>NW_026970018.1:317846-635693 GCF_028390025.1 Pseudophryne corroboree
AAATCATAGAATTTGGGGGTCATTTTGATCCCATATTATTATTAACCTCAAAAACCATAATTTCCACTCATTTTCAGTCTATTCTGAATACCTCACACCTCACAATATTATTTTTAGTCCTAAAATTTGCACCAAGGTCGCTGGATGACTAAGCTAAGCGACACTAGTGGCCGACACAAACACCTGGCCCATCTAGGAGTGGCACTGCAGTGTCACACAGGATGTCCCTTCCAAAAAACCCTCCCCAATCAGCACATGACGCAAAGAAAAAAAGAGGCGCAATGAGGTAGCTGACTGTGTGAGTAAGATAAGCGACCCTAGTGGCCGACACAAACACCGGGCCCATTTAGGAGTGGCACTGCAGTGTCACGCAGGATGTCCCTTCCAAAAAACCCTGCCCAATCAGCACATGACGCAAAGAAAAAAAGAGGCGCAATGAGGTAGCTGACTGTGTGAGTAAGATTAGCGACCCTAGTGGCCGACACAAACACCGGGCCCATTTAGGAGTGGCACTGCAGTGTCACGCAGGATGTCCCTTCCAAAAAACCCTCCCCAATCAGCACATGACGCAAAGAAAAAAAGAGGCGCAATGAGGTAGCTGACTGTGTGAGTAAGATTAGCGACCCTAGTGGCCGACACAAACATCGGGCCCATTTAGGAGTGGCACTGCAGTGTCACGCAGGATGTCCCTTCCAAAAAACCCTCCCCAATCAGCACATGACGCAAAGAAAAAAAGAGGCGCAATGAGGTAGCTGACTGTGTGAGTAAGATTAGCGACCCTAGTGGCCTACACAATCACCGGGCCCATTTAGGAGTGGCACTGCAGTGTCACGCAGGATGTCCCTTCCAAAAAACCCTCCCCAATCAGCACATGACGCAAAGAAAAAAAGAGGCGCAATGAGGTAGCTGACTGTGTGAGTAAGATTAGCGACCCTAGTGGCCGACACAAACACCGGGCCCATTTAGGAGTGGCACTGCAGTGTCACGCAGGATGTCCCTTCCAAAAAACCCTCCCCAATCAGCACATGACGCAAAGAAAAAAAGAGGCGCAATGAGGTAGCTGACTGTGTGAGTAAGATTAGCGACCCTAGTGGCCGACACAAACACCGGGCCCATTTAGGAGTGGCACTGCAGTGTCACGCAGGATGTCCCTTCCAAAAAACCCTCCCCAATCAGCACATGACGCAAAGAAAAAAAGAGGCGCAATGAGGTAGCTGACTGTGTGAGTAAGATTAGCGACCCTAGTGGCCGACACAAACACCGGGCCCATTTAGGAGTGGCACTGCAGTGTCACGCAGGATGTCCCTTCCAAAAAACCCTCCCCAATCAGCACATGACGCAAAGAAAAAAAGAGGCGCAATGAGGTAGCTGACTGTGTGAGTAAGATTAGCGACCCTAGTGGCCGACACAAACACCGGGCCCATTTAGGAGTGGCACTGCAGTGTCACGCAGGATGTCCCTTCCAAAAAACCCTCCCCAAACAGCACATGACGCAAAGAAAAATAAAAGAAAAAAGAGGTGCAAGATGGAATTGTCCTTGGGCCCTCCCGCCCACCCTTATGTTGTATAAACAAAACAGGACATGCACACTTTAACCAACCCATCATTTCAGTGACAGGGTCTGCCACACGACTGTGACTGATATGACGGGTTGGTTTGGACCTCCCCCAAAAAAGAAGCAATTAATCTCTCCTTGCACAAACTGGCTCTACAGAGGCAAGATGTCCACCTCATCATCACCCTCCGATATATCACCGTGTACATCCCCCTCCTCACAGATTATCAATTCGTCCCCACTGGAATCCACCATCTCAGCTCCCTGTGTACTTTGTGGAGGCAATTGCTGCTGGTCAATGTCTCCGCGGAGGAATTGATTATAATTCATTTTAATGAACATCATCTTCTCCACATTTTCTGGATGTAACCTCGTACGCCGATTGCTGACAAGGTGAGCGGCGGCACTAAACACTCTTTCGGAGTACACACTTGTGGGAGGGCAACTTAGGTAGAATAAAGCCAGTTTGTGCAATGGCCTCCAAATTGCCTCTTTTTCCTGCCAGTATAAGTATGGACTGTGTGACGTGCCTACTTGGATGCGGTCACTCATATAATCCTCCACCATTCTTTCAATGGTGAGAGAATCATATGCAGTGACAGTAGACGACATGTCCGTAATCGTTGTCAGGTCCTTCAGTCCGGACCAGATGTCAGCATCAGCAGTCGCTCCAGACTGCCCTGCATCACCGCCAGCGGGTGGGCTCGGAATTCTGAGCCTTTTCCTCGCACCCCCAGTTGCGGGAGAATGTGAAGGAGGAGATGTTGACAGGTCGCGTTCCGCTTGACTTGACAATTTTCTCACCAGCAGGTCTTTCAACCCCAGCAGACTTGTGTCTGCCGGAAAGAGAGATCCAAGGTAGGCTTTAAATCTAGGATCGAGCACGGTGGCCAAAATGTAGTGCTCTGATTTCAACAGATTGACCACCCGTGAATCCTTGTTAAGCGAATTAAGGGCTCCATCCACAAGTCCCACATGCCTAGCGGAATCGCTCCGTGTTAGCTCCTCCTTCAATGTCTCCAGCTTCTTCTGCAAAAGCCTGATGAGGGGAATGACCTGACTCAGGCTGGCAGTGTCTGAACTGACTTCACGTGTGGCAAGTTCAAAGGGCATCAGAACCTTGCACAACGTTGAAATCATTCTCCACTGCGCTTGAGACAGGTGCATTCCACCTCCTATATCGTGCTCAATTGTATAGGCTTGAATGGCCTTTTGCTGCTCCTCCAACCTCTGAAGCATATAGAGGGTTGAATTTCACCTCGTTACCACTTCTTGCTTCAGATGATGGCAGGGCAGGTTCAGTAGTTTTTGGTGGTGCTCCAGTCTTCTGTACGTGGTGCCTGTACGCCGAAAGTGTCCTGCAATTTTTCTGGCCACCGACAGCATCTCTTGCACGCCCCTGTCGTTTTTTAAATAATTCTGCACCACCAAATTCAAGGTATGTGCAAAACATGGGACGTGCTGGAATTTGCCCATATTTAATGCACACACAATATTGCTGGCGTTGTCCGATGCCACAAATCCACAGGAGAGTCCAATTGGGGTAAGCCATTCCGCGATGATCTTCCTCAGTTGCCGTAAGAGGTTTTCAGCTGTGTGCGTATTCTGGAAACCGGTGATACAAAGCGTAGCCTGCCTAGGAAAGAGTTGGCGTTTGCGAGATGCTGCTACTGGTGCCGCCGCTGCTGTTCTTGCGGCGGGAGTCCATACATCTACCCAGTGGGCTGTCACAGTCATATAGTCCTGACCCTGCCCTGCTCCACTTGTCCACATGTCCGTGGTTAAGTGGACATTGGGTACAACTGCATTTTTTAGGACACTGGTGAGTCTTTTTCTGACGTCCGTGTACATTCTCGGTATCGCCTGCCTAGAGAAGTGGAACCTAGATGGTATTTGGTAACGGGGGCACACTGCCTCAATAAATTGTCTAGTTCCCTGTGAACTAACGGCGGATACCGGACGCACGTCTAACACCAACATAGTTGTCAAGGCCTCAGTTATCCGCTTTGCAGCAGGATGACTGCTGTGATATTTCATCTTCCTCGCAAAGGACTGTTGAACAGTCAATTGCTTACTGGAAGTAGTACAAGTGGGCTTACGACTTCCCCTCTGGGATGACCATCGACTCCCAGCAGCAACAACAGCAGCGCCAGCAGCAGTAGGCGTTACACGCAAGGATGCATCGGAGGAATCCCAGGCAGGAGAGGACTCGTCAGAATTGCCAGTGACATTGCCTGCAGGACTATTGGCATTCCTGGGGAAGGAGGAAATTGACACTGAGGGAGTTGGTGGGGTGGTTTGCGTGAGCTTGGTTACAAGAGGAAGGGATTTACTGGTCAGTGGACTGCTTCCGCTGTCACCCAAAGTTTTTGAACTTGTCACTGACTTATTATGAATACGCTGCAGGTGACGTATAAGGGAGGATGTTCCGAGGTGGTTAACGTCCTTACCCCTACTTATTACAGCTTGACAAAGGCAACACACGGCTTGACACCTGTTGTCCGCTTTTCTGTTGAAATACCTCCACACTGAAGAGCTGATTTTTTTGGTATTTTCACCAGGCATGTCAATGGCCATATTCCTCCCACGGACAACAGGTGTCTCCCCGGGTGCCTGACTTAAACAAACCACCTCACCATCAGAATCCTCCTGGTCAATTTCCTCCCCAGCGCCAGCAACACCCATATCCTCCTCATCCTGGTGTACTTCAACACTGACATCTTCAATCTGACTATCAGGAACTGGACTGCGGGTGCTCCTTCCAGCACTTGCAGGGGGCGTGTAAATGGTGGAAGGCGCATGCTCTTCACGTCCAGTGTTGGGAAGGTCAGGCATTGCAACCGACACAATTGGACTCTCCTTGTGGATTTGGGATTTCGAAGAATGCACAGTTCTTTGCGGTGCTACTGCTTTTGCCAGCTTGAGTCTTTTCATTTTTCTAGCGAGAGGCTGAGTGCCTCCATCCTCATGTGAAGCTGAACCACTAGCCATGAACATAGGCCAGGGCCTCAGCCGTTCCTTGCCACTCCGTGTGGTAAATGGCATATTGGCAAGTTTACGCTTCTCCTCCGACAATTTTATTTTAGGTTTTGGAGTCCTTTTTTTACTGATATTTGGTGTTTTGGATTTGACATGCTCTGTACTATGACATTGGGCATCGGCCTTGGCAGACGACGTTGCTGGCATTTCATCGTCTCGGCCATGACTAGTGGCAGCAGCTTCAGCACGAGGTGGAAGTGGATCTTGATCTTTCCCTAATTTTGGAACCTCAACATTTTTGTTCTCCATATTTTAATAGGCACAACTAAAAGGCACCTCAGGTAAACAATGGAGATGGATGGATACTAGTATACAATTATGGACGGACTGCCGAGTGCCGACACAGAGGTAGCCACAGCCGTGAACTACCGTACTGTACTGTGTCTGCTGCTAATATAGACTGGTTGATAAAGAGATGTCGTAGTATGTATGTATGAAGAAGAAAGAAAAAAAAACCACGGTTAGGTGGTATACAATTATGGACGGACTGCCGAGTGCCGACACAGAGGTAGCCACAGCCGTGAACTACCGTACTGTACTGTGTCTGCTGCTAATATAGACTGGTTGATAAAGAGATGTCGTAGTATGTATGTATGAAGAAGAAAGAAAAAAAAACCACGGGTAGGTGGTATACAATTATGGACGGACTGCCGAGTGCCGACACAGAGGTAGCCACAGCCGTGAACTACCGTACTGTACTGTGTCTGCTGCTAAAATAGACTGGTTGATAAAGAGATGTAGTAGTATGTATGTATAAAGAAGAAAGAAAAAAAAACCACGGGTAGGTGGTATACAATTATGGACGGACTGCCGAGTGCCGACACAGAGGTAGCCACAGCCGTGAACTACCGTACTGTACTGTGTCTGCTGCTAATATAGACTGGTTGATAAAGAGATGTCGTAGTATGTATGTATGAAGAAGAAAGAAAAAAAAAACCACGGTTAGGTGGTATACAATTATGGACGGACTGCCGAGTGCCGACACAGAGGTAGCCACAGCCGTGAACTACCGTACTGTACTGTGTCTGCTGCTAATATAGACTGGTTGATAAAGAGATGTCGTAGTATGTATGTATAAAGAAGAAAGAAAAAAAAACCACGGTTAGGTGGTATACAATTATGGACGGACTGCCGAGTGCCGACACAGAGGTAGCCACAGCCATGAACTACCGTACTGTACTGTGTCTGCTGCTAATATAGACTGGTTGATAAAGAGATGTCGTAGTATGTATGTATGAAGAAGAAAGAAAAAAAAACCACGGTTAGGTGGTATACAATTATGGACGGACTGCCGAGTGCCGACACAGAGGTAGCCACAGCCGTGAACTACCGTACTGTACTGTGTCTGCTGCTAATATAGACTGGTTGATAAAGAGATGTCGTAGTATGTATGTATAAAGAAGAAAGAAAAAAAAACCACGGTTAGGTGGTATACAATTATGGACGGACTGCCGAGTGCCGACACAGAGGTAGCCACAGCCGTGAACTACCGTACTGTACTGTGTCTGCTGCTAATATAGACTGGTTGATAAAGAGATGTAGTAGTATGTATGTATAAAGAAGAAAGAAAAAAAAACCACGGGTAGGTGGTATACAATTATGGATGGACTGCCGAGTGCCGACACAGAGGTAGCTACAGCCGTGAACTACCGTACTGTGTCTGCTGCGACTGGATGATAAATAATGATATAAAAAATATATATATATATCACTACTGCAGCCGGACAGGTATATATATTATATAATGACGGACCTGCTGGACACTGTCTGTCAGCAGAATGAGTTTTTTATAGAATAAAAAAAAAAACACCACACAAGTGAAGTCACACGACGAGTGTTTAACTTTTTCAGGCAATCACAATATAGTATACTACTAACTATACTGGTGGTCAGTGTGGTCAGGTCACTGGTCAGTCACACTGGCAGTGGCACTCCTGCAGCAAAAGTGTGCACTGTTTAATTTTAATATAATATGTACTCCTGGCTCCTGCTATAACCTATAACTGGCACTGCAGTGCTCCCCAGTCTCCCCCACAATTATAAGCTGTGTGAGCTGAGCACAGTCAGATATATAATATATACATAGATGATGCAGCACACTGGGCTGAGCAGTGCACACAGATATGGTATGTGACTGTCTTGTACTCCTGGCTCCTGCTATAACCTATAACTGGCACTGCAGTGCTCCCCAGTCTCCCCCACAATTATAAGCTGTGTGAGCTGAGCACAGTCAGATATATAATATATACATAGATGATGCAGGCATGCAGCACACTGGGCTGAGCAGTGCACACAGATATGGTATGTGACTGAGTCACTGTGTGTACCGTTTTTTTCAGGCAGAGAACGGATATATTAAATAAAACAACTGCACTGCTGGTCGTCACTGTGGTCAGTCACTAAACTCTGCACTCTCTTCTACAGTATCAGCCTCAGGTCAATCTCTCTCTCTCTCTCTCTCCTAATCTAAATGGAGAGGACGCCAGCCACGTCCTCTCCCTATCAATCTCAATGCACGTGTGAAAATGGCGGCGACGCGCGGCTCCTTATATAGAATCCGAGTCTCGCGAGAATCCGACAGCGTCATGATGACGTTCGGGCGCGCTCGGGTTAACCGAGCAAGGCGGGAAGATCCGAGTCGCTCGGACCCGTGAAAAAAAACATGAAGTTCGTGCGGGTTCGGATTCAGAGAAACCGAACCCGCTCATCTCTAATTGTGGGTAATTCAGACCTGATCGCTAGGGTGTGTTTTTTGCATCCCTGTAATCAGGTAGTTGCCGCCTACAGCGGAAGGGAAAATTTGCTGTGCAGGTGTGTGATCACATGTGCACAAGAGCTGCACAGCTCAGCACTTACTCAGCCATTGAGGTGACGTCACAAATCCTCCCACAAAACACCGGGTCCCTCCAGTGTTTTTCCGGACACTCCCTAGAAACATTCAGTTGCCACCCACACAAACACCCTCTTCTTGTCAATCTTCTTGTGATCTCCGGACCGTCGCACTTACGCATTGTGGCGCATACGCATGTGCAGTGCAGACCAGATTGCCCGCTGGGTGAAAATAAATTGAAGCGATCTGGTCTGAATAAGCCTCAATGTCTATTCACGGGAGACAGAGGGGCTGGGGCATGGCCAGCAGCTCACAGAGCACCTATAATGACAAAAATGGGAGACATGGCTCATGATCGCGATATACCTGCGAAGGTACGCCCTCTACTGATTGACAGGCAGAGGCATTCGCATTTTCTGCGGGGCACCCGGAGAAAATGTAGGCACACGCACAGGATGGACCCTGCGTATATGCCCCCATCCTCTTCATAGTTTTTGCGGTTGGAACGCGTATTACGATCCAAACTGAGTTAGGCCCTATATGTCTTATATACACGAGCAGTGTGAAAACATCAATCGATGGGGGTAATTCCAAGATGATCGCAGCAGGAATTTTGTTAGCAGTTGGGCAAAACCATGTGTACTGCAGGGGAGGCAGATATAACATGTGCAGAAAGAGTTAGATTTGGGTGAGTTATTTTGTTTCTGTGCAGGGTAAATACTGACTGCTTTATTTTTACACTGCAAATTAGATTGCAGATTGAACACACCACACCCAAATCTAACTCTCTCTGCACATGTTAAATCTGCCTTCCCTGCAGTGCACATAGGTGGTCATTCCGAGTTGTTCGCTCGGTAATTTTCTTCGCATCGCAGCGATTTTCCGCTTAATGCGCATGCGCAATGTTCACACTGCGACTGCGCCAAGTAAATTTGCTATGCAGTTAGGAATATTACTCACGGTTTTTTCATCGTTCTGGTGATCGTAATGTGATTGACAGGAAGTGGGTGTTTCTGGGCGGAAACAGGCCGCTTTAGGGGCGTGTGGGAAAAAATGCTACCGTTTCTGGGAAAAACGCGGGAGTGGCTGGAGAAACGGAGGAGTGTCTGGGCGAACGCTGGGTGTGTTTGTGACGTCAAACCAGGAACGACAAGCACTGAACTGATCGCACTGGCAGAGTAAGTCTCGAGCCACTCAGAAACTGCACAGAGATGTCTTATCGCAATATTGCAAATCTTTCGTTCGCAATTTTAAGATGCTAAGATTCACTCCCAGTAGGCGGCAGCTTAGCGTGTGCAATGCTGCTAAAAGCAGCTTGCGAGCGAACAACTCGGAATGAGGGCCATGGGGGGTAATTCTGAGTTGATCGCAGCAGGATTTTTGTTAGCAGTTGGGCAAAACCATGTGCACTGCATTTACGAACAGATGATTTTTTTATATAAATTTTAAAATGTTAGTAAATGTGTGTGTTTTTTTCAACCTGGAAGCCCAACATCGATTAAGATCGATCTTAAATAGACCCCTGGGTTTTAAGGATAACCATGGTTGAGTCCAATGGTTAATTCACATTGACCGAAGTTCTAATTAAGTCACCTGTGCTCAAGCATGATATCCTTAAAATCTGGATTGCAATGACAGCATTTTGGAACTATGCCTAAGGGTTTAATTTTTACATTTATCCACTGACAATAAATCTACCTACAATATCCCTGTAACTGTTATGATTACAGTATTTCACTAAATAATTTAATTTGCTGAACCTTCTGTAAAAAGAAATATTAAGCTGCTATAATTCCCAGATGCAGCAAATTTGTTAGCTAGTGGGCAAAACCATGTGCACTGCAGGGATGGGGGGGGGGGGGGCAGATATAACATTTGCAGAGAGATTTAGGTGGGTTATATTGTTTGTGTGCAGGGTAAATACTGGCTGTTTTGTTTTTACACTGCAATTTAGATTTCAGTTTGAACACACCGCACCAAAATCTAACTCTCTCTGCACATATTATACACCCCCCCCCCCTGCAGTGTACATGGTTTTAGCTAATAAATTTGCTGCTGTGATCAGATCTGAGTTAAGCCCTATGTATTTGGCACTGGCAAAGGGTTAGAGGCCTTGCTGTAGAGCTCACACCTTTCTTATCATGCATTGTTATATTTCCTATGTCCTGATGTTGTGCTCTCTGCTCCAGTGGCGTGCGGTGAGGTCATTGGCTGGTGAGGCACTGCAGCCATAATGATCCGCAAAGTCCGGCGATGAACCTTACCGCCACTTGTGATGTCATGGAAGTAGGCTGACAGTGCCTGCCTACTTCTATTTTTTTTATTTAAACATTTATTTATTTTTTACAAATATGTGTTTTAGGTAGCCCTTGAGTTGAAATAGTTGGAAGATTTGGGATCAGAGTTAGGTACCCCTTTTTATACCTTACAGGAGACAGTACCCCAATTTACACATTACGGCAGACAGATTCCCCTTTTTTACACATTACGGCAGACAACGTCCCGTTTTTACACATTACGGCAGACAGCGTCCCCGTTTTTTACACATTACGGCAGACAGCGTCCCCGTTTTTACACATTACGGCAGACAACGTCCCGTTTTTACACATTACGGCAGACAGCGTCCCCGTTTTTTACACATTACGGCAGACAACGTCCCGTTTTTACACATTACGGCAGACAACGTCCCGTTTTTACACATTACGGCAGACAGCGTCCCCGTTTTTTACACATTACGGCAGACAACGTCCCGTTTTTACACATTACGGCAGACAGAGTCCCCGTTTTTTACACATTACGGCAGACAACGTCCCGTTTCTACACATTACGGCAGACATCGTCCCCGTTTTTTACACATTACGGCAGACAGCGTCCCCGTTTTTTACACATTACGGCAGACAACGTCCCGTTTTTACACATTACGGCAGACAGCGTCCCCGTTTTTTACACATTACGGCAGACAGCGTCCCCGTTTTTTACACATTACGGCAGACAGCGTCCCCGTTTTTTACACATTACGGCAGACAACATCCCCTTTTTTACACATTACGGCAGACAACGTCCCGTTTTTACACATTACTGCAGACAGCGTCCCCGTTTTTTACACATTACGGCAGACAGCATCCCCGTTTTTTACACATTACGGCAGCCAAAGTCCCCGTTTTTTACACATTACGGCAGACAAAGTCCCGTTTTTACACATTACGGCAGACATCGTCCTGTTTTTACACATTACGGCAGACATCGTCCCGTTTTTACACATTACGGCAGACAACGTCCCATTTTTACACATTACGGCAGACAGCGTCCCCGTTTTTTACACATTACGGCAGACAGCGTCCCCATTTTTTACACATTACGGCAGACAGTGTCCCCATTTTTTACACATTACGGCAGACAGCGTCCCCGTTTTTTACACATTACGGCAGACAACGTCCCGTTTTTACACATTACGGCAGACAGCGTCCCCGTTTTTTACACATTACGGCAGACAGCGTCCCCGTTTTTTTACACATTACGGCAGACAGCGTCCCCGTTTTTTACACATTACGGCAGACAACGTCCCCTTTTTTACACATTACGGCAGACAACGTCCCGTTTTTACACATTACGGCAGACAGCGTCCCCGTTTTTTACACATTACGGCAGACAGCGTCCCCGTTTTTTACACATTACGGCAGCCAAAGTCCCCGTTTTTTTACACATTACGGCAGACAAAGTCCCGTTTTTACACATTACGGCAGACATCGTCCTGTTTTTACACATTACGGCAGACATCGTCCCGTTTTTACACATTACGGCAGACAACGTCCCGTTTTTACACATTACGGCAGACAGCGTCCCCGTTTTTTACACATTACGGCAGACAGCGTCCCCGTTTTTTACACATTACGGCAGACAGTGTCCCCATTTTTTACACATTACGGCAGCCAGCGTCCTTGTTTTTTACACATTACGGCAGACAGTGTCCCTGTTTTTTACACATTGCGGCAGAAGTCCCCTTTTTTATTTTTCTTATACAATACAGTGAGAGAGTGAGAGTGAGTGAGAGTGAGAGTGAGAGAGTGAGAGTGTGAGAGAGTGAGTGAGAGAGAGAGTGAGAGTGAGTGAGTGTGTGTTACTCACCTTGGGGGGGCCACGATCCACCATCCACAGGACAGCTGCGGCGACGCTCCGGAGCCCTTTAGAGCAGAAGATAGCCGGCGGCAGCAGGAAGCTGCTCTCTGGGGCTGAGAAGGGACGGCGGCGGCGGGACTCACGGACGACGGCGGCGGCGGGACTCACGGACGACGGCGGCGGAGGGACAAGGAGAAGGCGCGCCTCGCTCACACCACTTGCAGTGCCGGGACAGAGACTTGCGCTCCGGGACAGCTCCCCTCCCGCTCTGCTGATTCCGGGCTTCTTGCTCCACCGCTGCCGCTGCTGGTCACTCTTACAGGGGCGTGCTATGGGTTGAAAGCACGCCCCTGTCACTCCCCTGTCGAAGCGGCACTTCCACTAAGTGCCGCTTCAGCTGCATTTTCTAATGGGCTTTTACTGCCCAATTCTTTGTCCCGCCTCCCCGCTTCCTTCCCTTTACACTGACAGTGGGAGGCACCGACAGCGGTGCCTCCTAAACTCATTTATAAAGAATATATAGAGCCCAAGATCATTAAAATAATATAAAGCCTAATGCATATACTTATGACACAGAATCTGTGTCATAAGTATTTCTTTTATATTATTTTAATGATTATGACAGGGGAGGCACTGCCTCCCCTGCCTCCCCTGACTGCACGTCCCTGCTCTGCTCCATCCAAGTAAACAGCAATGTAGCATGGCTATCAAAGAGCGTGAAGATTGCAGATTTCCTGGGATTAATGCTAAGGAATGCTATTCCAGAGGCTGCTGCTTTAATTCAAGTGTCACTGGGGTTAAATGGTGTTTTTACCTTAAAAACACAGGTAGAGTATATAGTACAGTGGTAAAGTGGGAGCATGTAGTGCTATTGATTACAGATTTGATGGAGCTTAAACATGGATAAGGTCCATGGCTCTAAGAGTTTATCTTGTGTATCCTTTATTCTTAGTCATGGTCAGATAAGATTAGAAAATACCATTTAATTGGAAATTTCCTGTTAGCTGTTTTTCAGTTTGCTCAACTGTCTGATTAACTGGTCCTAAAAAAGGACCAAAGGAGCTAAATTGCCCTGTGATCTAGCTAAATTGCCCCAGTTAAAAAAAAAAAAAAAACTAAACTGCTGTAATTCCTGGATGTTTCCTTACTGCATCAACAGGAAGTGACAAGAAACAATGTAATGTGGAACCGTACAGCAGAAGGGATTGCGGCTACCCCACAATAAGTGCAGCGGAATGTAAGAAGAGGAATTGTTGCTTTGACTGCAGCATTCCCGGGGTTAACTGGTGTTTCTTCAAGTCACAAGGTATGGAGCTGCTGTATAGTTACTCGCAAGTCAGTAGTTGTATGATGCTCACACCTGTTAAGCTGGATACACACAGAATGCCCTACACAGGGGGTGAAATGAGCGCCCCCCCACCCCCCGTACGCTCAGCACACATCACGCTGTGCTGAGCGGGGGGAGAGATGTGTGCTGAGCAGTTCGCTCAGCACACATCTCTCCCCAAAATCGGGCCGTGAATACGGACCTTTAAACTGGATCCACACTTAGATTATCTGTCCAATTTTTTTTTCTAGTTGAAACAAAATTATGCTAATATGTGGCAGCAAATTACAATTGACCATTTGCTCACAAACACTGGAAAACATCCAAAAATGGTCATTTAGATAAATTGGTTAAATCCATTTCATTTAGCTAATTTATCCAAACTACCTTTATTGTATCTTTGTGGGTGAATGATGTGTGGGTCAGTGTTGAGGGTGGTGGAGGAGATGGGTAATAGGCACAGCAGGGTGTGGACAGTCAAATAGTGTGCTTAGAGGTTCAGAGTCATTGTATGAGACTCTGGCAACAGTGACTTGATGAGTCTGGTGTCCATAGGGTGGGACGCATTAACCTTTTTATGCTATTGAAATAGTTCTCCTCCTGACCGACGCAGTTCCTTGCTCCGAGGTTGGTGTATTGTCCTGTTGCAGCGCCTCTCCACTGTGGTCACAGTGAGCTGTGTGGTGTTGCTGGCGCATGCCAATCTCCCCCCAACCTCCCTCTTGCATTTCAGACCTACGTACGCATGATGGGATCTTGTATGATATGCGCGTGTGCTGTAGAGATGAAAGTGGGGGTGAGGAGGCAGATCGTGAGATGGGGAAACTTTGTGGACTGTTAGCGAAGGGGAGCACTGGGCAATCTGAGTTGCAAAGAGGGCAGCAGAAGAGGTTATTGCATGTGCACTGGTGACAGGTCCATCCTTGGTGGCCAGCCTCAGTGGTAAAGGGGTACATGAGCTAGTGTCCCTTGGCCAGCCATGTACCATGGCCACCTCCCTACCTCCTATATATTCTCCCTGATCTGTCACTTTGTTACGGTCTGCTGCTGGCACTGGTGTATCGTCCTGCAGTTGCCGTCTCCGCCCATTGCTGTGACTTCCCCCAGAGTTAGCCACACAGAGTGACAGATCTGGGAAAATATATAGGAGATCATTACTTTCACTTGCAGCCTACCTTATTTTTTGCAGCCTAGCATGCTCCTGACCCCTTCTCTCACTAATACTTATACAACATTCATGAACTCATCTTAAGGTTTCTTTATTATTCAGTCACACTGTCTTGGATCCAAACCATTTCCTGTGGCATTGCAGTCAAACAATTGAGCTATTTACCCTTGCATAGAAAGGTATAATCTAAGCTAGAGAATTCTATTTGGAGCTCACCTTGTACTTTGTGAAGAAATAATCAGCTTTGTGGCTGAGCAGATATATGGAGTGTGTGGCTGCACACTGCATTGATCTGCTGAGTTGCAATGCTAATAATTTTTTTTTTTTGCAAAGTACCAATAGCTTCATTGTGAAGGTGGAAAGAAGGGTGTTACGGCATGGAATGTACAAACTGCGAGACCCTGCTGGTAGCGCCTTTGTCTATTTAGTAGGAAGGGCACGTAACAGCCGGGGGGCAATGGAGGAAGCCCCTTTAGGGCTGGAGCCCGGCGGCAACTGACTCCGTTGTCTCTGGCAGTTCCGCCCCTGGACTAGAGGAATGGTCAAGAACATGGCAACATTTAATGCCAAAAAATGCAAAATCATACACGTCTCAAAAATGCAAAGGCTAACTATAATATTAAGGGCATTATAATGGCAAGAGGAAAGCTATCTAAGTATTACTATTTCAGGTAAGCAATGTAACAAAGCAATAGGAAAGGCAAGTCAGATGCTTGTTTGCATAGGTTAAAGAACCAGTAGCAGAAAAAAGTAATACAGGTTGAGTATCCCATATCAAAATATTCCGAAATACGGAATATTCCGAAATACGGACTTTTTTGAGTGAGACTGAGATAGTGAAACCTTTGTGTTTTGATGGCTCAGTGTACACAAACTTTGTTTAATACTCAAAGTTATTAAAAATATTGTATTAAATGAACTTCAGACTGTGTGTATAAGGTGTATATGAAACATAAATGAATTCTGTGAATGTACACACACTTTGTTTAATGCACAAAGTTATAAAAAATATTGCCTAAAATGACCTTCAGGCTGTGTGTATAAGGTGTATATGAAACATAAATGCCTTCTGTGCTTAGATTTAGGTCCCATCACCATAATATCTCGTTATGGTATGCAATTATTCCAAAATACAGAAAAATCCGATATCCAAAATTCCTCTGGTCCCAAGCATTTTGGATAAGGGATACTCAACCTGTAATGCCACTGTATAGGTCCTTGGTACAGCCACATTTAGAATCCTGTGTTCAGTTCGAGAAGCCATATCTCCAGAAGGCTGTAAATACATTAGGGCAACTAAAATTGTGCATGGCCTACATCACAAAACTTACCTGGAAATACTAAAAAATGTTGATGTGTATAGTTTGGAGAAGGGAAGAGGGAACATACAGTAATAGAAACATTTAAATATATAGGGAGGAATGTAATAGGGTGTGAGAATCAGAAAGTGAGAGATTTTGTGTTTTTTCCTGTTGTTTTTTTTTTTTTGTTTGATTGTTTGTTTTTAAAGTGGCAATCCTTTACATGGCAAAACCAGGTTGATATTTGCCATGTAAAGGATTGCCACCGTGGGCATGTGTAGAAGGGGCACTGCTACTGTTGGCATTATGTGTGTAAGCTGCACTGATATGGTGGTTATGTGTATAAAGGGCACTGCGACTGTGGGTATTATTATTATTATTATTATTATTATATGCGGTGTAATGACAATAAGATAGTGCTACTGTGTGGCGTATTTTGATTTGGGGTGCTATTGTGTGGCCATGCCCCTTCCTTGTGATACCACACCTTCTTTTTTTAAGAAGCGCACTGTCCCTTTATTAAGTATTGGAGAGAGGGCCCAAATTAATAGTTTGCAGGGAGGCGCCAAACACCCTAGCACTGGCCCTTTGGTAGGGGACAGGATTTGCTTCTGCTTGTGCACATATGTTATGATTGCCAGCCAACAGCACTGGTTTTGCCTATAACACTAACTATAAATATTTTGAATTGGTCCTGGACCACCAATCCAAGGCACCCCTGCAAGTGTCCTGAGGCACCCCAGGGTGCAGTTTGAGAACCACTGGTCTAGTGAGTACCCAGGATAATTATTGTAGCTGGTCTGCGGGTAACAGCTCTCAGATCCACTTCTAGAAAAAATGCAGCAATGTAATTTGAGTGACAAACTGCAGAGATGAACCCTTTCTGTGACTGCTGCACAGGGATCACACAAACTCTATTCATAGGGCTGACTTCACTTAGGGGAGATGTTCTCACCCCGCAAAGAAGTGCGAGTATATACCGCACTTACGGTACCATTGGATTTACAGATATTTTCTTGCAATACACTATGGGGGTCATTCTGAGTTGATTGCTCGCTAGCAGTTTTTAGCAGCCATGCAAACGCATTGTCGCTGCCCACTGGAGAGTGTATATTCACTTTGGAGAAGTGCGAACACTTGAGCAGCAGAGCGCCTGCAAAATCGTTTCAAAATAAGACCAGCACTGTAGTTACACTTCGTGTGCGTTGATTCTAACAACCGAGGGACGGCTTTTGATGTCACACACCCATCCAGCGAATGCCCAGCCACGTCTGCATTTCTTCTGCCACGCCTGCATTTTTCCAAGCACTCCCTGAAAACGGTCAGTTGCCACCCAGAAACGCCCTCTTTCTGTCAATCTCCTTGTGGCCTGTTCTGTGATTGGAATAATCGCTAGAACTAGTGCAAAACCACAATGGACTTTGTACCCGTATGATGCGCATGCGCATTACGGAGCATGCGCATGCACAGATTAGCCATTTTTTTTCAACTGATTGCTACGCAGCGAACAACGGCAGCATGCGATCAACTCGGAATGACCCCCTATATACATAGAAACATGGATTTTTACTGCAGGAATTATGGTTAGTTTAGGGGTATCGGTTAGGGTCAACAGAGGTGTAGCTAGGGGTCCAAGCACCCCTGGCAAAGTAAGGGACTGGCGCCCCCCCTTTCGATAAAGCATTGCAGTCCATTGGCGGTTACCATGTTGGAGCCACAGCAACTGACCCCCTCCCCCACACGCTGCCCTACATCATCGGCTGGGATTCACTGTTGGTGTGAAGCCACTGGGAACAGTCTGGTAGCATTAGCAGCAGTCTGTGTCATAGATAGGGAAGGCAGAAGGTTAACTAGCTAATAGCAGTCTGTTGGCAGCAGAGGCTGGGCGGGGGGCTGAGAATGAGCCAACGCTGATCAGTGTCCAGTCTGCTTAGACAAAAATATTTTGTGATCAGGGCTGGTTCTAGACCAAAGGAGCCAATGGCAAAAATTTCCTTTGGCACCCCCCCCCCCCACACACATACACACACACACACACACACACACACACACACACACACACACACACAGACACACACACACCAAAAAAGAACATATCCCAGTTTAACATAACGCTATGTGGTGCAAGGTGTGGAGCTGGTTACTTGTATCAGACCTCTGACATTTGCCTTTTCACCCATATTGCATACTTTTTCTTGCAGGTTGTGTCTTAATTCAAGAAGTGTTCTAAGTACTTCAGCTTAGTATCTTTACTGACCCCTCTTTACCCCACACTACATAACTGACCCCTCTATACCCTACACTACATCACTGACCTTTCTATAACCATCACTGCATTACTGACCCCTCTATACAGTACACTGACCTCTATATACCTGCTAGTACATCCCTGATGCCTATATTCCCTAAGCTAAATCCCTGACGCCTCTATTCCCTACGCTACATCCCTGACGCCTCTATTCCCTATGCTACATCCCTGACGCCTCTATACCCTACGCTACATCCCTGTTGCCTCTATTCCCTACGCTACATTCCTGATGCCTCTATAACCTACGCTACATCCCTGACGCCTCTATACCCTACGCTACATCCCTGACGCCTCTATACAGTACAATGCATTACTGATCCCTCTAGACCATACATCCTCATTACATCAGAGAGATAGTGAAACACTGGAAAAAATAAGGATAAAGTGGACTACAGAAACTGATGCTCTAAACAAAGGAGAGAGAGAGAGAGAAAAGCACAAGGGAAAGTGGGCAATCGGAACACCATAGAGAGAGGAGAGATAGAAATGCCTGAAAAAGTAAAGGGGGTTGGGTATGGCATCCGGCGCTCGGGATTCCAGCAGTCACATGATACCTAATCCTAACCCTCTGGGGGGGTGGCGGATAGGGCTAACCCTCAGGGGGTGGCAGCTAGGACTAACCCCCCCCCTCCTAGTGCCTTCCCTAACACCCGCTCCCCCGGTCCTAACCCTCCCTCCAATACTCGCCTTCGGGATGTTGGCTGTCTGTGTGCCGGCACCAGTCTCCCAAGTGGTGTCAGGATTCCAACATCGGTCAAATGACCGCCGGTATACCGTCTGCCGGGATGGTAAATGTATCCTGAGGACAGGTAGTGAGTGTGGAGGGATAGGTGGTTCAGTAAAATGTAACAGCTCAAACTGCGATCATTCACTGATAAATTGATTTATAGCTCTCCCTTTTTAACCATTGCAGTCATAAAAGCAATGTTTTTTAAACTTTTAAATAAAGCTTGTTAGCATCCCCAGCACACTGTATATGCTGGGAGATGTAGTTCTCAATATGAAAACATTTAATTACTGTATGAACTCTAATTCCCCAACTGAAACCTCTCACAAACACACACTCCTAAATCTAGTACACACACACACACACACACACATTTCCCCAGTACTGACTCTCATCACTTCCACACACTGACAACTCCCTCCTGCTCCTCTCCCCACTGACACTGACAGCTCCCTCACAGTCACACACATCCTCCACCCCCCCACACACACACTGATAGCACACATGCACAAATCCCCCCCTCCTCGACACTAACTGTCAGGGACTGCTTGGGCAGCAGGGGGCAGGCTCTGACTTGAAGTGCTGAAATTCAACAGCTCTCTCGAACTTGCAAGGCATGGCTGTGCAGCTGTCTCCAGCCATCTCCTTGCCCACTGTGTAATTTGTGGCGTTCTCTGATGTTCCCCGCTCTGCCTCTACAACCGGCACATAATGTACAGCAGTGGTGACTCCTGAGTATGGGCCTGGAGAACTCCGCCTACCGGGGGGTAGGGATTAATAATTTCAAAGGGGCAGAGCTAGGAGTGAAGCAGTGGACAGCAGTTGAGGGGCGTTTCAAACTGTAACAGGGTTGGGACAATTTCAGTATCCTTCCCTCACCGTCTAATTGGTCAGTCCCACGCTGATTGCCATAGCGCCCTTTCGAGACTGCAGAACTCTATCCCTTAGCCACGGTTGGCACAGCTGGATGGTGCCCCTGGCAAGTGCCATCCTGGCCAAGTTGTAGATACGCCCCTGAGGGTCAGGGCCAGCAACAGAAATCTCGGGGCCCAGTGCACTGATATCTCTGGGGCCCCCTCAACCCCCCCTTAACTTGGCAGAGGGATCTTTAAAAAAAATGGAGCCTTAGACTCGGACCGTCAGTGAGGCCGGCAGGTGGTTTTCATACTGGGCTATCCAGCTCTTCGGTGGCGGTGGCAGGGACATTCAGAAAAGGGCCAGCACAGCAACATGCATAATAATGGCAATACAGTATGGACCACAGGGACTGGACAAAGTGATGGGGTAAAAGGAGGGGGGAGGGTTTAGTTGGCCTGTTAATTGTTTTCCTGCTTAAATTGAGCAGTTGGTGGATACACTTTAAAAAGCAATATTGGCACTGTGGCCCCATTATTTCTGTTCTTAATACTTGGAGCCCTGAACAAGTGTCCCCTTTGTCCCCCCTGTCACCGGGCCTGTTCAGGCGTTACCTATGGAGAAGCTGCGACATGACATCCTAGGACACGATACTGCACCATGCATCACCATTATATTTCAGTGTGCCTTGTCAATATTTAAATCTTGTTCTGTGTGACGTGAGTTGTAAATGGTTGAAAATCTCTGTGCTACAGTATCGTCACCATGTAGTTATAACAACACCGCAAAACCACCAAAAGACGTGTTTTGGTAGAGGGACTGCTGGAGGGGCCCATTGGGGCCCCCAGTTTGCTACCCCACCCCAGTATACCTGTGCTGTAGCCAGTGGAAGGGGCACTATCTTCCCGGTGATCTCTTCGGGAAGATGGTGCCGCACATAGAAAGCAAAGACTCTGGCTGCACTCTCCTGCCCTCGCTCTAAGCAAGGTGATCGGGCCACAAAAGGACCCCTGTCGGACCCCGGCCTGTGGGCCACAAAAGGATGCATTGGGGGCGGCATGCGGCCCATGGGATTGACACCCCTGCCCTAGAGTATCAAAATTTGTTTCACGGCACCCCTAGGCCAAAGTTTTTTTTATTGAGAAATTCAGAAAAAAATATAAAATTAAGTAAATTGTGTTTATAGCATGTCATCCTCAGGTTCAGTTATGTTGTGAGGGAATGGTTTTGCCAATTTAATAAAGTATAAATAATTTTAATTGGTCCTGGACCACCAAACTATGCTACCAGTGCAAGAACCCCAGTTTGGAAACTACTGCCATAAAATAAACCTTTTTTGTTTTTTTTAAACTACATGTAATACACCTTAGATCTCAGTTCCTAAAAGGTTTTAAACCCGTGCATACAGTAAACTACACATATTTAAAAATCCTACACCGGGCACAAGTGCTCACGGGCCAATTTCATGGCAGTCTCGGATAGGAGGGCATTGTGGATTCACCAAGGGAATGCTGATGCTGACTCCAAGAAGAAAGGGAGTCTCTTCCCTATGAAGGTGAAGCCTTGTTTGGCGACGGCCTAGTTAATTTGATCTCGGCAGCTCCCGCAGGTAAGTCATCCTTCTTGCCCTATGTTCCCTCTCAACGGATGAAGACGCATCATTATCTGACGCAGTCATTTCGGCCCAATAGATATGCAAGAAGTTAAGATTCCCCTTTCTTTGCAGGTAGAGGAAGGAAAAGAGAGAAGAGGTCTGTAGCCTCTTCAAGATCGCAGGAGCAGAGATCGTCCTCTGCTTCTGCCAAATCCACTGCATGACGCTGGGGCTCTCTTGCAGGAGCCCGCACCAGTGGGGGGCACGTCTAAAACTCTTCAGTCAGTTCTAGATTCATTCGGACCTGGACTCGTGGGTTTTACAAATAGTGTCCCAAGGGTACAAACTGGGGTTTCAAGACGTTCCCCCTCACCGATTGTTCAAATCAGCCTTAGTCAGCAGGGAGAAGGTTTTTATTCAAGCCTCTTCGTGGTCCAGAAGCCGGACGGCTCAGTCAGACCAATCTTAAATCTGAAATCCCTTAATTTCTACCTAAAGAAATTCAATTTCAAGATGGAATCTCTCAGGGTAGTGATCTCCAGTCCGGGGGATAAAGGAGATTTCATGGTTTTGGTAGACATAAAGGATGCCTACTTATATGTTCCCATTTAGCCACTGCATCAAGCTACCTGAGGTTTGCAATTCAGGATTGTCATTACCAATTTCAGACGTTGCCGTTTGGTATGTCCACGGCTCTGAGGATTTTCACCAGGGTGATGGCGGAAATGATGGTTCTCCTTCGCAAGCAAGGAGTCACAATTATCCCGTACTTGGATGATCTCCTGATAAAGGCGAGATCCAGGGACCAGTTGGTGCAAAACATCTACTCTCCCTGACAGTTCTTCAACAACATGGTTGGCTCCTAAACTTGCCAAAATCGCAGTTGGTCCCAATGACGCGGTTGTTGTTTTTGGGAGTGATACTGGACACAGAAGAGGTTTTCTTCTAGTGGAAAGGCTCTGGAGATCCAGAGTCTGGTCAAACAAATTCTGAAACCAGCAAGAGTGTTAATCCATCAATGCATTCAGTTGCTGGGGAAGATGGTTGCGGCCTACGAGGCCATTCAGTTTGGCAGGTTCCATGCCAGAGTGTTCCAGTGGGACCTGTTGGACAAGTGGTCCGGATCCCACCTACACATGCACCGGAGGATAATCCTGTCTTCCAAGACCAGAATCTCACTCCATTGGTGGCTGCACAGTTCTCACCACCTAGAGGGGCGATGGTTCGGGATCCAGGACGGGATCCTAGGGACCACGGATGCAACCCTCCGAGGCTGGAGAGCAGTCACACAGGGGGAAAACATCCAAGGAAGATGGTCAAGTCTTCCTTGGATGTTTTCATCTCCACATAAATGTTCTGGAGTTAAGGGCCATTTAATAACTGCAGACACAGTACGCACTGGGACGGGTGCCCAGCATCCTCTACGGACTAAGAGAAAAGGATTTACCGGTAGGTATTAAAATCCTATTTTCTCTAACGTCCTAGAGGATGCTGGGGACTCCGTAAGGACCATGGGGATAGACGGGCTCCGCAGGAGACATGGGCACTTTAAGAAAGACTTTAGTTCTGGGTGTGCACTGGCTCCTCCCTCTATGCCCCTCCTCCAGACCTCAGTTTGATACTGTACCCAGTGGAGACTGGGTGCTTTTCAGGAGCTCTCCTGAGCTTTCTGACAGAAAGTATTTTGTTAGGTTTTTAATTTTCAGGGAGCACTGCTGGCAACAGACTCCCTCATCGAGGGACTGAGGGGAGAGAAGCAGCCCTACTATCTGAGTTGCAAGGTCCTGCTTCTTAGGCTACTGGACACCATTAGCTCCAGTGGGATTGGTATGCAGGATCTCACCCTCGCCGTCCGTCCCAGAGCCGCGCCGCCGTCCCCCTCGCAGAGCCGGAAGATAGAAGCCGGGTGAGTATGAGAAGAAAAGAAGACTTCAGAGGCGGCAGAAGACTTCATGATCTTCACTGAGGTAACGCACAGCACTGCAGCTGTGCGCCTTTGCTCCCATACACCTCACATACTCCGGTCACTGTAAGGGTGCAGGGCGCAGGGGGGGCGCCCTGGGCAGCAATATAAACCTCTTTCGCAAAAATATAACATATATACAGCTGGGCACTTTATATATGTATAAGCCCCCACCAATTTTACAGTTTAAGCGGGACAGAAGCCCGCCTCCGAGGGGGCGGGGCTTCTCCCTCAGCACTCACCAGCGCCATTTTTTCTCCACAGCACCGCTGAGAGGAAGCTCCCCGGACTCTACCCTGCTTATACCACGTTAGACAAGAGGGTTGAAAAGAGGGGGGGGGGGCACATAATTCGCAAATTACATACAGCAGCACTACTGGGCAAACATTAAGTTACTGTTTTATTCCTGGGTTATATTAGCGCTGGGGGGTGTGCTGGCATACTCTCTCTCTGTCTCTCCAAAGGGCCTTGTGGGGAAACTGTCTTCAGAAAAAGCATTCCCTGTGTGTGTAGTGTGTCGGTACACGTGTGTCGACATGTCTGAGGTAGAAGGCTATATTAGAGAGGAGCGGGAGCAAATGAATGTGGTGTCTCCGCCGACAGCTGATTGGATGGATATGTGGAATGTTTTAAATGCTAGTGTAAACTCATTGCACAAAAGATTAGACAAGGCAGAAGCTTTGGGACAGTCAGGATTTAAACCCATGCCTGATCCTATGTTGCAGGGACTGTCAGGGTCTCATAAGCGCCCACTATCCCAGATTGTTGACACAGATACCGACACGGATTCTGACTCCAGTGTCGATTACGATGATGCAAAGTTACAGCCAAAATTGGCAAAATCCATTCGATTTATGATTATGGCAATAAAAGATGTTTTGCACATCACAGAGGAACCCCCTGTCGCTGACAAGAGGGTACATATGTACAAGGGAAAGAAGCCTGAGGTAACCTTTCCCCCCTCACACGAGCTGAACGAGTTATGTGAAAAAGCTTGGGAATCTCCAGATAAAAGACTGCAGATTTCCAAAAGGATTCTTATGGCGTATCCTTTCCCATCAACGGATAGGTTACGATGGGAATCCTCCCCTAGGGTGGACAAAGCATTAACACGCTTATCCAAGAAGGTAGCCCTCCCGTCCCAGGATACGGCTACCCTCAAAGAGTGTGCTGACCGCAAACAGGAGATTACCCTGAAGTCCATTTATACACATTCAGGTACCTTACTCAGACCGGCAATTGCGCCGGCCTGGGTGTGTAGTGCTGTAGCGGCATGGACAAATACCTTATCTGAGGGGATGGATAGCCTAGACAAGGATACTATTTTATTGACCCTGGGGCATATAAGAGATGCTGTCCTATATATGTGTGTATGCAAACTACAGGTGGTGCTGCAGGGCCCACACCCTTTTACTTGTCTTGTAGAGCAGCTCTGAAGCTGTTACAGTGCCCAGCTGCTGCAAGAAATCAGCTTGAATGCTTCAGGGGCTTGGGCATGGCCAACATGAGCCCCACACCGAAGGAGGGTGGGGATGTTTAATGCAAACTTGGGGTTATACAAGCGCCGCAAAAGGCCGCCATGCCCTGCATGCCCCTTTTCTCTTTTCATATACAGATGAGGGTTCCAGCCAACTTTGGCCCACTGCTTGGATGACATCACCGTATGCAAATCCGTCTGCTGCAGACCTTCCCCCAGGAATGCTTGCAATAGTTGTTGCATATGGTTTAATGTCTGAGGGTGCTTCAGTATTAGGCAGCCTTCTGCCCTCCCATGTTCATCTGAAAAGATGTGGTCTCCCTGCAGTTGTTGTCCCCAGACGAGAGTTCCCTTGTGCTTCCTCAGTTAAATCTCCTTAACTTGACGGGGGGGTGCCCGAGCAGCCGCCCTCCCCAGCCCTATCCCAACACATACTTATCTTGCATATGAGATCTCTTGATCATGAAGATAGTTCTCACAGGTTGAGGTTCATCCTGGCCCCGCTCCCCGCTGGAGATCGCTGATGGGGACAGCAGCGGGGCTTCAGCAGAAGGGTGAGTATGTGTGGCCAGAGACCTCCCTTCCCATGTGCAGGCCTGCAGAGTCTGCCGCGCAGGATGGGGCATGTGGCACTCTCCCTCCCAGGGGCTCTTCCAGATGTAGCTCCTCAGCAGTATTTTTCCCGGGCTGCGCGGCGCTCTCCCCGACTGGCATCCGCCCTGGAACACTGCCTTCCTCAACGCAACATCAGCAGGGGGCCCTGGCCTCATCACCATCCCAGGTCTTTCTCATGTATGTATCATGTATGTGTGTGTGATATATGTATGAATCATATATGTTTGTGATATATATATATATTCCATAGACAAAAAACCTTACGGTTTCACATGTCCCATTAAGGCTTCTTAGACATGATCGAAATTTCAGAAACCTGTTGTAACTCTTCCACTCAAACTCCAAAAAGCAATGAAATTCCGATCATTAAGGCTGACGCCTTAATGGACGTGTTCCTTGCGCAATACAGATATGGTATGCCATCACAGCCTGTGGGTAAGTGCAGATTCAGCACTCTCACAGAGTGAGATTGCTGTCACTCACACAATGGTGGAGCTGCTAATTCACAGATTTGTGTGCTCATTGGAATACACACATGCAGTCTATGCAACTGAAGGTCTGAGCAGTTTTGTGGTGCTCCCATCCCACACAGTGCCCACAACCATCCCATTCAGTCAACACAACAAAGCCACCTTGTTACAACATCCTTCTAACTCCATACATCCATCTCACTTAGTATACACATTTAGCTCCCTCAAACATCTTGGTTAGTTGCTAAACTATAATACCCCATCTACGGTCTATGCATCTACACTTACTTCCCCTATACACCCCCATGCTGCCCGGTCTTCCCCAATCCCTACTGCTGTGTTCTCCCATCTGTGCTAGTCTGTACTAACTTATCTGTACCATCTGTCTTTCCCCACCTGTGCATTGTCTGTACCACCGTTTCCTTCTCTCTGTGCTGCTCAGTGTTTCATTCTTCAACGTCACTCTGCCTCCTCCAGTACATGGCACACTGTCTTCTCTCCCATCTGCACCAGTTTTCTACCCATCCATGCCAGTGTTTTCAACCTATCTGCACCATTTCCCCCATCTGCACCGCTCTGTCTCCCTTCCCATACTTGCTGCTTAATCTACCCCCTATCCACACCACTCTTACCCTATTCATGTAGCTGACATCCTGAAGGTAAATTTAGTGGATCCTGCGCTCTTGGCAGGGGGATAACCGCCACAGCCCACCCCCCAGTGGTCCGGAAACGCCTCCGTTGTGCAGACCATGCCCTGCCAATGGCATTCTAACGCTGTTTGCACGCCCCCCTCCTTCCCCGCAACCACCTCTGCCTATCAATCAGACAGGGTGATAGCATCTCACTGGGCTCCTGGGGTACGCACGCACCTCACAAACTAATTCAGACTGCAATCGCTGCTGCTGCCTGTGTATGTGTGTGTCAGCTCCTGTGTGTATGTGTGTGTCTGGTGCTGCGTGTATATATGAGTGTGTCTGATGGTGCGTGTGTATGCGTCAGCTGCCGCATGTGTGTGTGTGTGTGTGTCAGGTGTTGCGGGTGTATATGTGTGTGAGTATCAGGTTCTCCGCGTGTGTACAAGTGTATGTCTGGTGCTGTGCATGAATACGTATGTCTGTGTCAGGTGATGCGCGTGTACATGAGTGTGCGTCAGGTGCTACGCGTGTACATGAGTGTGCATTAGGTGCTGCGCGTGTACATGAGTGTGCGTCAGGTGCTGCGTGTGTACATGAGTGTGCGTCAGGTGCTGCGCGTGTACATGTGTGTGCGTCAGGTGCTGCGCGTGTACATGTGTGTGCCTCAGGTGCTGCACGTGTCTATGTGTGTGTGAGTAAGGCACTGCGTGTGTATGTGTTAGAGATGAGCGCCTGAAATTTTTCGGGTTTTGTGTTTTGGTTTTGGGTTCGGTTCCGCGGCCGTGTTTTGGGTTCGAACGCGTTTTGGCAAAACCTCACCGAATTATTTTTGTCGGATTCGGGTGTGTTTTGGATTCGGGTGTTTTTTTCCAAAAACACTAAAAAACAGCTTAAATCATAGAATTTGGGGGTCATTTTGATCCCAAAGTATTATTAACCTCAAAAAACATAATTTACACTCATTTTCAGTCTATTCTGAATACCTCACACCTCACAATATTATTTTTAGTCCTAAAATTTGCACCGAGGTCGCTGTGTGAGTAAGATAAGCGACCCTAGTGGCCGACACAAACACCGGGCCCATCTAGGAGTGGCACTGCAGTGTCACGCAGGATGTCCCTTCCAAAAAACCCTCCCCAAACAGCACATGACGCAAAGAAAAAAAGAGGCGCAATGAGGTAGCTGTGTGAGTAAGATTAGCGACCCTAGTGGCCGACACAAACACCGGGCCCATCTAGGAGTGGCACTGCAGTGTCACGCAGGATGTCCCTTCCAAAAAACCCTCCCCAAACAGCACATGACGCAAAGAAAAAAAGAGGCGCAATGAGGTAGCTGTGTGAGTAAGATTAGCGACCCTAGTGGCCGACACAAACACCGGGCCCATCTAGGAGTGGCACTGCAGTGTCACGCAGGATGGCCCTTCCAAAAAACCCTCCCCAAACAGCACATGACGCAAAGAAAAAAAGAGGCGCAATGAGGTAGCTGACTGTGTGAGTAAGATTAGCGACCCTAGTGGCCGACACAAACACCGGGCCCATCTAGGAGTGGCACTGCAGTGTCACGCAGGATGTCCCTTCCAAAAAACCCTCCCCAAACAGCACATGACGCAAAGAAAAAAAGAGGCGCAATGAGGTAGCTGACTGTGTGAGTAAGATTAGCGACCCTAGTGGCCGACACAAACACCGGGCCCATCTAGGAGTGGCACTGCAGTGTCACGCAGGATGTCCCTTCCAAAAAACCCTCCCCAATCAGCACATGATGCAAAGAAAAAGAAAAGAAAAAAGAGGTGCAAGATGGAATTATCCTTGGGCCCTCCCACCCACCCTTATGTTGTATAAACAAAACAGGACATGCACACTTTAACCAACCCATCATTTCAGTGACAGGGTCTGCCACACGACTGTGACTGATATGACGGGTTGGTTTGGACCCCCCCCAAAAAAGAAGCAATTAATCTCTCCTTGCACAAACTGGCTCTACAGAGGCAAGATGTCCACCTCATCTTCACCCTCCGATATATCACCGTGTACATCCCCCTCCTCACAGATTATCAATTCGTCCCCACTGGAATCCACCATCTCAGCTCCCTGTGTACTTTGTGGAGGCAATTGCTGCTGGTCAATGTCTCCGCGGAGGAATTGATTATAATTCATTTTAATGAACATCATCTTCTCCACATTTTCTGGATGTAACCTCGTACGCCGATTGCTGACAAGGTGAGCAGCGGCACTAAACACTCTTTCGGAGTACACACTTGTGGGAGGGCAACTTAGGTAGAATAAAGCAAGTTTGTGCAAGGGCCTCCAAATTGCCTCTTTTTCCTGCCAGTATAAGTACGGACTGTGTGACGTGCCTACTTGGATGCGGTCACTCATATAATCCTCCACCATTCTATCAATGTTGAGAGAATCATATGCAGTGACAGTAGACGACATGTCCGTAATCGTTGTCAGGTCCTTCAGTCCGGACCAGATGTCAGCATCAGCAGTCGCTCCAGACTGCCCTGCATCACCGCCAGCGGGTGGGCTCGGAATTCTGAGCCTTTTCCTCGCACCCCCAGTTGCGGGAGAATGTGAAGGAGGAGATGTTGACAGGTCGCGTTCCGCTTGACTTGACAATTTTGTCACCAGCAGGTCTTTCAACCCCAGCAGACCTGTGTCTGCCGGAAAGAGAGATCCAAGGTAGGCTTTAAATCTAGGATCGAGCACGGTGGCCAAAATGTAGTGCTCTGATTTCAACAGATTGACCACCCGTGAATCCTTGTTAAGCGAATTAAGGGCTCCATCCACAAGTCCCACATGCCTAGCGGAATCGCTCCGTGTTAGCTCCTCCTTCAATGCCTCCAGCTTCTTCTGCAAAAGCCTAATGAGGGGAATGACCTGACTCAGGCTGGCAGTGTCTGAACTGACTTCACGTGTGGCAAGTTCAAAGGGCATCAGAACCTTGCACAACGTTGAAATCATTCTCCACTGCACTTGAGACAGGTGCATTCCACCTACTATATCGTGCTCAATTGTATAGGCTTGAATGGCCTTTTGCTGCTCCTCCAACCTCTGAAGCATATAGAGGGTTGAATTCCACCTCGTTACCACTTCTTGCTTCAGATGATGGCAGGGCAGGTTCAGTAGTTTTTGGTGGTGCTCCAGTTTTCTGTACGTGGTGCCTGTACGCCGAAAGTGTCCCGCAATTCTTCTGGCCACCGACAGCATCTCTTGCACGCCCCTGTCGTTTTTTAAAAAATTCTGCACCACCAAATTCAAGGTATGTGCAAAACATGGGACGTGCTGGAATTGGCCCAGATTTAATGCACACACAATATTGCTGGCGTTGTCCGATGCCACAAATCCACAGGAGAGTCCAATTGGGGTAAGCCATTCCGCGATGATCTTCCTCAGTTGCCGTAAGAGGTTTTCAGCTGTGTGCGTATTCTGGAAAGCGGTGATACAAAGCGTAGCCTGCCTAGGAAAGAGTTGGCGTTTGCGAGATGCTGCTACTGGTGCCGCCGCTGCTGTTCTTGCGGCGGGAGTCCATACATCTACCCAGTGGGCTGTCACAGTCATATAGTCCTGACCCTGCCCTGCTCCACTTGTCCACATGTCCGTGGTTAAGTGGACATTGGGTACAGCTGCATTTTTTAGGACACTGGTGACTCTTTTTCTGAGGTCTGTGTACATTTTCGGTATCGCCTGCCTAGAGAAATGGAACCTAGATGGTATTTGGTACCGGGGACACAGTACCTCCAACAAGTCTCTAGTTGGCTCTGCAGTAATGATGGATACCGGAACCACGTTTCTCACCACCCAGGATGCCAAGGCCTCAGTTATCCGCTTTGCAGTAGGATGACTGCTGTGATATTTCATCTTCCTCGCAAAGGACTGTTGAACAGTCAATTGCTTACTGGAAGTAGTACAAGTGGGCTTACGACTTCCCCTCTGGGATGACCATCGACTCCCAGCGGCAACAACAGCAGCGCCAGCAGCAGTAGGCGTTACACGCAAGGATGCATCGGAGGAATCCCAGGCAGGAGAGGACTCGTCAGAATTGCCAGTGACATGGCCTGCAGGACTATTGGCATTCCTGGGGAAGGAGGAAATTGACACTGAGGGAGTTGGTGGGGTGGTTTGCGTGAGCTTGGTTACAAGAGGAAGGGATTTACTGGTCAGTGGACTGCTTCCGCTGTCACCCAAAGTTTTTGAACTTGTCACTGACTTATTATGAATGCGCTGCAGGTGACGTATAAGGGAGGATGTTCCGAGGTGGTTAACGTCCTTACCCCTACTTATTACAGCTTGACAAAGGGAACACACGGCTTGACACCTGTTGTCCGCATTTCTGGTGAAATACCTCCACACCGAAGAGCTGATTTTTTTGGTATTTTCACCTGGCATATCAACGGCCATATTCCTCCCACGGACAACAGGTGTCTCCCCGGGTGCCTGACTTAAACAAACCACCTCACCATCAGAATCCTCCTGGTCAATTTCCTCCCCAGCGCCAGCAACACCCATATCCTCCTCATCCTGGTGTACTTCAACACTGACATCTTCAATCTGACTATCAGGCTCCTTCCAGCACTTGCAGGGGGCGTGCAAATGGTGGAAGGCGCATGCTCTTCACGTCCAGTGTTGGGAAGGTCAGGCATCGCAACCGACACAATTGGACTCTCCTTGTGGATTTGGGATTTCAAAGAACGCACAGTTCTTTGCGGTGCTTTTGCCAGCTTGAGTCTTTTCAGTTTTCTAGCGAGAGGCTGAGTGCTTCCATCCTCATGTGAAGCTGAACCACTAGCCATGAACATAGGCCAGGGCCTCAGCCGTTCCTTGCCACTCCGTGTGGTAAATGGCATATTGGCAAGTTTACGCTTCTCCTCCGACAATTTTATTTTAGGTTTTGGAGTCCTTTTTTTACTGATATTTGGTGTTTTGGTTTTGACATGCTCTGTACTATGCCATTGGGCATCGGCCTTGGCAGACGACGTTGCTGGCATTTCATCGTCTCGGCCATGACTAGTGGCAGCAGCTTCAGCACGAGGTGGAAGTGGATCTTGATCTTTCCCTAATTTTGGAACCTCAACATTTTTGTTCTCCATATTTTAATAGGCACAACTAAAAGGCACCTCAGGTAAACAATGGAGATGGATGGATTGGATACTAGTATACAATTATGGACGGGCTGCCGAGTGCCGACACAGAGGTAGCCACAGCCGTGAACTACCGCACTGTACTGTGTCTGCTGCTAATATATAGACTGGTTGATAAAGAGATAGTATACTCGTAACTAGTATGTATGTATAAAGAAAGAAAAAAAAACCACGGTTAGGTCACTGGTATATACAATTATGGACGGGCTGCGGAGTGCCGACACAGAGGTAGCCACAGCCGTGAACTACCGCACTGTACTGTGTCTGCTGCTAATATATAGACTGGTTGATAAAGAGATAGTATACTCGTAACTAGTATGTATGTATAAAGAAAGAAAAAAAAACCACGGTTAGGTCACTGGTATATACAATTATGGACGGGCTGCCGAGTGCCGACACAGAGGTAGCCACAGCTGTGAACTACCGCACTGTACTGTGTCTGCTGCTAATATATAGACTGGTTGATAAAGAGATAGTATACTCGTAACTAGTATGTATGTATAAAGAAAGAAAAAAAAACCACGGTTAGGTCACTGGTATATACAATTATGGACGGGCTGCGGAGTGCCGACACAGAGGTAGCCACAGCCGTGAACTACCGCACTGTACTGTGTCTGCTGCTAATATATAGACTGGTTGATAAAGAGATAGTATACTCGTAACTAGTATGTATGTATAAAGAAAGAAAAAAAAACCACGGTTAGGTCACTGGTATATACAATTATGGACGGGCTGCGGAGTGCCGACACAGAGGTAGCCACAGCCGTGAACTACCGCACTGTACTGTGTCTGCTGCTAATATATAGACTGGTTGATAAAGAGATAGTATACTCGTAACTAGTATGTATGTATAAAGAAAGAAAAAAAAACCACGGTTAGGTCACTGGTATATACAATTATGGACGGGCTGCCGAGTGCCGACACAGAGGTAGCCACAGCCGTGAACTACCGCACTGTACTGTGTCTGCTGCTAATATATAGACTGGTTGATAAAGAGATAGTATACTCGTAACTAGTATGTATGTATAAAGAAAGAAAAAAAAACCACGGTTAGGTCACTGGTATATACAATTATGGACGGGCTGCCGAGTGCCGACACAGAGGTAGCCACAGCCGTGAACTACCGCACTGTACTGTGTCTGCTGCTAATATATAGACTGGTTGATAAAGAGATAGTATACTCGTAACTAGTATGTATGTATAAAGAAAGAAAAAAAAACCACGGTTAGGTCACTGGTATATACAATTATGGACGGGCTGCGGAGTGCCGACACAGAGGTAGCCACAGCCGTGAACTACCGCACTGTACTGTGTCTGCTGCTAATATATAGACTGGTTGATAAAGAGATAGTATACTCGTAACTAGTATGTATGTATAAAGAAAGAAAAAAAAACCACGGTTAGGTCACTGGTATATACAATTATGGACGGGCTGCCGAGTGCCGACACAGAGGTAGCCACAGCCGTGAACTACCGCACTGTACTGTGTCTGCTGCTAATATATAGACTGGTTGATAAAGAGATAGTATACTCGTAACTAGTATGTATGTATAAAGAATGAAAAAAAAACCACGGTTAGGTCACTGGTATATACAATTATGGACGGGCTGCGGAGTGCCGACACAGAGGTAGCCACAGCCGTGAACTACCGCACTGTACTGTGTCTGCTGCTAATATATAGACTGGTTGATAAAGAGATAGTATACTCGTAACTAGTATGTATGTATAAAGAAAGAAAAAAAAACCACGGTTAGGTCACTGGTATATACAATTATGGACGGGCTGCCGAGTGCCGACACAGAGGTAGCCACAGCCGTGAACTACCGCACTGTACTGTGTCTGCTGCTAATATATAGACTGGTTGATAAAGAGATAGTATACTCGTAACTAGTATGTATGTATAAAGAAAGAAAAAAAAACCACGGTTAGGTCACTGGTATATACAATTATGGACGGGCTGCGGAGTGCCGACACAGAGGTAGCCACAGCCGTGAACTACCGCACTGTACTGTGTCTGCTGCTAATATATAGACTGGTTGATAAAGAGATAGTATACTCGTAACTAGTATGTATGTATAAAGAAAGAAAAAAAAACCACGGTTAGGTCACTGGTATATACAATTATGTACGGGCTGCCGAGTGCCGACACAGAGGTAGCCACAGCCGTGAACTACCGCACTGTACTGTGTCTGCTGCTAATATAGACTGGTTGATAAAGAGATAGTATACTACTAATATTATATACTGGTGGTCAGGTCACTGGTCACTAGTCACACTGGCAGTGGCACTCCTGCAGCAAAAGTGTGCACTGTTTAATTTTAATATAATATTATGTACTCCTGGCTCCTGCTATAACCTATAACTGGCACTGCAGTAGTGCTCCCCAGTCTCCCCCACAATTATAAGCTGTGTGAGCTGAGCAGTCAGACAGATATATAATAAGATGATGCAGCACACTGGCCTGAGACTGAGCAGTGCACACAGATATGGTATGTATGTGACTGAGTCACTGTGTGCTGTGTATCGCTTTTTTCAGGCAGAGAACGGATTATAAATAAAAGTGGTGGTCACTGGTCACTATCAGCAAAACTCTGCACTGTACACTACTGAGTACTCCTAATGCTCCCCAAAATTAGTAAATCAAGTGTCTAAACGGAGAGGACGCCAGCCACGTCCTCTCCCTATCAATCTCAATGCACGTGTGAAAATGGCGGCGACGCGCGGCTCCTTATATAGAATCCGAGTCTCGCGATAGAATCCGAGCCTCGCGAGAATCCGACAGCGTCATGATGACGTTCGGGCGCGCTCGGGTTAACCGAGCAAGGCGGGAAGATCCGAGTCGCTCGGACCCGTGAAAAAAAACATGAAGTTCGTGCGGGTTCGGATTCAGAGAAACCGAACCCGCTCATCTCTAGTATGTGTGTGTCTGATGGTGTGCGTGTATATGTATGTGTCAGGTGCTGCGTGTATATGCATGTGTCAGGTGCTGCGTGTATATGCATGTGTCAGGTGCTGCGTGTATATGCATGTGTCAGGTGCTGCGTGTATATGCATGTGTCAGGTGCTGCGTGTATATGCATGTGTCAGGTGCTGCATGTTTATTTTATTGTGTCTGATGGTACGTGTGTGTGTCAGGTGCCGCACGTGTATATGTGTGTGTGTCAGGTGTTGCGCGTGTATGTGTGGGTCAGGTGCTGCATGTTTATTTTATTGTGTCTGATGCTACGTGTGTGTGTGTCAGGTGCCGCACGTGTATGTGTGTGTGTCAGGTGTTGCGCGTGTATGTGTGGGTCAGGTGCTGCATGTTTATTTTATTGTGTCTGATGCTACGTGTGTGTGTGTCAGGTGCCGCACGTGTATGTGTGTGTGTCAGGTGTTGCGCGTGTATGTGTGTGTCAGGTGCCGCGCGTGTATGTGTGTGTCAGGTGCCGTTCCCCTTCTTCCCATCCCAGCTCTCTCTGTAGAATACAGCTCTGCACCCAGAGAGAGGGAAAGACTAGGGGGCTGATCACTGCACTGCTCACTTTTTGGTCATGAGTTCGGCCTCCTGTTTCTTCCAGTGCTGTGTTCCTGCAGCCTAGCCCTCCCTGTTGTGCCAGAGAATCAGCCCTTCCTTCCCCTGACAGAGAGAGAGAGCCCGAGGCAGAGACACTCTTCCCGTAGCTGGCCTACCCCCAGTACTTCAGCACTGGCCATGCGGCAGTCAACAAAGGAGACCAGCAGGGGGTTCTGGCAGCATCAGCTGTGGCCGCAGCTGGATCGGGGAGGCCTGCAGTGTCTGAGGTGGGCAACACTTCCTCCGCCGCTGTCACCTTCCCCTGCCGGAGAGAAAGCCAGAGACATACCCTTCCCGCAGCTGGGATACCCCTAGTACCTCAGCGCTGGACAGGCAGAAGTCTATGGAGGGGACCGGCAGGGGTTTCGGGCCGCAGCAGTAGCAGCGGCCGCAGTCAGATCAGGGAGGCCTGCAGGGTCAGAACTGGGCAGCACTTCCACCAACACTGTCACCTCTGTGCTGGGCATGTACACCAGTCCGTACGGACGGAGGTGTCCACAACAGGCAGCAGTATAATGAGTCAGACAAACTCATTACACGCTGCCCACTGCTGCGCCGCATGCCCTCGATGGAGGAAGCCTAGATGCGGTCCCCAGCGGCAGCGAGGGAGAAGGGTGATCACATCACCCTTCAACCCGGCACCTCACAATCAGCTGGGGATCTGCAGTAGCTTCATCTCTCTCTTCCTCTCCCTCTCTGACAGCACAGCAGCCCCTCTGGGTCCCATGTAGCTCTGCCCCCCTGCTCACAGTTCACTCGGCCTCTCCTGATTAAAAAGAAAATAAGAGCCTGACCTGCTGCTCAGATGCGAGGGGACGGGCGGTAGGTCCTCTGTGAGTACACTACACAGTCAAAATTAACTCTGACTCCTCACAACAGTGTGGACTGCAGGCGACGTCAGATGCCAATTTGGGTGTGCTTGCCGCACTACCTGCCCATCAAGCCCAACGTGGCATTTTGTATTAGGAACCCTATAACAGCATTCCGACATCCCTCCCTATGACGCTGCCATCCATACACTGCCGCTCTCATACATCCGTACACCGCCACTCTCATACATCCGCACACTGCCGCTCTCACACAACTGTACACTGTTGCTCTCATACATCCATACACTGCCGCTCTCATACATCCGTACAACCCCGCTCTCATACATCCGTACAACCCCGCTCTCATACATCCGTACAACCCCGCACTCTTACAGCCGCACTCTTACAGCCGTGCTCTTACAGCCGCACACTGCCGCACTCTTACAGCCGCACACCGCCGCACGCATACAGCCGCACACCATCGCACTCATACAGCCGCACACCGACGCAGTTATACAGCCGTACATTGCCGCTCTCATACATCCGCACACTGCCGCTCACATCTATACATACATAGCCTCCATACATCTACACATCCAATCCCCGCGCAAGGGAACACTGAAATCACTATCACTTTTCCCCGGGGTGTGACCACAGCCAGCCACTACTCCGGCCACCTTCTTGTGACACCAAAATGCATCTTACCTATCATCAGGGTGGTGCTGCTGCTGGGGGCAGGTTGCTGCCTCAGTCTCCTAGTTGGTGCTGCGATTGGAGGGGGTACTGCTTCCCTGTGCTGCCACTGTCTCCCGGATCATCGTGCCGCTGGCTGAATTGCAGCTTGACGCTACTGCTGCCGGGAGTAACAGCTTCCTGACTGTTGTTGCTGGTGGCTGCCTACTGCTCATTGCCGCCGGAACACTGACCGGCTCGGCAGTGATGCTGGCGGAGGAGTAGTGGCGGTGGGGTGGTGCCTGCTCCCTTCCCTCGAGCATGCCGCAGTGTAAAAAAATAAATAATAGAGAGCATACCAGGGTGAGAGTCTGTATGGATCACAGTGATTACACGGGGCACAGCATAAGGACACCTTGCTGTGAGGGGCTCTGCCCACACAGATTGCTGCACCCTCTCTGATGTCAGCCGCTGCCCTCTCGTTCTCTGGGCGGCCAGTTCCAGTGTGAGGTAGGAGAGGAAGAGAACACACAGGTGTTAGGCGCCGTGGTCCGCGATGTCCTCGCGGCCCGGCGCCTAGCAACTAGGGACGCCGAGCGTGCTAGCCGCCGGCTCCCTAGCAACGCTAGGACGCCGGGCGCGCTGAGCCGCCTGGACCCTAGCAACGGGGACGCCACGGACGGACTGCGCTCCCCTTGCAGGGTCAATCAAGTGAACTACACACACACACTTGTCTTCTGGTCGTGCAGCAAGGCAGCTGCACGGCATTGTGCTAATCAGGCTCTGAACTACTGATTGAAGGACTCCCTGCTAAATACCTTCTCAGTGCTTCACACAGACGCCGGTAATAGCTTCCTGCATGCTGCTTTGGTTTGCTGACGTCTGTTCCAGTTCTGCTGTGTCCGGTCATTCCTGTCCTCAGAGTTCCTGAATCTTAGTGTTGTCATCTCTTCCCAAGGAGTCTTCCAGTCCTCATTTACCCGCAACAGTCGCTAGAGGATCTCGTGTGATTTTCGTGAGTGGCGGCTCTGCCGCGTGCTGCGGCCTAGGCCGCTTTATTTTGTATTCTGTGTTGGTGCATTTGCGGAGGTTTACGCTCCCACACTCCTCTCCGGAACTCGCCGGTGCCGGGTAGAAGAGTGGACAAGTGGGTATTTTGGTTGTCCTTTTCCCTGGCGGTTTTCCGCACATACTCTAGTTTAAAGTTAGTTTTGAGCCCCTGGCTTTGTTGTTTAGTAGAGGGCCCCTTGTTATCACCCTGTCTCGGATTTCTCTTTGTCTCCCATTAAGACCTGAGGGGGCATCGGAGTTGGGCAGACGTAATCCGCCCTTCAAACGCGGCTGCCATGGGCCCAAGCAACCATAGTCTCGCAAGAGATTTCTGACAGCACGGGCGAGACAACGGAGATAGGGCGCCAGGGGCTATTCCCGTTCCCACTCCCTTTCCAAGCATTACGTTCCAGTACTCAGGTCCTTGCTATAAGATATCCCCAGACCAGAGTATTGGAATCATAACAGGAGAGCAGCCCTGATATATAACAGAGGTGGAAGTTCTATAGGCAGCAGAGACGGAGACCAGCCAGCCAGTCTCCCAGTGCCCTGATCACTACACGCCGCCAGCACAGCATTACAGGAGGGTCCTATAGTGCTGCCCTGAGCTAACAGGTGTGTGTACCAGTGTGCTGCGCCCTGGTGTCTCTGAGAGGGGTGAGGTCACCGTGCCGCTTTAGTATATGGCTTTTCCTTAGTACTGTAAGTTACAGCCCTGCACTAGTAGTGGCAACTCTGCCCTATGTGAACCTGTGAGGTTATTTTCCTATTTACAGAATAACCGGGGAGAAGGCGGCCATATTGCGGCTCTCAAGAGAAGGCACTCTAGTACACCCCCTGCTGGCGGCCACTGCGCAGGCACAACAAATTGAAATGCCCGATCTCTATAATGGGGCATATTTCTCTTAATTAAAAAAAACCTGTAACTTTCTGAAAAACCACAACCCCAAAAGGCACTTCACAGGGACATGCTCTATCTAATAAAACAAACCCCAAGTCATATATATATATATATATATATATATAATAAGATTTTACTCACCGGTAAATCTATTTCTCGTAGTCCGTAGTGGATGCTGGGACTCCGTAAGGACCATGGGGAATAGCGGCTCCGCAGGAGACTTGGCACAACTAAAGAGAGCTTTAGGACTACCTGGTGTGCACTGGCTCCTCCCCCTATGACCCTCCTCCAGACCTCAGTTAGGATACTGTGCCCGGAAGAGCTGACACTAAGGAAGGATTTTGAATCCCGGGTAAGACTCATACCAGCCACACCAATCACACCGTACAACTCGTGATATTATACCCAGTTAACAGTATGACAACAACGGAGCCTCTGCACAGATGGCTCTCAACAATAACCCTTTTGTTAACAATAACTATGTACAAGTACTTGGGATGGGCGCCCAGCATCCACTACGGACTACGAGAAATAGATTTACCGGTGAGTAAAATCTTATTTTCTCTGACGTCCTAAGTGGATGCTGGGACTCTGTAAGGACCATGGGGATTATATCAAAGCTCCCAAACGGGAGGGAGAGTGCGGATGACTCTGCAGCACCGAATGAGCGAACTCTAGGTCCTCCTCAGCCAGGGTGTCAAACTTGTAAAATCTTGCAAATGTGTTTGACCCCGACCAAGTAGCAGCTCGGCAAAGTTGTAAAGCAGAGACCCCTCGGGCAGCCGCCCAAGAAGAGCCCACCTTCCTCGTGGAATGGGCTTTTACTGATCTAGAATGCGGCAGTCCCGCCGCAGAATGACAGTCCTGTACCACAAATCTGAGGTACTCCTGGTGAGGAGAGTAAATGGGGACATGCAGGTAAGCATCCTTGATGTCCAGTGATACCATGTAATCCCCTTCCTCCAGGCTTGAGATAACCGCCCTGAGCGATTCCATCTTGAACTTGAACCGTTTTATATACGTGTTCAAAGATTTAAAATTTAAAATGGGTCTCACCGAACCGTCCGGTTTCGGTACCACAAACATCGTGGAATAGTAACCCCTTCCTTGTTGAAGGAGGGGTACCTTGACTATCACCTGCTGCAAATACAGCTTGTGAATTTGCCTCTATCACAGCCTCCCTGTCCAAGGGAGATGTTGGCAAGGCAGATTTTAGGAAACGGCGAGGGGGAGACGTCTCGAATTCCAGCTTGAATCCCTGAGACACTACTTGTAGAATCCAGGGATCCACCTGTGAGCAAGCCCACTGATTGCTGAAGCACTTGAGACGGGCCCCCACCGCACCTGGCTCCACCAGTGGAGCCCCAGCGTCATGCTGTGGACTTAGCGGAAGCGGGGGAGGACTTTTGTTCCTGGGAACTGGCTGTATGTATATATATATATATATATATGCACACACACTCATGTATATACATGTATACACAAATACACGTATGTACATGTTTATGTATGTATAATACACTGAGTACATTATATTTATGAATTAATTGCTTCCCGATTCTGCAGCAGCATCATCAGCACCATCAGTGTTACTCACAGTCACTTCACACTGACTGCTGCACAACACATCACTTAATTTCCGGGCCGCCCGCCACCTGGTGAAGAGACATGGGAGATGAAGGACCAGCAGTGCCACGTTGAGCGGAAGTATTGTGAATTAGTTACCCACACACTCCTTGTGACACCTGCTCCCCGTCTGCCCTCCCACCCGCCGCCTGCCATCCGGAACCCGCACTGACAAGTAAGTCTCAGCAGAATGTGTCTGCCGGCGGCTCCCAGTCCCCCCTAGAGGAACACTGCCAGTGGTGTGGCAGCCGCGGCACACTAGGACTGAGAGACCGCAGCGGGAGGAAAGCACGGGTGGGCGGGAGGAGAGCATAGGCGGACATCACCACGTCACACTGCAAGGTGACACCAGTCCCCCCAGTGAGGCCGCCGACGAATGCACTCAGCATAGTATTAGCAGCAGGCAGAGGGGGGGCGGGCGCAGCGGTGGTGGGAGGTACGGAAATGAGCTACAGGCTAGGCTCCACCGATCACACACTCAGCGATCACTGTGCCACAGCAAGCGTGGCGTGCAGCGGTGCTGGACATTAGGGAGTGCCTGTGCGCACCAGGCACCCCCTGTACGCACGCCTATGCGCTACCACCCCCCATATGCCACACTACATCACTATGCTATAGCCCTCCCATATGCTGCACTTCATAGTTACACTATACCCCCCATACAACATACTACATCACCACACTACACTACTCACAATAAAATTAAAACATCCCAGTTCCTCATTCTTAATGAGCTCACGTGAGTTCTCTCCCCAACGGAGCTCCAGACCAAGTAACAATGAAGACACCAGCAGCGTGTAGGGGGCAGGCCTGGTCCACTTGTCAGGAGAGAGCAGTCACTGGAGGGTAAGAAGGGGGCGGGGCCTAGTCCTACAGACGGGAGAGAGCACAGACAGGAGAGAGCAAGGTACAGGGGTAGAAGGGGACGGCTGATGTGAAGAAGGGGGCGGGGCCTATTCTTGCATCCTTTCAAAATTCGACTTTTTAAAATTCGACATTTGACAAATTCGACTTTTCTGCAATGGTACAAATTAGAGATGAGCGCCGGAAATTTTTCGGGTTTTGTGTTTTGGTTTTGGGTTCGGTTCCGCGGCCGTGTTTTGGGTTCGACCGCGTTTTGGCAAAACCTCACCGAATTTTTTTTGTCGGATTCGGGTGTGTTTTGGATTCGGGTGTTTTTTTCAAAAAACCCTAAAAAACAGCTTAAATCATAGAATTTGGGGGTAATTTTGATCCCAAAGTATTATTAACCTCAAAAAACATAATTTACACTCATTTTCAGCCTATTCTGAACACATCACACCTCACAATATTATTTTTAGTCCTAAAATTTGCACCGAGGTCGCTGTGTGAGTAAGATAAGCGACCCTAGTGGCCGACACAAACACCGGGCCCATCTAGGAGTGGCACTGCAGTGTCACGCAGGATGTCCCTTCCAAAAAACCCTCCCCAAACAGCACATGACGCAAAGAAAAAAAGAGGCGCAATGAGGTAGCTGTGTGAGTAAGATTAGCGACCCTAGTGGCCGACACAAACACCGGGCCCATCTAGGAGTGGCACTGCAGTGTCACGCAGGATGTCCCTTCCAAAAAACCCTCCCCAAACAGCACATGACGCAAAGAAAAAAAGAGGCGCAATGAGGTAGCTGACTGTGTGAGAAAGATAAGCGACCCTAGTGGCCGACACAAACACCGGGCCCATCTAGGAGTGGCACTGCAGTGTCACGCAGGATGTCCCTTCCAAAAAACCCTCCCCAAACAGCACATGACGCAAAGAAAAAAAGAGGCGCAATGAGGTAGCTGACTGTGTGAGAAAGATAAGCGACCCTAGTGGCCGACACAAACACCGGGCCCATCTAGGAGTGGCACTGCAGTGTCACGCAGGATGTCCCTTCCAAAAAACCCTCCCCAAACAGCACATGACGCAAAGAAAAAAAGAGGCGCAATGAGGTAGCTGTGTGAGAAAGATAAGCGACCCTAGTGGCCGACACAAACACCGGGCCCATCTAGGAGTGGCACTGCAGTGTCACGCAGGATGTCCCTTCCAAAAAACCCTCCCCAAACAGCACATGACGCAAAGAAAAAAAGAGGCGCAATGAGGTAGCTGTGTGAGTAAGATTAGCGACCCTAGTGGCCGACACAAACACCGGGCCCATCTAGGAGTGGCACTGCAGTGTCACGCAGGATGTCCCTTCCAAAAAACCCTCCCCAATCAGCACATGATGCAAAGAAAAAGAAAAGAAAAAAGAGGTGCAAGATGGAATTATCCTTGGGCCCTCCCACCCACCCTTATGTTGTATAAACAAAACAGGACATGCACACTTTAACCAACCCATCATTTCAGTGACAGGGTCTGCCACACGACTGTGACTGATATGACGGGTTGGTTTGGACCCCCCCCAAAAAAGAAGCAATTAATCTCTCCTTGCACAAACTGGCTCTACAGAGGCAAGATGTCCACCTCATCTTCACCCTCCGATATATCACCGTGTACATCCCCCTCCTCACAGATTATCAATTCGTCCCCACTGGAATCCACCATCTCAGCTCCCTGTGTACTTTGTGGAGGCAATTGCTGCTGGTCAATGTCTCCGCGGAGGAATTGATTATAATTCATTTTAATGAACATCATCTTCTCCACATTTTCTGGATGTAACCTCGTACGCCGATTGCTGACAAGGTGAGCGGCGGCACTAAACACTCTTTCGGAGTACACACTTGTGGGAGGGCAACTTAGGTAGAATAAAGCCAGTTTGTGCAAGGGCCTCCAAATTGCCTCTTTTTCCTGCCAGTATAAGTACGGACTGTGTGACGTGCCTACTTGGATGCGGTCACTCATATAATCCTCCACCATTCTATCAATGTTGAGAGAATCATATGCAGTGACAGTAGACGACATGTCCGTAATCGTTGTCAGGTCCTTCAGTCCGGACCAGATGTCAGCATCAGCAGTCGCTCCAGACTGCCCTGCATCACCGCCAGCGGGTGGGCTCGGAATTCTGAGCCTTTTCCTCGCACCCCCAGTTGCGGGAGAATGTGAAGGAGGAGATGTTGACAGGTCGCGTTCCGCTTGACTTGACAATTTTGTCACCAGCAGGTCTTTCAACCCCAGCAGACCTGTGTCTGCCGGAAAGAGAGATCCAAGGTAGGCTTTAAATCTAGGATCGAGCACGGTGGCCAAAATGTAGTGCTCTGATTTCAACAGATTGACCACCCGTGAATCCTTGTTAAGCGAATTAAGGGCTGCATCCACAAGTCCCACATGCCTAGCGGAATCGCTCCGTGTTAGCTCCTTCTTCAATGCCTCCAGCTTCTTCTGCAAAAGCCTGATGAGGGGAATGACCTGACTCAGGCTGGCAGTGTCTGAACTGACTTCACGTGTGGCAAGTTCAAAGGGCATCAGAACCTTGCACAACGTTGAAATCATTCTCCACTGCACTTGAGACAGGTGCATTCCATCTCCTATATCGTGCTCAATTGTATAGGCTTGAATGGCCTTTTGCTGCTCCTCCAACCTCTGAAGCATATAGAGGGTTGAATTCCACCTCGTTACCACTTCTTGCTTCAGATGATGGCAGGGCAGGTTCAGTAGTTTTTGGTGGTGCTCCAGTCTTCTGTACGTGGTGCCTGTACGCCGAAAGTGTCCCGCAATTTTTCTGGCCACCGACAGCATCTCTTGCACGCCCCTGTCGTTTTTTAAAAAATTCTGCACCACCAAATTCAAGGTATGTGCAAAACATGGGACGTGCTGGAATTTGCCCATATTTAATGCACACACAATATTGCTGGCGTTGTCCGATGCCACAAATCCACAGGAGAGTCCAATTGGGGTAAGCCATTCCGCGATGATCTTCCTCAGTTGCCGTAAGAGGTTTTCAGCTGTGTGCGTATTCTGGAAAGCGGTGATACAAAGCGTAGCCTGCCTAGGAAAGAGTTGGCGTTTGCGAGATGCTGCTACTGGTGCCGCCGCTGCTGTTCTTGCGGCGGGAGTCCATACATCTACCCAGTGGGCTGTCACAGTCATATAGTCCTGACCCTGCCCTGCTCCACTTGTCCACATGTCCGTGGTTAAGTGGACATTGGGTACAACTGCATTTTTTAGGACACTGGTGAGTCTTTTTCTGACGTCCGTGTACATTCTCGGTATCGCCTGCCTAGAGAAGTGGAACCTAGATGGTATTTGGTAACGGGGGCACACTGCCTCAATAAATTGTCTAGTTCCCTGTGAACTAACGGCGGATACCGGACGCACGTCTAACACCAACATAGTTGTCAAGGACTCAGTTATCCGCTTTGCAGTAGGATGACTGCTGTGATATTTCATCTTCCTCGCAAAGGACTGTTGAACAGTCAATTGCTTACTGGAAGTAGTACAAGTGGGCTTACGACTTCCCCTCTGGGATGACCATCGACTCCCAGCGGCAACAACAGCAGCGCCAGCAGCAGTAGGCGTTACACGCAAGGATGCATCGGAGGAATCCCAGGCAGGAGAGGACTCGTCAGACTTGCCAGTGACATGGCCTGCAGGACTATTGGCATTCCTGGGGAAGGAGGAAATTGACACTGAGGGAGTTGGTGGGGTGGTTTGCGTGAGCTTGGTTACAAGAGGAAGGGATTTACTGGTCAGTGGACTGCTTCCGCTGTCACCCAAAGTTTTTGAACTTGTCACTGACTTATTATGAATGCGCTGCAGGTGACGTATAAGGGAGGATGTTCCGAGGTGGTTAACGTCCTTACCCCTACTTATTACAGCTTGACAAAGGGAACACACGGCTTGACACCTGTTGTCCGCATTTCTGGTGAAATACCTCCACACCGAAGAGCTGATTTTTTTGGTATTTTCACCTGGCATGTCAACGGCCATATTCCTCCCACGGACAACAGGTGTCTCCCCGGGTGCCTGACTTAAACAAACCACCTCACCATCAGAATCCTCCTGGTCAATTTCCTCCCCAGCGCCAGCAACACCCATATCCTCCTCATCCTGGTGTACTTCAACACTGACATCTTCAATCTGACTATCAGGAACTGGACTGCGGGTGCTCCTTCCAGCACTTGCAGGGGGCATGCAAATAGTGGAAGGCGCATGCTCTTCACGTCCAGTGTTGGGAAGGTCAGGCATCGCAAACGACACAATTGGACTCTCCTTGTGGATTTGGGATTTCAAAGAACGCACAGTTCTTTGCGGTGCTTTTGCCAGCTTGAGTCTTTTCAGTTTTCTAGCGAGAGGCTGAGTGCTTCCATCCTCATGTGAAGCTGAACCACTAGCCATGAACATAGGCCAGGGCCTCAGCCGTTCCTTGCCACTCCGTGTGGTAAATGGCATATTGGCAAGTTTACGCTTCTCCTCCGACAATTTTATTTTAGGTTTTGGAGTCCTTTTTTTTCTGATATTTGGTGTTTTGGATTTGACATGCTCTGTACTATGACATTGGGCATCGGCCTTGGCAGACGACGTTGCTGGCATTTCATCGTCTCGGCCATGACTAGTGGCAGCAGCTTCAGCACGAGGTGGAAGTGGATCTTGATCTTTCCCTAATTTTGGAACCTCAACTTTTTTGTTCTCCATATTTTATAGGCAGAACTAAAAGGCACCTCAGGTAAACAATGGAGATGGATGGATTGGATACTAGTATACAATTATGGACGGACTGCCACGGTTAGGTGGTATAAAAAAACCACGGTTAGGTGGTATATATTATAATAATAATACAATTATGGATGGACGGACTGCCTGCCGACTGCCGACACAGAGGTAGCCACAGCCGTGAACTACCGCACTGTACACTGGTTGATAAAGAGATAGTAGTATACTCGTAACAACTAGTATGACACTATGACGACGGTATAAAGAATGAAAAAAAAACCACGGTTAGGTGGTATATATTATAATAATAATACAATTATGGAAGGACGGACTGCCTGCCGACTGCCGACACAGAGGTAGCCACAGCCGTGAACTACCGCACTGTACACTGGTTGATAAAGAGATAGTAGTATACTCGTAACAACTAGTATGACACTATGACGACGGTATAAAGAATGAAAAAAAAACCACGGTTAGGTGGTATATATTATAATAATAATACAATTATGGATGGACGGACTGCCTGCCGACTGCCGACACAGAGGTAGCCACAGCCGTGAACTACCGCACTGTACACTGGTTGATAAAGAGATAGTAGTATACTCGTAACAACTAGTATGACACTATGACGGTATAAAGAATGAAAAAAAAACCACGGTTAGGTGGTATATATTATAATAATAATACAATTATGGATGGACGGACTGCCTGCCGACTGCCGACACAGAGGTAGCCACAGCCGTGAACTACCGCACTGTACACTGGTTGATAAAGAGATAGTAGTATACTCGTAACAACTAGTATGACACTATGACGACGGTATAAAGAAAGAAAAAAAAATACCACGGTTAGGTGGTATATATTGTAATACAATTATGGATGGACGGACTGCCTGCCGAGTTCCGACTGCCGACACAGAGGTAGCCACAGCCGTGAACTACCGCACTGTACTGTGTCTGCTGCTAATATAGACTGGTTGATAAAGAGATAGTATACAATACATACAACAATATACTACTATACTGGTGGTCAGGCACTGGTCACCACTAGTCACACTGGCAGTGGCACTCCTGCAGCAAAAGTGTGCACTGTTTAATTTTAAATTAATATAATATTATGTACTCCTGGGGGCTCCTGCTATAACAACCTGCAGTGCTCCCCAGTCTCCCCCACAATTATTATAAGCTTTGCCTTTTATACATTGATGTGCAGCACACTGGGCTGAGCTGAGTGCACACAGACTGAGTCACACTGTGTGACTGGCTGCTGCTGTGTATCGTTTTTTTTCAGGCAGAGAACGGATATAGCAGAGAACGGATATATTATATTAAAATAAATAAAAGTTAACTAACAACAACTGCACTGGTCACTGTGGTAAACTCTGTCTGACTCTGCACAATCTCTCTCTCTCTTCTAATCTAATTTCTAATGGAGAGGACGCCAGCCACGTCCTCTCCCTATCAATCTCAATGCACGTGTGAAAATGGCGGCGACGCGCGGCTCCTTATATAGAATCCGAGTCTCGCGAGAATCCGACAGCGTCATGATGACGTTCGGGCGCGCTCGGGTTAACCGAGCAAGGCGGGAGGATCCGAGTCTGCTCGGACCCGTGAAAAAAACATGAAGTTCGTGCGGGTTCGGTTTCAGAGAAACCGAACCCGCTCATCTCTAGTACAAATGCGGCAATTCAACAAAAGTATATTCAATTGAAGTTTGTAAATTCGACAACAGTGCTTTTAAACAGTAAATTCGTCATTTTCAATCCGCCACACTTTGCAGGCGGAATCTAATAAAAAATAATATTTTTTTGGGGTAATAGCATATCTATTTATATTAGAAGGGATTAGGTACTTGGTTTGTCTTTTTTGGAGGCACAAGTATTATTTATATATTTTTTAAAAGATTATTATTTTTTATTTTTTTTAAATGGAATGTGAAAAACCCGGAAAAGAAAAATTGTGTGGGGTCCCCCCTCCAAAGCATAACCAGCCTCGGGCTCTTCGAGCCGGTCCTGGTTCTAAAAATCCGGGGGAAAAACGGACAGGGGATCCCCCGTATTTTTAAAACCGCATAATGTGTCGGGGGCATTACAGTGTGTGCATATTGTGTCGTGCATTATTGTGTGCGGCATAATGTCTAAGGGCCATTGCAGTATGTGGCATAATGTATACTGGGCATTACTATAAGGAGGAAAAATGACAAATAATGTAAGGGGCATGAATCAGGATTATTTTTCTTTCCTGTGGTGGCCAACGTATGGGCGTGCAGGTTGCAAAACTGGGGTATAAGGTAGTCTTTTCCTGCAATGCCACGCCCCTTTATGCGAAACCACGCCCACTCCAACAAAACCACGCCCCTTTTTTGACGCGCGCGCCTTAGGCGCGCGCATATTTATCCCTTTCTTGCTCCCAATTATGGAGCATGAAGGGGGTGGGGGGGGCGCCGAAGAATTTTTTGGCTTGGGGGAGAAAAATTTCTAGTTACGCCACTGGATTGGACATATCCAGTGTGATGCGGCTGTAGATGATTTTTGCTGTTTCTAACTTCTACATCAATGAATAAGTTTCAAAATAGAATGCATCAAGAGAACGGTGTTGGTAGTATAAAACTACCTACAGCACCTGGTATTCCCAGGTGGTCTCACATCCAAGAACAAACCAGGCCTAAGATCAGGTGATATTGGGCATATACAGTGTGGTGTGGCTGTAGATGAGCTTAGTGGTTTCTGTTAGAGTTCTTCTACTTCTAACTACTCGTACATAAATGAATAAGCGGACGATTTATTAAACCTGGTGAAATGATAATTTGCATGGTGATAAAGTACCAGCCAATCAGCTCCTAATTGCCATGTCACAGGCTGGGTTTGAAAAATGACAGTTAGGAGCTGACTGGCTGGTACTTTATCACCTTGCACTTTATCAGTTCACCAGGCTTAATAGATCTGCCCCAATGTTTCAAAATGGAATGCATCAAGAGAACGGTGTTGGTATTGTAAAAATACACACAGCTCCTGGTATTTCCTGGTGGTCTCCCATCCAAGTACTAAAACCAGGACCAACACTGCTCAGCTTCCATGATCAGGAGAGATTGGGCAAATCCAGTGTGCTGTGGCTGTAGATGAGCTCGTGGTTTCTGTTAGAGCTCTTCTACTTCTAACTTCTGGTACATAAAAGAATATGTGTAAAAATTAAATGTACAGTACCAAGAAAAGGGTGTTGGTAGTTTAAAAACACCTAAAGAATCTGATAATACATGGATGGGAGACTGCTTGGTAGTAACAAAGTCCAATACTGCTTTGCTTCAAAGATCAAATGAGATTGGGCATATCCAGTGTGGTGTGGCTTTAGATAAGCTTTGTGGTTTCTGTTAGAGCTCTTCTACTTCTAACTACTGGTACATTAATGAATATGTATAAGGTTGTAGTTTATCCAATATCCCTTTACTACCTTACCTCCCCCCCCCCTCCCCTCCCCTCCCCTCCTTATAGCTTCCTTTGTTCTCTCCTCCTCGTGTGTGCGTTATTTGTTTTCTCATACGTCCTAGAGGATGCTGGGATCACATTAAGAACCATGGGGTATAGACGGGATCCGCAGGAGACATGGGCACTTTAAGACTTTCAAAGGGTGTGAACTGTCTCCTCCCTCTATGCCCCTCCTCCAGACTCCAGTTTTAGAATTGTGCCCAGTGAGACTGGATGCACTACAGGGGAGCTCTACTGAGTTTCTCTGAAAATACTTATGTTAGTTTTTCTTATTTTCAGGGAGGCTGCTGGCAACAGTCTCCCTGCTTCGTGGAACTTAGGGGAGAGAAGTATGACCAACTTCTAGTGAGTTCAATGGCTCTGCTTCTGGCTGACAGGACACCATTAGCTCCTGAGGGTGCTGATCGCTGGGTACGCCTAGATGCCCACTCCCGTAGCCTGCCATCACCCCCTTACAGAGCCAGAAGTCAGAAGACAGGCGAGTAGCAGAAGAACAGAAGACTTCTTCTCCAGTGACGGCATTCTGAGGTACCACGCAGCGAGCGGAATGCTGTGCGCCATGCTTCCACACAAACACAGGCACTGCAGGGTGCAGGGCATGTGGGTGGGTGGGGGGGGGCACCCTGGGCAGCATAAATTCCTCACAAAAGGCTGGCAAAAGTGGACATTAGTGCCTGGGCACTGTCCTTACCCCGCCAGCGTAATTAATTATTTGTTTCTGAGCGGGACAGAAGCGTGCCATTACAGCGGCGGGGCTTCTTCCTCACCTCACCAGCACATCTATAGAGCGTTACAAGTCTATCACTATAGAGTTTATTATTTCCCAGACTGTGTACTTTTGGCGCTGGGTTGTGAGCTAAAAAATCCTCTCTGTCCCTCTGACAGATTTACTGTAGGTCTATCCCCCATAAGCCGATGTGTCTGTGGGTACTTGGTACATGTGTGTCAACATGTCGGTGGCTGAATGTTTTTCCCAAGAGGAAACTATATTAGGAATGCAGACATATGATGGTGGCCCTGTTGGCACCACCAATAACTGACTGGGTGAAAGTTTCAATAATATCAGAGTGAGGTTGGATAAATCTGTGTCCCAGACACAGACGTAGAGAATAGATGTGATGTTCATGGCTATGCTTCTTTTCCCTCAGGCCCGCAAAAATGTTACTACACACTGATACTGACTCGGATACTGATTCCTATGTCGACCATAATATTTCCTGATTAGATCCAATATTGGCAAGGAGCATTCAGAACATGATTGTGGATATTAAGGACATATTAACATCACTGAGGACCCTGCTGTTCCTGACAAAGGGGTCTATATGTATGTATATATAGATATATAATGAAAGCTGATGTAACGTTCCTCCATCTCTGTTTGAGAAAGTCTGGGCCAGCTCGACAAGATGGTTTCAAATCCCCAAAAGGTTTCCGATTGTTTATTCATTTCCTGCTGCGGACAGAATAAAGTGGGAGTCACCCCCTGTTCTGCACGGGGCCCTGTCACAAATCCAGCGGATCGTATGCAGGAAGCTACATTATTTCTAGTTATGTAACCACGGGTACATTACTTAGACCTGCCATTACATGCGCATGGGTGAGTAGTAGTATTCAAGAATTGGTCGAATACCTTGTCTTCCGATATAGATATCTTGGAGAGATGGGATACTCCTTACGTTGGATCATATCAAGGACACTGCAGCATACTTACGACTGCAAGGGATATAGGACTCTTGAGTTCACGGGCCAAATGCATGGCAGTCTCGGATAGGAGGGCATTGTGGATTCACCAAGGGAATGCTGATGCTGACTCCAAGAAGAAAGGGAGTCTCTTCCCTATGAAGGTGAAGCCTTGTTTGGCAACGGCCTAGTTAATTTGATCTCGGCAGCTCCCGCAGGTAAGTCAACCTTCTTGCCCTATGTTCCCTCTCAACGGATGAAGACGCATCATTGTCTAACGCAGTCATTTTGTCCCAATAGATATGCAAGAAGTTAAGATTCCCCTTTCTTTGCAGGTAGAGGAAGGAGAAGAGGGAAGAGGTCTGTAGCCTCTTCAAGATCGCAGGAGCAGAGATCGTCCTCTGCTTCTGCCAAATCCACTGCATGACGCTGGGGCTCTCTTGCAGGAGCCCACACCAGTGGGGGCACGTCTAAAACACTTCAGTCAGTTCTGGATTAATTTGGACCTGGACTCGTGGGTTTTACAAATAGTGTCACAAGGGTACAAACTGGGGTTTCAAGACGTTCCCCCTCACCGATTGTTCAAATCGGCCTTAGTCAGCAGGGAGAAGGTTTTTATTCAAGCCTCTTCGTGCTCCCGAAGCCGGACGGCTCAGTCAGACCAATCTTAAATCTGAAATCCCTCAATTTCTACCTAAAGAAATTCAATTTCAAGATGGAATCTCTCAGGGTAGGGATCTCCAGTCCGGAGGAAGGAGATTTCATGGTTTTGGTAGACATAAGGATGCCTAATTACATGTTCCCATTTAGCCACTGCATCAAGCTACCTGAGGTTTGCAATTCAGGATTGTCATTACCAATTTCAGACGTTGCCGTTTGGTCTGTCCACGGCTCCGAGGATTTTCACCAGGGTGATGGTGGAAATGATGGTTCTCCTTCGCAAGCAAGGAGTCACAATTATGCCGTACTTGGATGATCTCCTGATAAAGGCGAGATCCAGGGACCAGTTGGTGCAAAACATCTACTCTCCCTGACAGTTCTTCAACAACATGGTTGGCTCCTAAACTTGCCAAAATCGCAGTTGGTCCCAATGACGCGGTTGTTGTTTCTGGGAGTCATACTGGACACAGAAGAGGCTATGGAGTTCCAGAGTCTGGTCAAACAAATTCTGAAACCAGCAAGAGTGTTAATCCATCAATGCATTCTGTTGCTGGGGAAGATGGTTGCGGCCTACGAGGCCATTCAGTTTGGCAGGTTCCATGCCAGAGTGTTCCAGTGGGACCTGTTGGACAAGTGGTCCGGATCCCACCTACACATGCACCGGAGGATAATCCTGTCTTCCAAGACCAGAATCTTACTCCATTGGTGGCTGCACAGTTCTCACCTCCTAGAGGGGCGATGGTTCGGGATCCAGGACTGGATCCTAGGGACCATGGATGCAACCCTCCGAGGCTGGGGAGCAGTCACACAGGGGGAAAACATCCAAGGAAGATGGTCAAGTCAGGAAAGTTTTCTCCACATAAATGTTCTGGAGTTAAGGGCCATTTAATAACTGCAGACACAGTACGCACTGGGACGGGTGCCCAGCATCCTCTACGGACTAAGAGAAAAGGATTTACCGGTAGGTATTAAAATCCTATTTTCTCTAACGTCCTAGAGGATGCTGGGGACTCCGTAAGGACCATGGGGATAGATAGGCTCCGCAGGAGACATGGGTACTTTAAGAAAGACTTTAGTTCTGGGTGTGCACTGGCTCCTCCCTCTTTGCCCCTCCTCCAGACCTCAGTTTGATACTGTGCCCAGTGGAGACTGGGTGCTTTTCAGGAGCTCTCCTGAGCTTTCTGACAGAAAGTATTTTGTTAGGTTTTTAATTTTCAGGGAGCACTGCTGGCAACAGACTCCCTCATCGAGGGACTGAGGGGAGAGAAGCAGCCCTACTCTCTGAGTTGCAAGGTCCAGCTTCTTAGGCTACTGGACACCATTAGCTCCAGAGGGATTGGTACGCAGGATCTCACCCTCGCCGTCCGTCCCAGAGCCGCGCCTCCGTCCCCCTTGCAGAGCCGGAAGATAGAAGCCGGGTGAGTATGAGAAGAAAAGAAGACTTCAGAGGCGGCAGAAGACTTCATGATCTTCACTGAAGTAACGCACAGCACTGCAGCTGTGCGCCATTGCTCCCATACACCTCACACACTCCGGTCACTGTAAGGGTGCAGGGCGCAGGGGGGGGGGGGGGGCACCCTGGGCAGCAATATAAACCTCTTTTTTGCAAAAATATAACACATATACAGCGGGGCACTGTATATATGTATGAGCCCCCGCCAATTTTACAGTTTAAGCGGGACAGAAGCCTGCCGCCGAGGGTGCGGGGCTTCTCCCTCAGCACTCACCAGCGCCATTTTTTCTTCACAGCACCGCTGAGAGGAAGCTCCCCGGACTCTCCCCTGCTTATACCACGGTAGACAAGAGAGTTGAAAAGAGGGGGGGGGGGCACATAATTTGGCGCAAATTACATACAGCAGTACTACTGGGCAAACATTAAGTTACTGTGTATTCCTGGGTTATATAGCGCTGGGGTGTGTGCTGGCATACTCTCTCTCTGTCTCTCCAAAGGGCCTTGTGGGGAAACTGTCTTCAGAAAAAGCATTCCCTGTGTGTGTGGTGTGTCGGTACACGTGTGTCGACTAGAGATGAGCGCCTGAAATTTTTCGGGTTTTGTGTTTTGGTTTTGGGTTCGGTTCCGCGGCCGTGTTTTGGGTTCGACCGCGTTTTGGCAAAACCTCACCGAATTTTTTTTGTCGGATTCGGGTGTGTTTTGGATTCGGGTGTTTTTTTAAAAAAACACTAAAAACAGCTTAAATCATAGAATTTGGGGGTCATTTTGATCCCATATTATTATTAACCTCAAAAACCATAATTTCCACTCATTTTCAGTCTATTCTGAATACCTCACACCTCACAATATTATTTTTAGTCCTAAAATTTGCACCAAGGTCGCTGGATGACTAAGCTAAGCGACACTAGTGGCCGACACAAACACCTGGCCCATCTAGGAGTGGCACTGCAGTGTCACGCAGGATGTCCCTTCCAAAAAACCCTCCCCAATCAGCACATGACGCAAAGAAAAAAAGAGGCGCAATGAGGTAGCTGACTGTGTGAGTAAGATAAGCGACCCTAGTGGCCGACACAAACACCGGGCCCATTTAGGAGTGGCACTGCAGTGTCACGCAGGATGTCCCTTCCAAAAAACCCTCCCCAATCAGCACATGACGCAAAGAAAAAAAGAGGCGCAATGAGGTAGCTGACTGTGTGAGTAAGATTAGCGACCCTAGTGGCCGACACAGACACCGGGCCCATTTAGGAGTGGCACTGCAGTGTCACGCAGGATGTCCCTTCCAAAAAACCCTCCCCAATCAGCACATGACGCAAAGAAAAAAAGAGGCGCAATGAGGTAGCTGACTGTGTGAGTAAGATTAGCGACCCTAGTGGCCGACACAAACACCGGGCCCATTTAGGAGTGGCACTGCAGTGTCACGCAGGATGTCCCTTCCAAAAAACCCTCCCCAATCAGCACATGACGCAAAGAAAAAAAGAGGCGCAATGAGGTAGCTGACTGTGTGAGTAAGATTAGCGACCCTAGTGGCCGACACAAACACCGGGCCCATTTAGGAGTGGCACTGCAGTGTCACGCAGGGTGTCCCTTCCAAAAAACCCTCCCCAATCAGCACATGACGCAAAGAAAAAAAGAGGCGCAATGAGGTAGCTGACTGTGTGAGTAAGATTAGCGACCCTAGTGGCCGACACAAACACCGGGCCCATTTAGGAGTGGCACTGCAGTGTCACGCAGGATGTCCCTTCCAAAAAACCCTCCCCAATCAGCACATGACGCAAAGAAAAAAAGAGGCGCAATGAGGTAGCTGACTGTGTGAGTAAGATTAGCGACCCTAGTGGCCGACACAAACACCGGGCCCATTTAGGAGTGGCACTGCAGTGTCACGCAGGATGTCCCTTCCAAAAAACCCTCCCCAATCAGCACATGACGCAAAGAAAAAAAGAGGCGCAATGAGGTAGCTGACTGTGTGAGTAAGATTAGCGACCCTAGTGGCCGACACAAACACCGGGCCCATTTAGGAGTGGCACTGCAGTGTCACGCAGGATGTCCCTTCCAAAAAACCCTCCCCAATCAGCACATGACGCAAAGAAAAAAAGAGGCGCAATGAGGTAGCTGACTGTGTGAGTAAGATTAGCGACCCTAGTGGCCGACACAAACACCGGGCCCATTTAGGAGTGGCACTGCAGTGTCACGCAGGATGTCCCTTCCAAAAAACCCTCCCCAAACAGCACATGACGCAAAGAAAAATAAAAGAAAAAAGAGGTGCAAGATGGAATTGTCCTTGGGCCCTCCCACCCACCCTTATGTTGTATAAACAAAACAGGACATGCACACTTTAACCAACCCATCATTTCAGTGACAGGGTCTGCCACACGACTGTGACTGATATGACGGGTTGGTTTGGACCCCCCCCAAAAAAGAAGCAATTAATCTCTCCTTGCACAAACTGGCTCTACAGAGGCAAGATGTCCACCTCATCATCACCCTCCGATATATCACCGTGTACATCCCCCTCCTCACAGATTATCAATTCGTCCCCACTGGAATCCACCATCTCAGCTCCCTGTGTACTTTGTGGAGGCAATTGCTGCTGGTCAATGTCTCCGCGGAGGAATTGATTATAATTCATTTTAATGAACATCATCTTCTCCACATTTTCTGGATGTAACCTCGTACGCCGATTGCTGACAAGGTGAGCGGCGGCACTAAACACTCTTTCGGAGTACACACTTGTGGGAGGGCAACTTAGGTAGAATAAAGCCAGTTTGTGCAATGGCCTCCAAATTGCCTCTTTTTCCTGCCAGTATAAGTATGGACTGTGTGACGTGCCTACTTGGATGCGGTCACTCATATAATCCTCCACCATTCTTTCAATGGTGAGAGAATCATATGCAGTGACAGTAGACGACATGTCCGTAATCGTTGTCAGGTCCTTCAGTCCGGACCAGATGTCAGCATCAGCAGTCGCTCCAGACTGCCCTGCATCACCGCCAGCGGGTGGGCTCGGAATTCTGAGCCTTTTCCTCGCACCCCCAGTTGCGGGAGAATGTGAAGGAGGAGATGTTGACAGGTCGCGTTCCGCTTGACTTGACAATTTTCTCACCAGCAGGTCTTTCAACCCCAGCAGACTTGTGTCTGCCGGAAAGAGAGATCCAAGGTAGGCTTTAAATCTAGGATCGAGCACGGTAGCCAAAATGTAGTGCTCTGATTTCAACAGATTGACCACCCGTGAATCCTTGTTAAGCGAATTAAGGGCTCCATCCACAAGTCCCACATGCCTAGCGGAATCGCTCCGTGTTAGCTCCTCCTTCAATGTCTCCAGCTTCTTCTGCAAAAGCCTGATGAGGGGAATGACCTGACTCAGGCTGGCAGTGTCTGAACTGACTTCACGTGTGGCAAGTTCAAAGGGCATCAGAACCTTGCACAACGTTGAAATCATTCTCCACTGCGCTTGAGACAGGTGCATTCCACCTCCTATATCGTGCTCAATTGTATAGGCTTGAATGGCCTTTTGCTGCTCCTCCAACCTCTGAAGCATATAGAGGGTTGAATTCCACCTCGTTACCACTTCTTGCTTCAGATGATGGCAGGGCAGGTTCAGTAGTTTTTGGTGGTGCTCCAGTCTTCTGTACGTGGTGCCTGTACGCCAAAAGTGTCCCGCAATTTTTCTGGCCACCGACAGCATCTCTTGCACGCCCCTGTCGTTTTTTAAATAATTCTGCACCACCAAATTCAAGGTATGTGCAAAACATGGGACGTGCTGGAATTTGCCCATATTTAATGCACACACAATATTGCTGGCGTTGTCCGATGCCACAAATCCACAGGAGAGTCCAATTGGGGTAAGCCATTCCGCGATGATCTTCCTCAGTTGCCGTAAGAGGTTTTCAGCTGTGTGCGTATTCTGGAAACCGGTGATACAAAGCGTAGCCTGCCTAGGAAAGAGTTGGCGTTTGCGAGATGCTGCTACTGGTGCCGCCGCTGCTGTTCTTGCGGCGGGAGTCCATACATCTACCCAGTGGGCTGTCACAGTCATATAGTCCTGACCCTGCCCTGCTCCACTTGTCCACATGTCCGTGGTTAAGTGGACATTGGGTACAACTGCATTTTTTAGGACACTGGTGAGTCTTTTTCTGACGTCCGTGTACATTCTCGGTATCGCCTGCCTAGAGAAGTGGAACCTAGATGGTATTTGGTAACGGGGGCACACTGACTCAATAAATTGTCTAGTTCCCTGTGAACTAACGGCGGATACCGGACGCACGTCTAACACCAACATAGTTGTCAAGGCCTCAGTTATCCGCTTTGCAGCAGGATGACTGCTGTGATATTTCATCTTCCTCGCAAAGGACTGTTGAACAGTCAATTGCTTACTGGAAGTAGTACAAGTGGGCTTACGACTTCCCCTCTGGGATGACCATCGACTCCCAGCAGCAACAACAGCAGCGCCAGCAGCAGTAGGCGTTACACGCAAGGATGCATCGGAGGAATCCCAGGCAGGAGAGGACTCGTCAGAATTGCCAGTGACATTGCCTGCAGGACTATTGGCATTCCTGGGGAAGGAGGAAATTGACACTGAGGGAGTTGGTGGGGTGGTTTGCGTGAGCTTGGTTACAAGAGGAAGGGATTTACTGGTCAGTGGACTGCTTCCGCTGTCACCCAAAGTTTTTGAACTTGTCACTGACTTATTATGAATGCGCTGCAGGTGACGTATAAGGGAGGATGTTCCGAGGTGGTTAACGTCCTTACCCCTACTTATTACAGCTTGACAAAGGGAACACACGGCTTGACACCTGTTGTCCGCATTTCTGTTGAAATAGTTCCACACCGAAGAGCTGATTTTTTTGGTATTTTCACCAGGCATGTCAACGGCCATATTCCTCCCACGGACAACAGGTGTCTCCCCGGGTGCCTGACTTAAACAAACCACCTCACCATCAGAATCCTCCTGGTCAATTTCCTCCCCAGCGCCAGCAACACCCATATCCTCCTCATCCTGGTGTACTTCAACACTGACATCTTCAATCTGACTATCAGGAACTGGACTGCGGGTGCTCCTTCCAGCACTTGCAGGGGGCGTGCAAATGGTGGAAGGCGCATGCTCTTCACGTCCAGTGTTGGGAAGGTCAGGCATCGCAACCGACACAATTGGACTCTCCTTGTGGATTTGGGATTTCGAAGAACGCACAGTTCTTTGCGGTGCTACTGCTTTTGCCAGCTTGAGTCTTTTCATTTTTCTAGCGAGAGGCTGAGTGCCTCCATCCTCATGTGAAGCTGAACCACTAGCCATGAACATAGGCCAGGGCCTCAGCCGTTCCTTGCCACTCCGTGTGGTAAATTGCATATTGGCAAGTTTACGCTTCTCCTCCGACAATTTTATTTTAGGTTTTGGAGTCCTTTTTTTACTGATATTTGGTGTTTTGGATTTGACATGCTCTGTACTATGACATTGGGCATCGGCCTTGGCAGACGACGTTGCTGGCATTTCATCGTCTCGGCCATGACTAGTGGCAGCAGCTTCAGCACGAGGTGGAAGTGGATCTTGATCTTTCCCTAATTTTGGAACCTCAACATTTTTGTTCTCCATATTTTAATAGGCACAACTAAAAGGCACCTCAGGTAAACAATGGAGATGGATGGATACTAGTATACAATTATGGACGGACTGCCGAGTGCCGACACAGAGGTAGCTACAGCCGTGAACTACCGTACTGTGTCTGCTGCTAATATAGACTGGTTGATAAAGAGATGTCGTAGTATGTATGTATGAAGAAGAAAGAAAAAAAAACCACGGTTAGGTGGTATACAATTATGGACGGCCTGCCGAGTGCCGACACAGAGGTAGCCACAGCCGTGAACTACCGTACTGTACTGTGTCTGCTGCTAATATAGACTGGTTGATAAAGAGATGTCGTAGTATGTATGTATGAAGAAGAAAGAAAAAAAAACCACGGGTAGGTGGTATACAATTATGGACGGACTGCCGAGTGCCGACACAGAGGTAGCCACAGCCGTGAACTACCGTACTGTACTGTGTCTGCTGCTAATATAGACTGGTTGATAAAGAGATGTAGTAGTATGTATGTATAAAGAAGAAAGAAAAAAAAACCACGGGTAGGTGGTATACAATTATGGACGGACTGCCGAGTGCCGACACAGAGGTAGCCACAGCCGTGAACTACCGTACTGTACTGTGTCTGCTGCTAATATAGACTGGTTGATAAAGAGATGTCGTAGTATGTATGTATGAAGAAGAAAGAAAAAAAAACCACGGTTAGGTGGTATACAATTATGGACGGACTGCCGAGTGCCGACACAGAGGTAGCCACAGCCGTGAACTACCGTACTGTACTGTGTCTGCTGCTAATATAGACTGGTTGATAAAGAGATGTCGTAGTATGTATGTATAAAGAAGAAAGAAAAAAAAACCACGGTTAGGTGGTATACAATTATGGACGGACTGCCGAGTGCCGACACAGAGGTAGCCACAGCCGTGAACTACCGTACTGTACTGTGTCTGCTGCTAATATAGACTGGTTGATAAAGAGATGTCGTAGTATGTATGTATAAAGAAGAAAGAAAAAAAAAACCACGGTTAGGTGGTATACAATTATGGACGGACTACCGAGTGCCGACACAGAGGTAGCCACAGCCGTGAACTACCGTACTGTACTGTGTCTGCTGCTAATATAGACTGGTTGATAAAGAGATGTAGTAGTATGTATGTATAAAGAAGAAAGAAAAAAAACCACGGGTAGGTGGTATACAATTATGGATGGACTGCCGAGTGCCGACACAGAGGTAGCTACAGCCGTGAACTACCGTACTGTGTCTGCTGCGACTGGATGATAAATAATGATATAAAAAATATATATATATCACTACTGCAGCCGGACAGGTATATATATTATATAATGACGGACCTGCTGGACACTGTCTGTCAGCAGAATGAGTTTTTTATAGAATAAAAAAAAAAACACCACACAAGTGAAGTCACACGACGAGTGTTTAACTTTTTCAGGCAATCACAATATAGTATACTACTAACTATACTGGTGGTCAGTGTGGTCAGGTCACTGGTCAGTCACACTGGCAGTGGCACTCCTGCAGCAAAAGTGTGCACTGTTTAATTTTAATATAATATGTACTCCTGGCTCCTGCTATAACCTATAACTGGCACTGCAGTGCTCCCCAGTCTCCCCCACAATTATAAGCTGTGTGAGCTGAGCACAGTCAGATATATAATATATACATAGATGATGCAGCACACTGGGCTGAGCAGTGCACACAGATATGGTATGTGACTGTCTTGTACTCCTGGCTCCTGCTATAACCTATAACTGGCACTGCAGTGCTCCCCAGTCTCCCCCACAATTATAAGCTGTGTGAGCTGAGCACAGTCAGATATATAATATATACATAGATGATGCAGGCATGCAGCACACTGGGCTGAGCAGTGCACACAGATATGGTATGTGACTGAGTCACTGTGTGTACCGTTTTTTTCAGGCAGAGAACGGATATATTAAATAAAACAACTGCACTGCTGGTGGTCACTGTGGTCAGTCACTAAACTCTGCACTCTCTTCTACAGTATCAGCCTCAGGTCAATCTCTCTCTCTCTCTCCTAATCTAAATGGAGAGGACGCCAGCCACGTCCTCTCCCTATCAATCTCAATGCACGTGTGAAAATGGCGGCGACGCGTGGCTCCTTATATAGAATCCGAGTCTCGCGATAGAATCCGAGCCTCGCGAGAATCCGACAGCGTCATGATGACGTTCGGGCGCGCTCGGGTTAACCGAGCAAGACGGGAAGATCCGAGTCGCTCGGACCCGTGAAAAAAAACATGAAGTTCGTGCGGGTTCGGATTCAGAGAAACCGAACCCGCTCATCTCTAGTGTCGACATGTCTGAGGAAGAAGGCTATATTAGAGAGGAGCAGGAGCAAATGAATGTGGTGTCTCCGCCGACAGCTGATTGGATGGATATGTGGAATGTTTTAAATGCTAGTGTAAACTCATTGCACAAAAGATTAGACAAGGCTGAAGCTTTGGGACAGTCAGGGTCTCAACCCATGCCTGATCCTATGTTGCAGGGACTGTCAGGGTCTCATAAGCGCCCACTATCCCAGATTGTTGACACAGATACAGACACGGATTCTGACTCCAGTGTCGATTACGATGATGCAAAGTTACAGCCAAAATTGGCAAAATCCATTCGATATATGATTATGGCAATAAAAGATGTTTTGCACATCAGAGAGGAACCCCCTGTCCCTGACAAGAGGGTACATATGTACAAGGTGAAAAAGCCTGAGGTAACCTTTGAGGGGGTCACACGAGCTGAACGAGTTATGTGAAAAAGCTTGGGAATCTCCAGATAAAAGACTGCAGATTTCCAAAAGGATTCTTATGGCGTATCCTTTCCCATCAATGGATAGGTTACGATGGGAATCCTCCCCTAGGGTGGACAAAGCATTAACACGCTTATCCAAGAAGGTAGCCCTCCCGTCCCAGTATACGGCTACCCTCAAAGAGTCTGCTGACCGCAAACAGGAGATTTCCCTGAAGTCCATTTATACACATTCAGGTACCTTACTCAGACCGGCAATTGCGTCGGCCTGGGTGTGTAGTGCTGTAGCGGCATGGACGGATACCTTATCTGAGGGGATGGATACCCTAGATAAGGATACTATTTTATTGACCCTGGGGCATATAAGAGATGCTGTCCTATATATGTGTGTATGCAAACTACAGGTGGTGCTGCAGGGCTCACACCCTTTTACTTGTCTTGTAGAGCAACTCTGGAGCTGTTTCTGGGTCCAGCTGCTGCAAGAAATCACCTTGAATGCTTCAGGGGCTGGGGCATGGCCAACATGAGCCCACACTGATGGGGGGTGGGGGTGTATAAAGCGATCTAGGGGTCATCCAAGCGCAACCCCACAAAGGCCGCCATGCCCTGCGTGACCCTTTTCTCTTTTCATATGCAGACGAGGGTTGCAGCCAACTATGCCCACTGCTTGGATGACATCACTATATGCAAATCCATCTGCTGCAGGCCTTCCCCCAGGAATGCTTGCAGTAGTTGTTGCATTTGGTTTGTTGTTTGGGGGTGCTTCAGTATTAGGCAGCCTTCTGCCCTCCCACATTCGTCTGAAAATGTGTTCTCCCTGCAGTTGTTGTTCCCAGATGAGAGTTCCCTTGTGCTTCCTCAGTTGAATCTCCTTAACTTGACAGGGGTGTGCCCGAGCAGCCGCCCTCCACAGCCCTATCCCAACACATACTTATCTTGCATATGAGATCTCTTGATCATGAAGATAGTTCTCACAGGGTGAGGTTCATCCATTACATTTTAAAGTAGGAAGGTACAAATTACATATTCAAATTACATATATGTGCTGGATTCAAATGTTTTCCCCCCTTCCTTTCTCAATTGTGCCCATCAGCAGCTATTCTAATGTTGCTGCCAATGGGTGTGACGCATTCATTTCTTCTGTGGGGTACACTGGACTCCACAAGGATTCACATTGTATATGTACACCAGAGTAGGATCTTGATCTGAGGCACCAACAGGCTCAAAGCTTTTGACTGTTCCCAAGATGCTCAGCGCCCCCTCCTCTATAACCTCGCTTCCATGAACAGGGAGCTCAGTTTGTAGTTGGTGCCTTCAGTAGCAGGCCACTTAACAGGGGGCTGCCTCAGGCAGCCTATTCTTAGCTATTAATTTTGGCAAGAAAAGAAGAACTTTTTTTATAAGAATCTACAAGGGCTGCAGCAGGCTTGGTCTAATAGACCTCTTTACTGCAGCTCCATCACTCCCAGTGGCGCAGTATACTCCCGTGCCCCGGTTGCTGGGTCACTGCAGCGGAGGCTCCGGTTTCTTCCTAAGGTCAGTCACACACACACCGCCCTCCGGGATCACGAGGCCGCTGATGGGGGCGGGCCGTGTGCGCACTGGCGTGGACACTGATTACTGGGCAGCCGCTCCACTAGCCACCAGGGACAGTTAAGGAGCACAGCTCTGGGGGTTTTTCTCCTATATTAACCCCATTTTGTACTACCCGCAGTGCATTGTGATAGGTAATGGGGCCTGATTCAGGTTGGATCGCAATCCAACTGCAAAAACTGCTAAGAGCATACGCCTGCATTTTCTGCGGCACCCCGCAGATAATGCGATCACCTCTGCCTGTGAATCGGTGAAGGGGGGGGGGGAGGGGGGTCAACAACACTCCATTTCCAAGTCGGAGATGGAGCGGTGCGGGGGCACGGTTTCAAAATGGGGTCGGCAACGGAGAAACAGGAGGCGTGGTCAGAGCAGCTGCATGACATCACATGGGCCGGACTCTGCCAGTGGAGCCCCAGCGTCATGAGGTAGATTTTGTAGAGGCCGGGGAGGACTTCTGTTCCTGGGAACTAGCTGTGTTGTGCAGCTTTATTCCTCTGCCCCTACCTCTGGCAAGAAAGGACGCACCTCGCACTTTCTTGTTTCTTTGTGACTGAAAGGACTGCATTTGATAATGCGGAGCTTTCTTATGCTGTGAGGGAACATAAGGTAAAAAATTTGATTTTCCAACTGTAGCTGTGCGTGTTAATGCTTTGTCCATCCTACGTGAGGATTTCCATCGTAACCTATCCGTTGATGGAATAGGATACGCCATAAGAATCCTTTTGGAAATCTGCAGTCTTTTATCTGGAGATTCCCAAGCTTTTTCACATAACTCGTTCAGCTCGTGTGACCCCCTCAAAGGTTACCTCAGGCTTCTTTCCCTTGTACATATGTACCCTCTTGTCAGGGACAGGGGGTTCCTCTGTGATGTGCAAAACATCTTTTATTGCCATAATCATATATCGAATGGATTTTGCCAATTTTGGCTGTAACTTTGCATCATCGTAATCGACACTGGAGTCAGAATCCGTGTCGGTTACTGTGTCAACAATCTGGGATAGTGGGCGCTTATGAGACCCTGACAGTCCCTGCAACATAGGATCAGGCATGGGTTGAGTCCCTGACTGTCCCAAAGCTTCAGCCTTGTCTAATCTTTTGTACAATGAGTTTACACTAGCATTTAAAACATTCCACATATCCATCCAATCAGGTGTCAGCGGAGACACCACATTCATTTGCTCCCGCTCCTCTCTAATATAGCCTTCTTCCTCAGACATGTCGACACACGTGTACCGACACACCACACACACAGGGAATACTTTTTCTGAAGACAGTTTCCCCACAAGGCCCTTTGGAGAGACAGAGAGTATGCCAGCACACTCCCCAGCGCTATATAACCCAGGAATAACACAGTAACTTAATGTTTGTCCAGTAGCGCTGCTGTATGTAATTTGCGCCGAATTATGTGCCCCCCCTCTCTTTTCAACCCTCTTCTCTACCGTGGTATAAGCAGGGGAGAGTCCGGGGAGCTTCCTCTCAGCGGTGCTGTGGAGAAAAAATGGCGCTGGTGAGTGCTGAGGGAGAAGCCCCGCCCCCTCGGCGGCGGGCTTCTGTCCCGCTTAAACTGTAAAATTGGTGGGGGCTCATACATATATACAGTGCCCAGCTGTATATATGTTATATTTTTGCCAAAAAGAGGTTTATATTGCTGCCCAGGGCGCCCCCCCTGCGCCCTGCACCCTTACAGTGACCGGAGTATGTGAGGTGTATGGGAGCAATGGCGCACAGCTGCAGTGCTGTACGCTACCTCAGTGAAGATCATGAACTCTGTGGAGCCCGTCTATCCCCATGGTCCTTACGGAGTCCCCAGCATCCTCTAGGACGTTAGAGAAACTAGGATTTTAATACCTACCGGTAAATCCTTTTCTCTTAGTCTGTTGAGGATGCTGGGCACCCGTCCCAGTGTGTACTGTGTCTGCAGTTATTAAATGGCCCTTAACTCCAGAACATTTATGTGGAGACAACTTTCCTGACTTGACCATCTTCCTTGGACATTTTCCCCCTGTGTGACTGCTCCCCAGCCTCGGAGGGTTGCATCTGTGGTCCCTAGGATCCAGTCCTGGATCCCGAACCATCGCCCCTCTAGGAGGTGAGAACTGTGCAGCCACCAATGGAGTGAGATTCTGGTCTTGGAAGACAGGATTATCCTCCGGTGCTTGTGTAGGTGGGATCCGGACCAATTGTCCAACAGGTCCCACTGGAACACTCTGGCATGGAACCTGCCAAACTGAATGGCCTCGTAGGCCACAACCATCTTCCCCAGCAACTGAATGCATTGATGGATTAACACTCTTGCTGGTTTCAGAATTTGTTTGACCAGACTCTGGATCTCCATAGCCTTTCCACTGGAAGAAAACCTCTTCTGTGTCCTGTATGTGTTATGATTCCAGCACTCTGGTCAGAGAAGATCTTATGGCAAGGACTGGAGCACTGGAACGGAATGCTGGGGAAGGGAGCAGGACAGGAAAATAGCCCCTGGCGCCCTAACTCTGTTGTCTCACCCGTGTTGTCAGAAATCCCCTGCGAGACTATGGTTTCTTGAGCCCTTGGCAGCCGCGTTTGAAGGGCGGATTATGTCTGCCCAACTTCGATGCCCCCCGGTCTTAATGAGAGACAAAGGGAAACCCGAGACAGGGTGATAACAAGAGGCCCTCTAACTAAACAACCAGGCCAGGGGATAAGCAAACTCAAAACTATAATATGTGCGGAGAAACCGCCAGGAAAAAGGACAACCAAAATATCCACTTGTCCAATTCTCCTACCCGGCACCGCCGAGTACCAGAGAGGACTTGTGGAAGCGGAACCCTCCGCAAATGCTCCAAACACAAAATATAAAAGGTAAAGCGGCTGAGCCGCAACACACGGCAGAGCCGCAACTCACGAACACCACCGGATATAAAACGGTGATCAGTCAGGACTCCAGGGAACCAAACGACCTCTTGGGATGAGATGACAACTCCCGAATACCGGACTTCTGCGGACTGGAATGACCGGATACAGCAGGACTGGAAACAGACTCTCAGCAAACAAAGGCAGCATGCATGAAGCTATTACCGGCATCTGTGAGAAGCCCTGGGAGTGTATTTAACAAGGAGTACTCCAATCAGCTGCTAATGGCTGATTAGAATAAATGCCGTGCAGCTGCCTTGCTGCACGGCCAGAGAGCAGGTGAATATCTTAATTTCCTAAAGCCTAGCAACGGGGAACGCGGTCCGCCAGTGGCGTCCCCGTTGCTAGGGTCCGTGCGGCTCAGCGCGCCCGGCGTCTAGCGTTGCTAGGGAGCCGGCGGCTGTACGTGCACGGCATCTCTAGTTGCTAGGCGCCGGGCCGCGCAGACCATCAAGCGGACCCCGGCGCCTAACAGTACCCCCCCCTTGAGGAGGGGTCAAGGAACCCCTAAAGCCAGGTTTCTGAGGAAATTCCCGAAAAAATGCCCTCTTGAGCCTCGGGGCATGAAGATCCTTATCCAGGACCCAAGACCTTTCCTCCGGACCATAGCCTTTCCAGTGAACCAGAAAATACAGCCGATCCCGGGACAATTTGGAATCGAGAACCTTCTCTACCAAGAACTCCTGTTGTCCCTGTACATCCACTGGAGATCTACCCTGAGAGATCTTCCGAGGAAATCTACTGGAAGAAACGTATTGTTTCAACAGGGAACAATGAAACGTATTTCCAATCCTGAGAGATCTTGGTAAACGTAACCGAAAGGCAACTGGGTTGACTCTTTTAATAATAAGAAATGGCCCAATAAATTTGGGTCCCAGTCTAGCTGAGGTTTGTCGAAGCCTGATGTTGCGAGTCGACAACCACACCCTATCTCCCACCTTAAAAGTGCAAGGACGTCGGAGCCTGTCAGAAAATTTCTTCTCTCGAAAGGCCGCTTTTCTGAGAGCAAGGTGCACCTTTTTCCAAATGGCTCTGAGATGGGAGGTTAAGGTAAGCGAGGAGACTGAGGAATGATGAAAAAAAGAATTAGCTCTGGGGTGAAAACCAAAAACTGAAAAGAATGGAGACTCTTTAGTGGAGGAATGACAAGAATTACTGTAAGCAAATTCAGCCAACGTAAGAAACTCGGACCAATCATTCTGGAGTTTGGCTGAATACAAGCGCAAATATTGTTTCAATGATTGGTTAACTCGTTCGGTTTGCCCGTTGGATTGTGGGTGGTAACCGGATGTTAACGACAATTTCATCTTCAATGAGGCACAAAAACATTTCCAGAATTGTGCGATGAATTGTGGACCCCGATCAGAAACAATATCAGTAGGCAACCCATGAAGCCTGAATACATGGCGGAGAAACAAAACTGCCAACCCTTGGGCAGAAGGCAATCGGGGAAGAGCAATAAAATGAGCCATTTTACTAAAACGGTCCACTACCACCCATATGACTCGGAATCCGGCTGAAAGGGGAAGGTCAACCACAAAATCCATGGAAATATGAGACCACGGCCTGAGAGGAACATTTAAGGGCATAAGTTGCCCGATGGGCAAGGAACGGGGAACCTTATGCTGTGCACAAACCTGACATGAATAAACAAATTCCTTGACGTCTTTAGAAAGACCAGGCCACCATACTGAGCGAGAGACTAACTCCAATGTCTTAGAGACTCCTGGATGCCCTGAAACTTTGTTATCATGGAATTCCGTTAAAACAGTAACTCTCAAAAACTCAGGGACGTAAAGACGACCAGCAGGAGTAATTCTAGGAGCTTGGTGTTGAAGCTGTTTTAACTGGGTAAATAAATCTTGTGTGAGGCCCGCCCAGATGACCGAAGATGGAAGTATGGGGGTAACAGGATTGTTATTGTGAACCGGAAGAAAGCTATGTGACAGGGCATCAGCCTTAGTATTCTTGGAACCAGGCCTGAAAGTGATTATAAATTTGAAACGCGTAAAAAATAATGCCCAACGTGCCTGCCGGGCATTAAGCCGCTTAGCCGATTCAATGTATTGCAGGTTCTTATGGTCAGTCAATACCGAAATAGTATGTTTTGCTCCCTCCAGCCAATGCCTCCACTCCTCGAAAGCCCATTTTACCGCCAGTAACTCCCGATTACCAACGTCATAGTTGGATTCAGCGGAGGAGAATTTCCTGGACATAAAGGCACAAGGATGTAACTCCAGAGACTCCGGATCCTTTTGAGAAAGGATAGCCCCCACTCCAACCTCCGAGGCATCAACCTCCACCACAAAGGGCAATTCCGGATTAGGATGTCTGAGGACTGGAGCCGAGACAAAGGCTTGTTTCAAGGCCCGGAAGGACAACTCAGCTTCACGCGACCAGTTGGTAGGATCCGCTCCTTTCTTTGTCAGAGCTACAATGGGAGCAACCAGGTCAGAAAAAGAATGAATGAACCTCCTATAATAATTCGCAAACCCTAAAAAACGCTTAATTGCTTTTAAATTGGTGGGTTGCGCCCAACTAAGGATGGCCTGGAGTGTCTTTGGTTCCATGGAAAATCCCTGAGGGGAAATTATGTACCCTAAAAAAGATACTTCCGTGACATGAAACTCACACTTCTCCAGCTTGGCATATAAATGATTCTCACATAACTTTTGAAGAACCAGACGCACCTGGGTAACATGTTGTTCCATTGATTTAGAAAAAATCAGGATGTCGTCTAAGTAAACGACCACAAATTTCCCTAGGAAGTCACGGAGCACATCGTTAATGAGGTCTTGAAAAACTGCCGGAGCATTGGACAGGCCGAACGGCATCACCAGGTATTCGTAGTAACCCGACTGAGTACTGAAGGCCGTTTTCCACTCATCTCCAGATTTAATTCGGATGAGGTTGTACGCTCCTCTAAGGTCAATTTTAGAAAAAATCACAGCAGAACGTAACTGATCAAAGAGTACAGAAATCAACGGCAAAGGATAGGTGTTTTTAACTGAGATCTTATTCAGGGCTCTAAAATCAATGCAAGGTCTAAGCGAGCCATCCTTTTTCTCCACAAAGAAGAAGCCTGCACTTAAAGGAGATTTTGATGGTCTAATAAATCCTTTCTCAAGGCTCTCCTTTACATAATCATTCATAGCCGCAGTTTCTGGCCCGGATAATGCATATAATCTTCCCTTTGGCAATGCGGCACCAGGAATTAACTCAATAGCACAATCATAAGGCCGATGGGGAGGCAGAATGTCCGCATTGCCTTTGGAGAAAACATCAGCAAACTCCTGGTATTCCACCGGAATGAGTTCTGGAATGATAGCTGCTACTCTGACTGGAAACGTGATACATTCCTTATCACAAAAAGTACCCCAATGTGAAATCTCCCCCGACCGCCAATCAATGGTGGGATTATGAAAGGCCAGCCAAGGGTGACCCAGAACAACTGGAACTGCTGGGCAATGTGTAAGAAAGAACTCGATTTTCTCGGAATGTAGAGCTCCTACTGTAAGTAGTACAGGGGGTGTACGGAGAGAAATAATCCCATTAGACAGCGGACTCCCATCTAAGCCATGCATGGTGACACACCTACCCAAAGGTAACTGAGGAATGCCTAAGGCCTTAGCCCAAGTTAAATCCATAAAGTTTCCTGCAGCTCCACTGTCAACAAAAGCCGACACCGAAGAACTGAGGCTGCCAAAGGAAACTTTAACTGGGACTAAAAGGGAGTTATTCGAGGAGATAAGCTGCAGACCTAGGTGAACCCCCTCACAATTCACCTGGTCAAAGCGTTTCCCGACTTGTTCGGACAATTACGAGCAAAATGTCCCTTACCCCCACAGTACAGACAAAGACCAGAATTTTGCCTTCTGGCTCTTTCTTCAGGAGACAGCCGGGAGAGACCCATCTGCATGGTCTCCTCTACGTCTTCAGGAATGGAATATACACACGGACTTGACCTTACAGGTGCTCCTTTTTCAGCCCTCCGCTCTCTGAGACGACGATCAATCTTAATAGAAAGCTCCATGAGTTTATCGAGAGTCTCAGGAGCGGGGTACTGAAGGAGACTGTCTTTTATAGACTCTGATAAGCCGAGGCGAAACTGACTGCGCAGGGCTGGGTCATTCCAGCCACAGTCGTTCGACCAACGGCGAAACTCCGTACAATAAACCTCTGCAGGATTTCTACCCTGTCTGAGAGCGCGCAACTGACTTTCAGCGGACGCCTCTCTATCAGGGTCATCATACAAGAGCCCTAAAGACTCAAAAAAAGCGTCAACTGACAACAATGCCGGATCCTCTGCTCTTAAACCAAATGCCCAGGTCTGAGGATCCCCCTGGAGCAAAGAAATAATAAACCCGACCCGCTGAGATTCAGTACCCGAGGAAGTCGGTCTTAAACGAAAATAAAGTTTACAGGATTCTTTAAAATTAAAAAACTCTTTTCTATCACCAGAAAAACGGTCAGGCAAATGCATCTTTGGTTCAGGGACTACCCTTGGGGAAGCTCGCAAAAGATCTTCCTGCGACTTCACCCGAAGAGAAAGATCCTGAACCATCTGAGTAAGTTCTTGAATCTGGCTGACTAAGAGCTGACCAGGATTTGGCCCTAAACCTGTTGGATTCATGAGGCCGATAAACTCTCACAAAACTGAATGAGAAAAAATTAAACCCCGTTTAATTTTAAGTTTTGGTATGGCCGGTAATAATGTTATGATTCCAGCACTCTGGTCAGAGAAGATCTTATGGCAAGGACTGGAGCACTGGAACGGAATGCTGGGGAAGGGAGCAGGACAGGAAAATAGCCCCTGGCGCCCTAACTCTGTTGTCTCACCCGTGTTGTCAGAAATCCCCTGCGAGACTATGGTTTCTTGAGCCCTTGGCAGCCGCGTTTGAAGGGCGGATTATGTCTGCCCAACTTCGATGCCCCCCGGTCTTAATGAGAGACAAAGGGAAACCCGAGACAGGGTGATAACAAGAGGCCCTCTAACTAAACAACCAGGCCAGGGGCTAAGCAAACTCAAAACTATAATATGTGCGGAGAAACCGCCAGGAAAAAGGACAACCAAAATATCCACTTGTCCAATTCTCCTACCCGGCACCGCCAAGTACCAGAGAGGACTTGTGGAAGCGGAACCCTCCGCAAATGCTCCAAACACAAAATATAAAAGGTAAAGCGGCTGAGCCGCAACACACGGCAGAGCCGCAACTCACGAACACCACTGGATATAAAACGGTGATCAGTCAGGACTCCAGGGAACCAAACGACCTCTTGGGATGAGATGACAACTCCCGAATACCGGACTTCTGCGGACTGGAATGACCGGATACAGCAGGACTGGAAACAGACTCTCAGCAAACAAAGGCAGCATGCAGGAAGCTATTACCGGCGTCTGTGAGAAGCCCTGGGAGTGTATTTAACAAGGAGTCCTCCAATCAGCTGCTAAAGGCTGATTAGAATAAATGCCGTGCAGCTGCCTTGCTGCACGGCCAGAGAGCAGGTAAATATCTTAATTTCCTAAAGCCTAGCAACGGGGAACGCGGTCCGCCAGTGGCGTCCCCGTTGCTAGAGTCCGTGCGGCTCAGCGCGCCCGGCATCTAGCGTTGCTAGGGAGCCGGCGGCTGTACGTGCACGGCGTCTCTAGTTGCTAGGCGCCGGGCCGCGCAGACCATCAAGCGGACCCCGGCGCCTAACAGTATGACTCCCAAAAACAACAACCGCGTCATTGGGACCAACTGCGATTTTGGCAAGTTTAGGAGCCAACCATGTTGTTGAAGAACTGTCAGGGAGAGTAGATGTTTTGCACCAACTGGTCCCTGGATCTCGCCTTTATCAGGAGATCATCCAAGTACGGGATAATTGTGACTCCTTGCTTGCGAAGGAGAACCATAATTTCCGCCATCACCCTGGTGAAAATCCTCGGAGCCGTGGACAGACCAAACGGCAATGTCTGAAATTGGTAATGACAATCCTGAATTGCAAACCTTAGGTAGCTTGAGGCAGTGGCTAAATGGGAACATGTAAGTAGGCATCCTTTATGTCTACCAAAACCATGAAATCTCCGTCCTCCGGACTGTAGATCACTGCCCTGAGAAATTCCATCTTGAAATTGAATTTCTTTAGGAAGAAATTGAGGGATTTCAGATTTCAGATTGGTCTGACTGAGCCGTCCGGCTTCGGGACCACGAAGAGGCTTGAATAAAAACATTCTCCCTGCTGACTAAGGCCAATTTGAACAATCGGTGAGGGGGAACGTCTTGAAAGTGAAACCCCAGTTTGTACCCTTGGGACACTATTTGTAAAACCCACGAGTCCAGGTCCGAATGAATCCAGAACTGACTGAAGAGTTTTAGACGTGCCCCCACTGGTGTGGGCTCCTGCAAGAAAGCCCCAGTGTCATGCAGTGGATTTGGCAGAAGCAGAGGACAATCTCTGGTCCTGCGATCTTGAAGAGGCTACAGACATCTTCCTTTTCCTTCCTCTACCTGCAAAGAAAGGGGAATCTTAACTTCTTGCATATCTATTGGGCCAAAATGACTGCGGTAGATAATGATGCGTCTTCATCCGTTGAGAGGGAACATAGGGCAAGAGGGTTGACTTACCATTGAAATGAGGATGCATCTTGCTGCCTTTCCAATGAAGCAAGTTTAATTTAGTAATAGATGAAAAACCATCCTTACAAAGGTGTTAATCAGAGACTTGGCTTTGTGGACACTTTTCAGAGAACAAATTTGTTAGCATAAAAATAAAGCCAGAAAATGAAGAGCTGTTTAATCACTCAATTAGATTTTTCTGCCAGCATATTTTTTTTCTCTGCAACCCACTGCTAAATTGTGCTTCCTAGCTGTTTTTATAAAATCACTGAATCAAATCTAACTCTGATTACATCAGAGAAGGCCAGGTACCCTACACCATAACAGGGGGTTTGAAATTTTGACTTGTCTACTTAAATATCACCAAAATCTGATCACAAGTTTAATTACGTCCCTGGGTGGGATTGAACCACCAACCTTTTGGTTAATAGCCGAACACACTAACCGATTGCGCCACAGAGACACTTTGAAAAAAGTACATACTGACAAAGGCTAATAGGCATACATCTAGAACGTTTCCTAGAAAAACATTAAAAAATCAATAATCTGGAGAGTTTTTGTAAGATGTTTCTTCCATCAACCAACGAAGAAACACATTGGTACTTTCCCATGATGAGTGAGTGCTTCAGGATCTCTTGCACTTACATGTGCAGCAGAGTACTGCAATGGAAGCATGCTGGACCCATAACCCAGAGGTAGGCAGATTGAAACTATCCTTTGCTATATGCATTTTTTTTGTTAATTTAAGTAATCAAAACTGGGATTGATATTTTTGCTCTTTTATTTTTACTTAAAGTACAATAACTTTTACCATTTTAATTTGTTTTAATAGTATATTGACAGTATAGTTTTCTTTCAAAAATCCACTTAATTTTCTTTACCCTGTTATTAAAATGGTAATTGACAAAAACAAACTACATTGTCACCAGAAGAGCAATACAAAATGTACAAGTGATATATTAAAATCATCTTTCCAGCTTGAATTTCAATGATGCATTGGGGCAACAATTTTGTGAGAAACATCTTCACCCTTAAATAAAGATTTTCGTAATTCCTTACCTGTGTGCTAATTAGATATCACCTTGTTTTCACATTAAACAGACTTCCACATGAGAAAGCAGCAAGGATGCAGTGGCGTTAATGTTTCCTGGTGTCAACCTGTATTATTTCAGTAGACATTGAAATGAGGATGCATCTTGCTGCCTTTCCAATGAAGCAAGTTTAATTTAGCAATCGGTGAAAAACCATCCCTACAAAGGTGTTAATCAGAGACTTGGCTTTGTGGACACTTTTCAGAGAACAAATTTGTTAGCATAAAAATAAAGCAAGAAAATTAAGAGCTGTTTAATCACGCAATTTGATTTTTTTGCCAGCATATTTCTTTTTCTCTGCAACCCACTGCTAAATTGTGCTTCCTAGATGTTTTTATAAAATCACTGAATCAAATCTAACTCTGATTACATCAGAGAAGGCCAGGTACCCTAAACCATAACAGGGGGTATGAAATTTGACTTGTCTACTTAAAGATCACCAAAATCTGATAACAAGGTCAATTACGTCCCTGGGTGGGATTGAACCACCAACCTTTTGGTTAATAACCGTACACACTAACTGATTGCGCCACAGAGACACTTTGCAAAAGTCCATACTGACAAAGGCTAATAAGCATTCATCTAAAACGTTTCCTAGCAAAACTTTAAAAAGTCAATAATCTGGAGAGTTTTTGTAAGATGTTTCTTCCATCAACCAACGAAGAAACACATTGGTACTTTCCCATGATGAGTGAGTGCTTCAGGATCTCTTGCACTTACATGTGCAGCAGAGTACTGCAATGGAAGCATGCTGGGCCCATAACCCAGAGGTAGGCAGATTGAAACTATCCTCTGCTATATGCATTTTTTTGTTTGTTAATTAAAGTAATCCAAAACTGGGATTGATATTTTGGCTCTTTTATTTTTACTTAAAGTACAATAACTTTTACCATTGTAATTTGTTTTAATAGTATATTGACAGTATTGTTTTCTTTCAAAAATCCACTTAATTCTCTTTACCCTATTATTAAAATGGTAATTGACAAAAACAAACTACATTGTCACCAGAAGAGCAATACAAAATGTACAAGTGATATATTAAAATCATCTTTCCAGCTTGAATTTCAATGATGCATTGGGGCAACGATTTTGTGAGAAACATCTTCACCCTTAAATAAAGATTTTCTTAATTCCTTACCTGTGTGCTAATTAGATATCACCTTGTTTTCACATTAAACAGACTTCCACATGAGAAAGCAGCAAGGATGCAGTGGCGTTAATGTTTCCTGGTGTCAACCTGTATTATTTCAGTAGACATTGAAATGAGGATGCATCTTGCTGCCTTTCCAATGAAGCAAGTTTAATTTAGTAATAGGTGAAAAACCATCCTTACAAAGGTGTTAATCAGAGACTTGGCTTTGTGGACACTTTTCAGAGAACAAATTTGTTAGCATAAAAATAAAGCCAGAAAATAAAGAGCTGTTTAATCACTCAATTGGATTTTTCTGCCAGCATATTTTTTTTCTCTGCAACCCACTGCTAAATTGTGCTTCCTAGCTGTTTTTTATAAAATCACTGAATCAAATCTAACTCTGATTACATCAGAGAAGGCCCGGTACCCTACACAATAAGAGGGGGTTTGAAATTTTGACTTGTCTACTTAAATATCACCAAAATCTGATCACAAGGTCAATTACGTCCCTGGGTGGGATTGAACCACCAACCTTTTGGTTAATAGCCGAACACACTAACCGATTGCGCCACAGAGACACTTTGCAGAAAGTACATACTGACAAAGGCTAATAAGCATACATCTAGAACGTTTCCTAGAAAAACATTAAAAAATCAATAATCTGGAGAGTTTTTGTAAGATGTTTCTTCCATCAACCAACGAAGAAACACATTGGTACTTTCCCATGATGAGTGAGTGCTTCAGGATCTCTTGCACTTACATGTGCAGCAGAGTACAGCAATGGAAGCATGCTGGGCCCATAACCCGGAGATAGGCAGATTGAAACTATCCTTTGCTATATGCATTTTTTTTGTTAATTAAAGTAATCCAAAACTGGGATTGATATTTTTGCTCTTTTATTTTTACTTAAAGTACAATAACTTTTACCATTTTAATTTGTTTTAATAGTATATTGACAGTATTGTTTTCTTTCAAAAATCCACTTAATTTTCTTTACCCTTTTATTAAAATGGTAATTGACAAAAACAAACTACATTGTCACCAGAAGAGCAATACAAAATGTACAAGTGATATATTAAAATCATCTTTCCAGCTTGAATTTTAATGATGCATTGGGGCAACGATTTTGTGAGAAACATCTTCACCCTTAAATAAAGATTTTCTTAATTCCTTACCTGTGTGCTAATTAGATATCACCTTGTTTTCACATTAAACAGACTTCCACATGAGAAAGCAGCAAGGATGCAGTGGCGTTAATGTTTCCTGGTGTCAACCTGTATTATTTCAGTAGACATTGAAATGAGGATGCATCTTGCTGCCTTTCCAATGAAGCAAGTTTAATTTAGTAATAGGTGAAAAACCATCCCTACAAAGGTGTTAATCAGAGACTTGGCTTTGTGGACACTTTTCAGAGAACAAATTTGTTAGCATAAAAATAAAGCCAGAAAATGAAGAGCTGTTTAATCACTCAATTGAATTTTTTTGCCAGCATATTTCTTTTTCTCTGCAACCCACTGCTAAATTGTGCTTCCTAGCTGTTTTTATAAAATCACTGAATCAAATCTAACTCTGATTACATCAGAGAAGGCCAGGTACCCTACACCATAACAGGGGGTTTGAAATTTTGACTTGTCTACTTAAAGATCACCAAAATCTGATCACAAGGTCAATTACGTCCCTGGGTGTGATTGAACCACTAACCTTTTGGTTAGCAGCCGTACACACTAACTGATTGCGCCACAGAGACACTTTGCAGAAGTAAATACTGACAAAGGCTAATAAGCATTCATCTAAAACGTTTCCTAGAAAAACTTTAAAAAGTCAATAATCTGGAGAGTTTTTGTAAGATGTTTCTTCCATCAACCAACGAAGAAACACATTGGTACTTTCCCATGATGAGTTAGTGCTTCAGGATCTCTTGCACTTACATGTGCAGCAGAGTACAGCAATGGAAGCATGCTGGGCCCATAACCCAGAGGTAGGCAGATTGAAACTATCCTCTGCTATATGCATTTTTTTTGTTAATTAAAGTAATCCAAAACTGGGATTGATATTTTGCCTCTTTTATTTTTACTTAAAGTACAATAACTTTTACCATTTTAATTTGTTTTAATAGTATATTGACAGTATTGTTTTCTTTCAAAAATCCACTCAATTTTCTTTACCCTATTATTAAAATGGTAATTGACAAAAACAAACTACATTGTCACCAGAAGAGCAATACAAAATGTACAAGTGATATATTAAAATCATCTTTCCAGCTTGAATTTCAATGATGCATTGGGGCAACGATTTTGTGAGAAACATCTTCACCCTTAAATAAAGATTTTCTTAATTCCTTACCTGTGTGCTAATTAGATATCACCTTGTTTTCACATTAAACAGACTTCCACATGAGAAAGCAGCAAGGATGCAGTGGCGTTAATATTTCCTGGTGTCAACCTGTATTATTTCAGTAGACATTGAAATGAGGATGCATCTTGCTGCCTTTCCAATGAAGCAAGTTTAATTTACTAATAGGTGAAAAACCATCCTTACAAAGGTGTTAATCAGAGACTTGGCTTTGTGGACACTTTTCAGAGAACAAATTTGTTAGCATAAAAATAAAGCCAGAAAATGAAGAGCTGTTTAATCAGTCAATTGGATTTTTCTGCCAGCATATTTTTTTTCTCTGCAACCTACTGCTAAATTGTGCTTCCTAGCTGTTTTTATAAAATCACTGAATCAAATCTAATTACATCAGGGAAGGCCAGGTACCCACACCATAACAGGGGGTTTGAAATTTTGACTTGTCTACTTAAATATCACCAAAATCCGATCACAAGGTCAATTACATCCCTGGGTGGGATTGAACCACCAACCTTTTGGTTAATAGCCGAACACACTAACCAATTGCGCCACAGAGACACTTTGCAAAAAGTACATACTGACAAAGGCTAATAAGCATTCATCTAGAACGTTTCCTAGAAAAACTTTAAAAAGTCAATAATCTGGAGAGTTTTTGTAAGATGTTTCTTCCATCAACCAACGAAGAAACACATTGGTACTTTCCCATGATGAGTGAGTGCTTCAGGATCTCTTGCACTTACATGTGCAGCAGAGTACTGCAATGGAAGCATGCTGGGCCCATAACCCAGAGGTAGGCAGATTGAAACTATCCTCTGCTATATGCATTTTTTTTTAATTAAAGTAATCCAAAATTGGGATTGATATTTTAGCTCTTTTATTTTTACTTAAAGTACAATAACTTTTACCATTTTAATTTGTTTAATAGTATATTGACAGTATTGTTTTCTTTCAAAAATCAACTTAATTTTCTTTACCCTATTATTAAAATGGTAATTGACAAAAACAAACTACATTGTCACCAGAAGAGCAATACAAAATGTACAAGTGATATATTAAAATCATCTTTCCAGCTTGAATTTCAATGATGCATTGGGGTAACGATTTTGTGAGAAACATCTTCACCCTTAAATAAAGATTTTCTTAATTCCTTACCTGTGTGCTAATTAGATATCACCTTGTTTTCACATTAAACAGACTTCCACATGAGAAAGCAGCAAGGATGCAGTGGCGTTAATGTTTCCTGGTGTCAACCTGTATTATTTCAGTAGATATTGAAATGACGATGCATCTTGCTGCCTTTCCAATGAAGCAAGTTTAATTTAGTAATAGGTGAAAAACCATCCCTACAAAGGTGTTAATCAGATACTTGGCTTTGTGGACACTTTTCAGAGAACAAATTTGTTAGCATAAAAATAAAGCCAGAAAATGAAGAGCTGTTTAATCACTCAATTGGATTTTTTTGCCAGCATATTTTTTTTCTCTGCAACCCACTGCTATATTCACCATGCAGTATATTGTGTGAATATAGAAGTGTTGGCTGTGTTATGTATTAGAGTAATTATTGCAGCTCCCAGCTAAAATTGCCACAATGTAATTTAGTGACAAGCTGCAGAGATTAACCCTTTCTGTGGCTGCTGCACAACCTCTATTCATATCGCTGAATTCAATTAGGGAGATGTTCTCACCCCGCGAGCAAGCGCAGGTATATGCCACACTTAAATGTATGGGTATGGTCTCCATAAAATGAGCGTAGCCTTGCAGGCAAAGACTACCTTACACCCCAGTTCTTGACCCTGCACCAACAGACCTCGGCCACCACAGGGAAAAAAGTACAGTAATTTCCACCATGTTAAGCCCCACACATTAATGCCCTTTGGAACATATTATGTCACTCACCACAATATCTGTGATACACTATGCCCTACAGTAAAGCTTCTAATTACTTTTACAAAAACTGCTCAATGCCAAGAGTTTCACGTGCTGGGTGTCATGCTCATTGCCAGGGGTTTCACTCTCTGGGTGTCATGCTCATTGCCAGGGGGAACGCAGTAGGAGGTGTTATATAGTAAGCACCACTATGGCATAGTATATAGCATTATATATATTGTGAGCACTGGTGATGTTGAGTGCAGTAGAGCTGCTGCTGGGTAATTACAATTTACTACAACCACCAATATATTCTGCTGCACTATATATATGCAAAGCTAATTCTGCTGGGTAATTACAATTGACTACAACCACCAATATATTCTGCTGCACTATATCTATATTTGCAAAGCTAATTCTGCTGGGTAATTACAATTGACTACAACCACCAATATATTCTGCTGCACTATATCTATATATGAAAAGCTAATTCTGCTGAGTAATTACAATTGACTACAACCACCAATATATTCTGCTGCACTATATCTATATATGCAAAGCTAATTCTGCTGGGTAATGCAAATTGAAACAATATTGCATAGTATGTGATTTTTAAGTACTTTTTTAAAGTTTTGAATGATATAGACCCAGTTTAATCTTTGTGGAATGCCTGGTTGTTGTTTTTAAGGTAATTTATTGCCTGGCATTTGAGGGGGTGGGGTGTGGTTACAGATTTCAATTATTGGTTTCACTTGTAATAGTCTTCTACTTAAGTCCAATGGTGTAGGCTGTGCAAAGCCGTTTGGCTGTGCATTTATTGATCCAAGCGTGCATTTTTATCAAAGCGTGATAAAATTGACACATAACAGCAGCGTTCAATCAGCGTTAATTTATCTTCAGCTGATATCGATTGTGAATTGACGTTTCTTCTCTTCTTGTCACCTACAGGTAATTACAATTGACTACAACCACCAATATATTCTGCTGCACTATATCTATATATGCAAAGCTAATTCTGCTGGGTTATGCAAATTGAAACATTATTGCATAGTATGTGATTTTGAAGTACTTTTTTAAAGTTTTGAATGATATAGACCCAGTTTAATCTTTGTGGAATGCCTGGTTGTTGTTTTTAAGGTAATTTATTGCCTGGCATTTGAGGGGGTGGGGTGTGGTTACAGATTTCAATTATTGGTTTCACTTGTAATAGTCTTCTACTTAAGTCCAATGGTGTAGGCTGTGCAAAGCCATTTGGCTGTGCATTTATTGATCTAAGCGTGCATTTTTATCAAAGCGTGATAAAATTGACACATAACAGCAGTGTTCAATCAGCGTTCAATCGAAGTGAAAAAGAAGGAAAACAGAAGCACACCAATCTAACAAAACAAAGAAAACTGAAGAACTAATAACAAATGTGAGTCACTTACTCCTCAGATCACTCACCTCCTGATTGTTGCATCTGATTACATAGCACAGAACTACCTTACTTGGACATTTCATAAACCATCCATTTCACCTACAAATGCCTGTATCTGTATTATTGTAATTTTGTTTTATAAGCACAGCTGCACCAATGCAATTTTACCTGCAAACACTTAAAACATCTAACATAATTACCATTGCTTCTTAAACCTCTCACAATCCTTTCATTTCTTACACTCCAAATACATTTCTGCACCCACTTTATCTACGCTTTTGACTCATTTCATACTAAATCTACACCCCTTGAGCCTACACTGCTTTTCTCACCTGCATTTCTGCAATTCTTCTGCTCGGATTGCCTTACAGTCTCCTCTCCTACTTCCACTACTTCAACCTATTTACCTACTTAACACTATGTCAAGGTTTTCTTATACTCCCCACATCACTCAGTGTCTACCTAATAATGTATCTTTATCCTTCCCCACTAGTCTCCTCCACCTCCTCCTCTCTCCCCTCCTCTGTCTCCCCTCCATCCCTCTGTTTCCTTCCACCACCTTTCCTGTTACCCCACTTTCATTCACCTCTGCCCCATGGTCCTGCTACCCCACAACTCAGCCCTGCTCCCTCTCTCCCTTCCCTGTCACCTCCCCACACCCCCATCCACATCACACTGACCTCCCTCCCTGCCCACCTCCTGCAGTTTCCCCTCCTAGCTCAGGCACCCGTACCATCACTACTCTCTCATCATCCCTGCCCTCAAAGTTAATCCCACCTCATCGCTACAGCAACCCTGAAAATCTAATTCACATCTCTCCCACAAACTCATACCCCCTATCCTGTGCCCTCTGGAATGCCAGATCTGTTTGTAACAAACTGGTCCCCACTCATGACCTTTTCATTTCCAACTCCCTACACCTACTAGCCATTACTGAAACTTGGATTATGCCCTCTGACACTACTTCTGCTGCTGCTCTCTCTGCTGGGGGCCTTACATTCACACACACACCCCGACCTGGGGGTCGCCATGGGGGTGGTGTTGGGGTCCTTTTACCTTCTAGTTACTCCTACCAACTCATACCACCAGAACCATCCCTTATATTCTCTACATTTGAGGTCCACGCCATATGCCTCTTCCAACCAGTCAATCTTAGAGTAGCTGTCATTTACCGCCCCCCTGGCACTGCTTCCAAATTAATCGACAACTTTGCTTCCTGGCTTCCTCACTTCCTCTCTTCTGACATTCCCACCATTATCCTAGGCGATTTCAACATCCCTATTGACATCCCCACACAATCCCCTGCCTCTAAACTCCTTAACCTCACCTCTTCACTTGGTCTCTCCCAGTGGACCTCCTCACCCTCCCATGTGAATGGGAGCTCACTGGATCTGGTCTTCACTCACCGCTGTGATATTTCTGATTTTTCCAACTCCCCATTTCCCCTCTCTGACCACCACCTGCTCTTCTTCAACCTATCTCTCTCGACTTCCCCATCTCTACCTCCTAAGGCTACCATCACTAAGCGTAACATTGAAGCTATTGACACCACATTCCTTTCCTCTCTGTTTGACTCACTTCTCTCTCCTATTCTCTCTCTCTCATGCCCTGAACAAGCCACTTCCACATACAATGCTTCCCTTACTTCTGCTCTTGACTCTGTTGCTCCACCAACCACTATTCACCCTTGCAAATTAACACCTCAACCCTGGCACACCAAATGCACCAGATATCTGCAAAAATGCTCATGTACTGCTGAGCGACACTGGAGAAAATCACGCTCTAAGGCAGACTTCCTCCATTTCAAACTTATGCTCTCATCCTTCAGTGCTGCCCTTTCTCTTGCTAAACAGTCATACTCCAAGAACGTCATCTCCTCCCAGTCTTCCAACCCCCGGCGCCTCTTTGCCACTCTCAACTCACTCCTCTGCCCACCTCCACCTCGTCTCCCTTCCTCACTCTCTGCTCTTGACTTTGCCACTTACTTCACATCCAAAATTGACTCCATACGTCAGGACATCACATCACACCAGACTATCAGTAACCAGCCTTCTCCCATCCCTTACCAACCCTCCCCATCCCTCGCACCAACTCTGTCATCTTTCTCCCATGCATCTGGAGAGGAAGTCATGGCCCTCATTCGTTCCTGTCCCCTCACCACCTCCCCACTTGACCCTATCCCCTCCCGCCTCCTTTGCCACCTCTCTTCTTCTGCTTGTTCCCATCTTTCCCACCTTCTCAATCTCTCCCTCTCATCAGGCACTGTCCCCTCTGCCTTCAAGCACGCTCTCATCTCTCCTATTCTTAAAAAACCTACCCTTGATCCAAACACTCTCTCCAACTACCGACCCATCTCTCTCCTCCCTTTTGCCTCCAAACTCCTTGAGCGTATTGTCTACAACCGCCTTACTTCCTTTCTTTCCTCACACTCACTGCTTGACCCATTCCAGTCTGGCTTCCGTCCTCTCCACTCCACTGAAACTGCCCTTACAAAAGTATGCAATGACCTCCATGCTGCTAAATCTAAGGGACACTACTCTCTACTTATTCTACTTGATCTCTCTGCTGCTTTTGACACTGTGGACCATCCTCTCCTACTGCAAATCCTTCACTCCATTGGTCTGCGTAACACTGCCCTCTCTTGGTTGTCGTCCTACCTTTCTGACCATTCGTTCTCTGTCTCCTCTCATGACTCCACCTCCCCCTCACTTCCACTAACTGTAGGGGTACCCCAAGGTTCTGTCCTTGGTCCTCTTCTCTTCTCTCTCTATACGTCCTCACTAGGTAAGCTCATTAGTTCTTTTGGTTTCCAATATCATCTCTATGCTGATGACACTCAAATCTATCTTTCCTCTCCAGACCTCTCCCCTACTCTCCTCACTCGTATCTCCAACTGTCTCTCTGCTATCTCTTCCTGGATGTCCCAGCGCTTTCTTAAACTTAACATGTCTAAGACCGAGCTGATCATCTTCCCTCCCTCCCGCATAATCTCACCTCCTACAATCTCATTATCTATTGATGGCACTACTATCTCCTCTACCCCCCAAGCGCGCTGTCTTGGAGTAATCCTTGACTCCTCCCTCTCCTTCAAACCACACATTCAGCACCTCTCACAAACCTGCCATTTTCATCTAAAAAATATTTCCAGGATCAGACCCTTTCTGACCCAGGATGCTACTAAGACTCTTATCCACTCACTGGTCATCTCCAGACTGGACTGCTGTAATCTCTTCCTGACTGGCATTCCTGACAAATACCTCTCTCCACTCCAATCTATCCTCAATGCTGCTGCCCGGCTCATTTTCCTCACCAAACGCACTACGTCCACCTCTCCTCTCTTACTAGTCCTTCACTGGCTCCCCTTCCCTTTCAGAATCCATTTCAAGCTTCTCACACTTGCTTACAAAGCCCTCACCCACTCCTCTCCCATCTACATCTCTGATCTTATCTCGCTTTACACTCCCACCCGTCCTCTTCGCTCTGCTAATGCACACCGACTCTCCTGCCTACGGATTACTTCCTCCCACTCCTACCTCCAAGATTTTTCACGTGCTGCACCACTTCTCTGGAATTCCCTACCTCTCCCCCTCAGACTCTCCACCTCTCTACAAAACTTCAAACGGGCTCTCAAGACCCACTTCTTCACCAAACCCAGCCAAATCTCATCCTAAACCTCTGTTCCATGCTCTCTATGTACCCCATCTGTCTCACCCCTGTCTGTCTACCCCTCCCTTTTAGAATGTAAGCTCTCACGAGCAGGGCCCTCTTCCCTCATGTGCTTACTCTTTTCTTACTTTAATAATCTTCAGCTGCACCAAATTCAGCAGTCTTCTGCCACCTGATACTTATTCCAGTGTCATCTGCTGATGTAGCTATGTTTATTTACCCTGTACTTGTCCTATATTGTCGTCAACTGTAAGTTGCTGTTTTCCTGTTTGATTATTTGTTTATGTACTCTGTAATTGGGCACTGCGGAACCCTTGTGGCACCATATAAATTAAGGATAATAATAATAATAAATAATATAATATATAGCAGTACGGTACAGTAGGCCACTGCTCTACCTACCTCTGTGTCGTCAAGTATACTATCCATCCATACCTGTGGTGCATTTTAGAAAAAAACATGTCTCGGCAGAGCAATCTATAAATCCATCATTTTTCAGACAGCAACAGTGGGTATTGTAATAGTCACCCAATCCATCACTTTTATAGGGTTACATGCACCCACATGCTACAGCCTGTCTCAATAATTTTACTGTCACGCTGTGTGTGTTTGTGTTTTTATTTGGGTATTTTTTGTTGTTGTAGAACTACAGGTACCAGCAAGCCCGTTATTTCCCCGCCTGCTGGTACTTGAGGTTCTCCAAGTACCAGCAAGCGTGGGAGGCTTGCTGGGCCTTGTAGTTCCACAACGAAAAAACAATATTCTTTTTTTACACACATGGCTATCAGCCCGACACCCACCACCCAGGGGTGCTGGGGACAGCCTCAGGCTTCACCCCTGGCCCTTGGGTGCCTCGAGGGGAGGAACCTCTTGATTTAAGGGGTCCCCACTCCTCCAGGGAACCCCGGCCAGGGGTGACTAGTTGGAGGGGTAATGCCAGGGCCGCAGGGACCTACATAAAAGTGTCCCCCGGCTGTGGCATTATCTCTCTGGCTAGTGGAGCCCGGTGCTGGTTTTAAAAATATGGGGGACCCCTACATCTATTGTCCCACGTATTTTTGGAAACTGGACCGGTCTAAGAGCCCGGTGCTGGTTGTCTAAATACGGGGAACCCCTGTCCAATTTTTCCCACAGTATTTAAATAACCAGGACCGGCTCAAAGAGCCCGAGGCTGGTTATACTAAGGAGGGGGGACCTCACGCATTTTTTTTAACCCATTCAGACCCTTCTCCTTTAAGTTAATGGAAGCCCTGGACAACAAAATTGCATTCATGTCCTCCTCCCTCACCCTTCCCAGTCCCAAACACTCATTTTTTTTTTCTTTAAAAATTTATAATATATAACGAGAACAATGAGCAGGCAGGCAGCGGGCATTGGCGGCATCGGACTGAGATAGAAATTAGTGGTGGAGGGCTGGGTCAGTTGATTGTGGGCGAGTTTGTAAGCCATTGGCGGTGGCAGCGGGTATCGGCTCAGAGGCAGTAGCGGGCATTGGCTAAGGTTCATCGGCAGGATTCGGCGGACATTATGGCTGTAGTGCCTCACTAGCCACTGACCTCACCGCACGCCACTGTGGGACAGATGTAACATGCAGAGAGAGGTAGATTTGGGAGGGGGAATGTCCTAGCATAACTGTTAATTGCAGTGTAATACTGTAATTCAGCTGTGCAGCATTTGTGGCTAAATGTCAAAGAAGCCAGTATTTACCCTGCATGCAAAACAATACATGTATTTGAACATACCTCCCAACTATCCCAATTTTTGCAGGACAGTCACTTTTTTGGGGAATGTCCAGCTAACCCAAACAACCCCCCCCCCCTTCCCATGGGGAAGGGGGGGGGGTGGAAGGCTCCCTGTAGCTTGTTGCTCTGCAAATATGCACATTGTGGGTAATTCAGACCTGATCGCTAGGGTGTGTTTTTTGCATCCCTGTAATCAGGTAGTTGTCGCCTACAGCGGAAGGGAAAATTTGCTGTGCAGGTGTGTGATCACATGTGCACAAGAGCTGCACAGCTCAGCACTTACTCAGCCATTGAGGTGACGTCACAAATCCTCCCACAAAACGCCGGGTCCCTCCAGTGTTTTTCCGGACACTCCCTAGAAACATTCAGTTGCCACCCACACAAACACCCTCTTCTTGTCAATCTTCTTGTGATCTCCGGACCGTCGCACTTACACATTGTGGCGCATACGCATGTGCAGTGCAAACCAGATTGCCCGCTGGGTGAAAATAAATTGAAGCGATCTGGTCTGAATAAGCCTCAATCTCTATTCACGGGAGACAGAGGGGCTGGGGCATGGCCAGCAGCTCACAGAGCACCTATAATGACAAAAATGGGAGACATGGCTCATGATCGCGATATACCTGCGAAGGTACGCCCTCTACTGATTGACAGGCAGAGGCATTCGCATTTTCTGCGGGGCACCCGGAGAAAATGTAGGCACACGCACAGGATGGACCCTGCGTATATGCCCCCATCCTCTTCATAGTTTTTGCAATTGGAACGCGTATTACGATCCAAACTGAATTAGGCCCTATGTCTTATATACACGAGCAGTGTGAAAACATCAATCGATGGGGGTAATTCCAAGTTGATCGCAGCAGGAATTTTGTTAGCAGTTGGGCAAAACCATGTGTACTGCAGGGGAGGCAGATATAACATGTGCAGAAAGAGTTAGATTTGGGTGAGTTATTTTGTTTCTGTGCAGGGTAAATACTGACTGCTTTATTTTTACACTGCAAATTAGATTGCAGATTGAACACACCACACCCAAATCTAACTCTCTCTGCACATGTTAAATCTGCCTTCCCTGCAGTGCACATAGGTGGTCATTCCGAGTTGTTCGCTCTGTAATTTTCTTCGCATCGCAGCGATTTTCCGCTTAATGCGCATGCGCAATGTTCACACTGCGACTGCGCCAAGTAAATTTGCTATGCAGTTAGGAATATTACTCACGGTTTTTTCATCGTTCTGGTGATCGTAATGTGATTGACAGGAAGTGGGTGTTTCTGGGCGGAAACAGGCCGTTTTAGGGGCGTGTGGGAAAAAATGCTACCGTTTCTGGGAAAAACGCGGGAGTGGCTGGAGAAACGGAGGAGTGTCTGGGCGAACGCTGGGTGTGTTTGTGACGTCAAACCAGGAACGACAAGCACTGAACTGATCGCACTGGCATAGTAAGTCTCGAGCTACTCAGAAACTGCACAGAGATGTCTTATCGCAATATTGCAAATCTTTCGTTCGCAATTTTAAGATGCTAAGATTCACTCCCAGTAGGCGGCAGCTTAGCGTGTGCAATGCTGCTAAAAGCAGCTTGCGAGCGAACAACTCGGAATGAGGGCCATGGGGGGTAATTCTGAGTTGATCGCAGCAGGATTTTTGTTAGCAGTTGGGCAAAACCATGTGCACTGCATTTACGAACAGATGATTTTTTATATAAATTTTAAAATGTTAGTAAATGTGTGTTCTTTTTTCAACCTGGAAGCCCAACATCGATTAAGATCGATCTTAAATAGACCCCTGGGTTTTAAGGATAACCATGGTTGAGTCCAATGGTTAATTCACATTGACCGAAGTTCTAATTAAGTCACCTGTGCTCAAGCATGATATCCTTAAAATCTGGATTGCAATGACAGCATTTTGGAACTATGCCTAAGGGTTTAATTTTTACATTTATCCACTGACAATAAATCTACCTACAATATCCCTGTAACTGTTATGATTACAGTATTTCACTAAATAATTTAATTTGCTGAACCTTCTGTAAAAAGAAATATTAAGCTGCTGTAATTCCCAGATGCAGCAAATTTGTTAGCTAGTGGGCAAAACCATGTGCACTGCAGGGTTGGGGGGGGGGGGCAGATATAACATTTGCAGAGAGATTTAGGTGGGCTATATTGTTTGTGTGCAGGGTAAATACTGGCTGTTTTGTTTTTACACTGCAATTTAGATTTCAGTTTGAACACACCGCACCAAAATCTAACTCTCCCTGCACATATTATACACCCCCCCCCCCTGCAGTGTACATGGTTTTAGCTAATAAATTTGCTGCTGTGATCAGATCTGAGTTAAGCCCTATGTATTTGGCACTGGCAAAGGGTTAGAGGCCTTGCTGTAGAGCTCACACCTTTCTTATCATGCATTGTAATATTTCCTATGTCCTGATGTTGTGCTCTCTGCTCCATCCAAGTAAACAGCAATGTAGCATGGCTATCAAAGAGCGTGAAGATTGCAGATTTCCTGGGATTAATGCTAAGGAATGCTATTCCAGAGGCTGCTGCTTTAATTCAAGTGTCACTGGGGTTAAATGGTGTTTTTACCTTAAAAACACAGGTAGAGTATATAGTACAGTGGTAAAGTGGGAGCATGTAGTGCTATTGATTACAGATTTGATGGAGCTTAAACATGGATAAGGTCCATGGCTCTAAGAGTTTATCTTGTGTATCCTTTATTCTTAGTCATGGTCAGATAAGATTAGAAAATACCATTTAAGTGGAAATTTCCTGTTAGCTGTTTTTCAGTTTGCTCAACTGTCTGATTAACTGGTCCTAAAAAAGGACCAAAGGAGCTAAATTGCCCTGTGATCTAGCTAAATTGCCCCAGTTAAAAAAAAAAAAAACTAAGCTGCTGTAATTCCTGGATGTTTCCTTACTGCATCAACAGGAAGTGACAAGAAACAATGTAATGTGGAACCGTACAGCAGAAGGGATTGCGGCTACCCCACAATAAGTGCAGCGGAATGTAAGAAGAGGAATTGTTGCTTTGACTGCAGCATTCCCGGGGTTAACTGGTGTTTCTTCAAGTCACAAGGTATGGAGCTGCTGTATAGTTACTCGCAAGTCAGTAGTTGTATGATGCTCACACCTGTTAAACTGGATACACACAGAATGCCCTACACAGGGGGTGAAATGAGCGCCCCCCCCCACCCCCCGTACGCTCAGCACACATCACGCTGTGCTGAGCGGGGGCAGAGATGTGTGCTGAGCAGTTCGCTCAGCACACATCTCTCCCCAAAATCGGGCCGTGAATACGGACCTTTAAACTGGATCCACACTTAGATTATCTGTCAAATTTTTTTTTTCTAGTTGAAACAAAATTATGCTAATATGTGGCAGCAAATGACAATTGACCATTTGCTCACAAACACTGGAAAACATCCAAAAATGGTCATTTAGATAAATTGGTTAAATCCATTTCATTTAGCTAATTTATCCAAACTACCTTTATTGTATCTCTGTGGGTGAATGATGTGTGGGTCAGTGTTGAGGGTGGTGGAAGAGATGGGTAATAGGCACAGCAGGGTGTGGACAGTCAAATAGTGTGCTTAGAGGTTCAGAGTCATTGTATGAGACTCTGGCAACAGTGACTTGATGAGTCTGGTGTCCATAGGGTGGGACGCATTAACCTTTTTATGCTATTGAAATAGTTCTCCTCCTGACCGACGCAGTTCCTTGCTCCGAGGTTGGTGTATTGTCCTGTTGCAGCGCCTCTCCACTGTGGTCACAGTGAGCTGTGTGGTGTTGCTGGCGCATGCCAATCTCCCCCCAACCTCCCTCTTGCATTTCAGACCTACGTACGCATGATGGGATCTTGTATGATATGCGCGTGTGCTGTAGAGATGAAAGTGGGGGTGAGGAGGCAGATCGTGAGATGGGGAAACTTTGTGGACTGTTAGCGAAGGGGAGCACTGGGCAGTCTGAGTTGCAAAGAGGGCAGCAGAAGAGGTTATTGCATGTGCACTGGTGACAGGTCCATCCTTGGTGGCCAGCCTCAGTGGTAAAGGGGTACATGAGCTAGTGTCCCTTGGCCAGCCATGTACCATGGCCACCTCCCTACCTCCTATATATTCTCCCTGATCTGTCACTTTGTTACGGTCTGCTGCTGGCACTGGTGTATCGTCCTGCAGATGCCGTCTCCGCCCATTGCTGTGACTTCCCCCAGAGTTAGCCACACAGAGTGACAGATCTGGGAAAATATATAGGAGATCATTACTTTCACTTGCAGCCTACCTTATTTTTTGCAGCCTAGCATGCTCCTGACCCCTTCTCTCACTAATACTTATACAACATTCATGAACTCATCTTAAGGTTTCTTTATTATTCAGTCACACTGTCTTGGATCCAAACCATTTCCTGTGGCATTGCAGTCAAACAATTGAGCTATTTACCCTTGCATAGAAAGGTATAATCTAAGCTAGAGAATTCTATTTGGAGCTCACCTTGTACTTTGTGAAGAAATAATCAGCTTTGTGGCTGAGCAGATATATGGAGTGTGTGGCTGCACACTGCATTGATCTGCTGAGTTGCAATGCTAATAATTTTTTTTTTGCAAAGTACCAATAGCTTCATTGTGAAGGTGGAAAGAAGGGTGTTACGGCATGGAATGTACAAACTGCGAGACCCTGCTGGTAGCGCCTTTGTCTATTTAGTAGGAAGGGCACGTAACAGCCGGGGGGCAATGGAGGAAGCCCCTTTAGGGCTGGAGCCCGGCGGCAACTGACTCCGTTGTCTCTGGCAGTTCCGCCCCTGGACTAGAGGAATGGTCAAGAACATGGCAACATTTAATGCCAAAAAATGCAAAATCATACACGTCTCAAAAATGCAAAGGCTAACTATAATATTAAGGACATTATAATGGCAAGAGGAAAGCTATCTAAGTATTACTATTTCAGGTGAGCAATGTAACAAAGCAATAGGAAAGGCAAGTCAGATGCTTGTTTGCATAGGTTAAAGAACCAGTAGCAGAAAAAAGTAATACAGGTTGAGTATCCCATATCCAAATATTCCGAAATACGGAATATTCCGAAATACGGACTTTTTTGAGTGAGACTGAGATAGTGAAACCTTTGTGTTTTGATGGCTCAGTGTACACAAACTTTGTTTAATACTCAAAGTTATTAAAAATATTGTATTAAATGAACTTCAGACTGTGTGTATAAGGTGTATATGAAACATAAATGAATTCTGTGAATGTACACACACTTTGTTTAATGCACAAAGTTATAAAAAATATTGGCTAAAATGACCTTCAGGCTGTGTGTATAAGGTGTATATGAAACATAAATGCCTTCTGTGCTTAGATTTAGGTCCCATCACCATAATATCTCGTTATGGTATGCAATTATTCCAAAATACAGAAAAATCCGATATCCAAAATTCCTCTGGTCCCAAGCATTTTGGATAAGGGATACTCAACCTGTAATGCCACTGTATAGGTCCTTGGTACAGCCACATTTAGAATCCTGTGTTCAGTTCCAGAAGCCATATTTCCAGAAGGCTGTAAATACATTAGGGCAACTAAAATTGTGCATGGCCTACATCACAAAACTTACCTGGAAATACTAAAAAATGTTGATGTGTATAGTTTGGAGAAGGGAAGAGGGAACATACAGTAATAGAAACATTTAAATATATAGGGAGGAATGTAATAGGGTGTGAGAATCAGAAAGTGAGAGATTTTGTGTTTTTTCCTGTTGTTTTTTTTTTTTGTTTGTTTGATTGTTTGTTTTTAAAGTGGCAATCCTTTACATGGCAAAACCAGGTTGATATTTGCCATGTAAAGGATTGCCACCGTGGGCATGTGTAGAAGGGGCACTGCTACTGTTGGCATTATGTGTGTAAGCTGCACTGATATGGTGGTTATGTGTATAAAGGGCACTGCGACTGTGGGTATTATTATTATTATTATTATTATTATTATTATTACATGCGGTGTAATGACAATAAGATAGTGCTACTGTGTGGCGTATTTTGATTTGGGGTGCTATTGTGTGGCCATGCCCCTTCCTTGTGATACCACACCTTCTTTTTTTAAGGTTCACACTGTCCCTTTATTAAGTATTGGAGAGAGGGCCCAAATTAATAGTTTGCAGGGAGGCGCCAAACACCCTAGCACTGGCCCTTTGGTAGGGGACAGGATTTGCTTCTGCTTGTGCACATATGTTATGATTGCCAGCCAACAGCACTGGTTTTGCCTATAACACTAACTATAAATATTTTGAATTGGTCCTGGACCACCAATCCAAGGCACCCCTGCAAGTGTCCTGAGGCACCCCAGGGTGCAGTTTGAGAACCACTGGTCTAGTGAGTACCCAGGATAATTATTGTAGCTGGTCTGCGGGTAACAGCTCTCAGATCCACTTCTAGAAAAAATGCAGCAATGTAATTTGAGTGACAAACTGCAGAGATGAACCCTTTCTGTGACTGCTGCACAGGGATCACACAAACTCTATTCATAGGGCTGACTTCACTTAGGGGAGATGTTCTCACCCCGCAAAGAAGTGCGAGTATATACCGCACTTACGGTACCATTGGATTTACAGATATTTTCTTGCAATACACTATGGGGGTCATTCTGAGTTGATTGCTCGCTAGCAGTTTTTAGCAGCCATGCAAACGCATTGTCGCTGCCCACTGGAGAGTGTATATTCACTTTGGAGAAGTGCGAATACTTGAGTAGCAGAGCGCCTGCAAAATCGTTTCAAAATAAGACCAGCACTGTAGTTACACTTCGTGTGCGTTGATTCTAACAACCGAGGGACGGCTTTTGATGTCACACACCCATCCAGCGAATGCCCAGCCACGTCTGCATTTCTTCTGCCACGCCTGCATTTTTCCAAGCACTCCCTGAAAACGGTCAGTTGACACCCAGAAACGCCCTCTTTCTGTCAATCTCCTTGTGGCCTGTTCTGTGATTGGAATAATCGCTAGAACTAGTGCAAAACCACAATGGACTTTGTACCCGTACGATGCGCATGCACATTACGGAGCATGCGCATGCACAGATTAGCCATTTTTTTTCAACTGATTGCTACGCAGCGAACAACGGCAGCAAGCGATCAACTCGGAATGACCCCCTATATACATAGAAACATGGATTTTTACTGCAGAAATTATGGTTAGTTTAGGGGTATCGGTTAGGGTCAACAGAGGTGTAGCTAGGGGTCCAAGCGCCCCTGGCAAAGTAAGGGACTGGCGCCCCCCCTTTCGATAAAGCATTGCAGTCCATTGGCGGTTACCATGTTGGAGCCACAGCAACTGACCCCCTCCCCCACACGCTGCCCTACATCATCGGCTGGGATTCACTGTTGGTGTGAAGCCACTGGGAACATTCTGGTAGCATTAGCAGCAGTCTGTGTCATAGATAGGGAAGGCAGAAGGTTAACTAGCTAATAGCAGTCTGTTGGCAGCAGAGGCTGGGCGGGGGGCTGAGAATGAGCCAACGCTGATCAGTGTTCAGTCTGCTCAGACAAAAATATTTTGTGATCAGGGCTGGTTCTAGACCAAAGGAGCCAATGGCAAAAATTTCCTTTGGCACCCCCCCCCTCCCCCCCCCCCCCACACACACACACACACCAAAAAAGAACATATCCCAGTTTAACATAACGCTATGTGGTGCAAGGTGTGGAGCTGGTCACTTGTATCAGACCTCTGACATTTGCCTTTTCACCCATATTGCATACTTTTTCTTGCAGGTTGTGTCTTAATTCAAGAAGTGTTCTAAGTACTTCAGCTTAGTATCTTTACTGACCCCTCTTTACCCCACACTACATAACTGACCCCTCTATACCCTACACTACATCACTGACCTTTCTATAACCATCACTGCATTACTGACTCCTCTAGAGATGTGCACTTGAAATTTTTCGGGTTTTGTGTTTTGGTTTTGGGTTCGGTTCCGCGGCCGTGTTTTGGGTTCGACCGCGTTTTGGCAAAACCTCACCGAATTTTTTTTTTCGGATTCGGGTGTGTTTTGGATTCGGGTGTTTTTTTCAAAAAACACTAAAAAACAGCTTAAATCATAGAATTTGGGGGTCATTTTGATCCCAAAGTATTATTAACCTCAAAAACCATAATTTCTACTCATTTTCAGTCTATTCTGAACGCCTCACACCTCACAATATTATTTTTAGTCCTAAAATTTGCACCGAGGTCGCTGGATGACTAAGCTAAGCGACCCTAGTGGCCGACACAAACACCTGGCCCATCTAGGAGTGGCACTGCAGTGTCACGCAGGATGGCCCTTCCAAAAAACACTCCCCAAACAGCACATGACGCAAAGAAAAAAAGAGGCGCAATGAGGTAGCTGTGTGAGTAAGCTAAGCGACCCTAGCGGCCGACACAAACACCTGGCCCATCTAGGAGTGGCACCGCAGTGTCACGCAGGATGGCCCTTCCAAAAAACACTCCCCAAACAGCACATGACGCAAAGAAAAAAAGAGGCGCAATGAGGTAGCTGTGTGAGTAAGATAAGCGACCCTAGTGGCCAACACAAACACCTGGCCCATCTAGGAGTGGCACTGCAGTGTCACGCAGGATGGCCCTTCCAAAAAACACTCCCCAAACAGCACATGACGCAAAGAAAAAAAGAGGCGCAATGAGGTAGCTGTGTGAGTAAGATAAGCGACCCTAGTGGCCGACACAAACACCTGGCCCATCTAGGAGTGTCACTGCAGTGTCACGCAGGATGGCCCTTCAAAAAAATACTCCCCAAACAGCACATGACGCAAAGAAAAATTAAAGAAAAAAAGAGGTGGAAGATGGAATTGTCCTTGGGCCCTCCCACCCACCCTTATGTTGTACAAACAGGACATGCACACTTTAACCAACCCATCATTTCAGTGACAGGGTCTGCCACACGACTGTGACTGAAATGACGGGTTGGTTTGGACCCCCACCAAAAAAGAAGCAATTAATCTCTCCTTGCACAAACTGGCTCTACAGAGGCAAGATGTCCACCTCATCATCATCCTCCGATATATCACCGTGTACATCCCCCTCCTCACAGATTATCAATTCATCCCCACTGGAATCCACCATCTCAGCTCCCTGTGTACTTTGTGGAGGCAATTGCTGCTGGTCAATGTCTCCACGGAGGAATTGATTATAATTCATTTTAATGAACATCATCTTCTCCACATTTTCTGGAAGTAACCTCGTACGCCGATTGCTGACAAGGTGAGCGGCGGCACTAAACACTCTTTCGGAGTACACACTTGTGGGAGGGCAACTTAGGTAGAATAAAGCCAGTTTGTGCAAGGGCCTCCAAATTGCCTCTTTTTCCTGCCAGTATAAGTACGGACTGTCTGACGTGCCTACTTGGATGCGGTCACTCATATAATCCTCCACCATTCTTTCAATGGGGAGAGAATCATATGCAGTGCCAGTAGACGACATGTCCGACTCCGTAATCGTTGTCAGGTCCTTCAGTCCGGACCAGATGTCAGCATCAGCAGTCGCTCCAGACTGCCCTGCATCACCGCCAGCGGGTGGGCTCGGAATTCTGAGCCTTTTCCTCGCACCCCCAGTTGCGGGAGAATGTGAAGGAGGAGATGTTGACAGGTCGCGTTCCGCTTGACTTGACAATTTTCTCACCAGCAGGTCTTTGAACCCCAGCAGACTTGTGTGTGCCGGAAAGAGAGATCCAAGGTAGGTTTTAAATCTAGGATCGAGCACGGTGGCCAAAATGTAGTGCTCTGATTTCAACGGATTGACCACCCGTGAATCCTTGTTAAGCGAATTAAGGGCTCCATCCACAAGTCCCACATGCCTAGCGGAATCGCTCTGTGTTAGCTCCTCCTTCAATGTCTCCAGCTTCTTCTGCAAAAGCCTGATGAGGGGAATGACCTGACTCAGGCTGGCAGTGTCTGAACTGACTTCACGTGTGGCAAGTTCAAAGGGCAGCAGAACCTTGCACAACGTTGAAATCATTCTCCACTGCGCTTGAGACAGGTGCATTCCACCTCCTATATCGTGCTCAATTGTATAGGCTTGAATGGCCTTTTGCTGCTCCTCCAACCTCTGAAGCATATATAGGGTTGAATTCCACCTCGTTACCACTTCTTGCTTCAGATGATGACAGGGCAGGTTCAGGCATTTTTGGTGTTGCTCCAGTCTTCTGTACGTGGTGCCTGTACGCCGAAAGTGTCCCGCAATTCTTCTGGCCACCGACAGCATCTCTTGCACGCCCCTCTCGTTTTTTAAATAATTCTGCACCACCAAATTCAAGGTATGTGCAAAACATGGGACGTGCTGGAATTTGCCCATATTTAATGCACACACAATATTGCTGGCGTTGTCCGATGCCACAAATCCACAGGAGAGTCCAATTGGGGTAAGCCCTTCCGCGATGATCTTCCTCAGTTGCCGTAAGAGGTTTTCAGCTGTGTGCGTATTCTGGAAACCGGTGATACAAAGCGTAGCCTGCCTAGGAAAGAGTTGGCGTTTGCTAGATGCTGCTACTGGTGCCGCCGCTGCTGTTCTTGCGGCGGGAGTCCATACATCTACCCAGTGGGCTGTCACAGTCATATAGTCCTGACCCTGCCCTGCTCCACTTGTCCACATGTACGTGGTTAAGTGGACATTGGGTACAACTGCATTTTTTAGGACACTGGTGAGTCTTTTTCGGACGTCCGTGTACATTCTCGGTATCGCCTGCCTAGAGAAGTGGAACCTAGATGGTATTTGGTAACGGGGGCACACTACCTCAAGAAATTGTCTAGTTCCCTGTGAACTAACGGCGGATACCGGACGCACGTCTAACACCAACATAGTTGTCAAGGCCTCAGTTATCCGCTTTGCAACAGGATGACTGCTGTGATATTTCATCTTCCTCGCAAAGGACTGTTGGACAGTCAATTGCTTGGTGGAAGTAGTAAAAGTGGGCTTACGACTTCCCCTCTGGGATGACCATCGACTCCCAGCAGCAACAACAGCAGCGCCAGCAGCAGTAGGCGTTACACGCAAGGATGCATCGGAGGAATCCCAGGCAGGAGAGGACTCGTCAGAATTGCCAGTGACATGGCCTGCAGGACTATTGGCATTCCTGGGGAAGGAGGAAATTGACACTGAGGGAGTTGGTGGGGTGGTTTGCGTGAGCTTGGTTACAAGAGGAAGGGATTTACTGGTCAGTGGACTGCTTCCGCTGTCGCCCAAAGTTTTTGAACTTGTCACTGACTTATTATGAATGCGCTGCAGGTGACGTATAAGGGAGGATGTTCCGAGGTGGTTAACGTCCTTACCCCTACTTATTACAGCTTGACAAAGGCAACACACGGCTTGACACCTGTTGTCCGCATTTCTGTTGAAATACTTCCACACCGAAGAGCTGATTTTTTTGGTATTTTCACCAGGCATGTCAATGGCCATATTCCTCCCACGGACAACAGGTGTCTCCCCGGGTGCCTGACTTAAACAAACCACCTCACCATCAGAATCCTCCTGGTCAATTTCCTCCCCAGCGCCAGCAACACCCATATCCTCCTCATCCTGGTGTACTTCAACACTGACATCTTCAATCTGACTATCAGGAACTGGACTGCGGGTGCTCCTTCCAGCACTTGCAGGGGGCGTGCAAATGGTGGAAGGCGCATGCTCTTCACGTCCAGTGTTGGGAAGGTCAGGCATCGCAACCGACACAATTGGACTCTCCTTGTGGATTTGGGATTTCGAAGAACGCACAGTTCTTTGCTGTGCTTTTGCCAGCTTGAGTCTTTTCATTTTTCTAGCGAGAGGCTGAGTGCTTCCATCCTCATGTGAAGCTGAACCACTAGCCATGAACATAGGCCAGGGCCTCAGCCGTTCCTTGCCACTCCGTGTGGTAAATGGCATATTGGCAAGTTTACGCTTCTCCTCCGACAATTTTATTTTAGATTTTTGAGTCCTTTTTTTACTGATATTTGGTGTTTTGGATTTTACATGCTCTGTACTATGACATTGGGCATCGGCCTTGGCAGACAACGTTGCTGGCATTTCATCGTCTCGGCCATGACTAGTGGCAGCAGCTTCAGCACGAGGTGGAAGTCGATCTTGATCTTTCCCTATTTTTGGAACCTCAACATTTTTGTTCTCCATATTTTAATAGGCACAACTAAAAGGCACCTCAGGTAAACAATGGAGATGGATGGATACTAGTATACTTATGGATGACGAGCGACTGCCGACACAGAGGTAGCTACAGCCGTGGACTACCGTACTGTGTCTGCTGCTAATATAGACTGGATGATAATGAGATAAAATAAAAATATATATATATATATATATCACACTAGTACTGCAGCCGGACAGGTATATATTATGTAATGACGGACCTGCTGGACACTGTCTGTCAGCACTGCAGACTCCTAAAGTAAGCTACTAGTATCAAGAAGATAGAAAAAAAAAACCACGGGTAGGTGGTATACAATTATGGATGGACGAGCGACAGCTGACACAGAAGTAACTACAGCCGTGGACTACCGTACTGTGTCTGCTGCTAATATAGACTGGATGATAATGAGATAAAATTAAAATATATATATATATTATATATCACACTAGTACTGCAGCCGGACAGGTATATATTATGTAATGACGGACCTGCTGGACACTGTCTGTCAGACTCAGCACTGCAGACTCCTAAAGTAAGCTACTAGTATCAAGAAGATAGAAAAAAAAAACACGGGTAGGTGGTATACAATTATGGATGGACGAGCGACTGCCGACACAGAGGTAGCTACAGCCGTGGACTACCGTACTGTGTCTGCTGCTAATATAGACTGGATGATAATGAGATAAAATTAATATATATATATATATATATATATATATATATCACACTAGTACTGCAGCCGGACAGGTATATATTATGTAATGACGGACCTGCTGGACACTGTCTGTCAGCACTGCAGACTCCTAAAGTAAGCTACTAGTATCAAGAAGATAGAAAAAAAAAACCACGGGTAGGTGGTATACAATTATGGATGGACGAGCGACTGCCGACACAGAAGTAACTACAGCCGTGGACTACCGTACTGTGTCTGCTGCTAATATAGACTGGATGATAATGAGATAAAATTAAAATATATATATATTATATATCACACTAGTACTGCAGCCGGACAGGTATATATTATGTAATGACGGACCTGCTGGACACTGTCTGTCAGACTCAGCACTGCAGACTCCTAAAGTAAGCTACTAGTATCAAGAAGATAGAAAAAAAAAAAACACGGGTAGGTGGTATACAATTATGGATGGACGAGCGACTGCCGACACAGAGGTAGCTACAGCCGTGGACTACCGTACTGTGTCTGCTGCTAATATAGACTGGATGATAATGAGATAAAATTAATATATATATATATATATATATATCACACTAGTACTGCAGCCGGACAGGTATATATTATGTAATGACGGACCTGCTGGACACTGTCTGCAGAATGCGTTTATAAAAACACCACACGACGAGTGTTTAACTTTTTCAGGCAGACAATCACAATATACTGGTGGTCAGCAGACAATCACAATACTGGTGGTCAGTGTTCACTGGTCAGTCACACTGGCAGTTGCACTCTGGCAGCAAAAGTGTGCACTGTACTTAAAATATGTACTCCTGCTATAACTGCTCCCCAGTCTCCCCCACAATTAAGCTGTGTGAGCAGTGAGCACTCAGCACAGTCAGATAATGATATACAGTATTACATATAATGCAGCACACTGGGCTGAGCACAGATATGGTATGTGACTGTGTCACACTGTGTATCGTTTTTTTTCAGGCAGAGAACGGATTAATTAAACTGGTGGTCACTGGTCACACTATCAGCAGCAAGTAGTACTCCTCCTAATAATATGCTCCCCAAAATTTGTGTCTCTCTCTAGTACTCTAGTCTAAACGGAGAGGACGCCAGCCACGTCCTCTCCCTATCAATCTCAATGCACGTGTGAAAATGGCGGCGACGCGCGGCTCCTTATATAGAATCCGAGTCTCGCGATAGAATACGAGCCTCGCGAGAATCCGACAGCGGGATGATGACGTTCGGGCGCGCTCGGGTTAACCGAGCAAGGCGGGAAGATCCGAGTCGCTCGGCCCCGTGTAAAAAAACCTGAAGTTCGGGCGGGTTCGGATTCCGAGGAACCGAACCCGCTCATCTCTACCCTCTATACAGTACACTGACCTCTATATACCTGCTAGTACATCCCTGATGCCTATATTCCCTAAGCTAAATCCCTGACGCCTCTATTCCCTACGCTACATCCCTGACGCCTCTATTCCCTATGCTACATCCCTGACGCCTCTATACCCTACGCTACATCCCTGATGCCTCTATTCCCTATGCTACATTCCTGATGCCTCTATAACCTACGCTACATCCCTGACGCCTCTATACCCTACGCTACATCCCTGACGCCTCTATACAGTACAATGCATTACTGATCCCTCTAGACCATACATCCTCATTACATCAGAGAGATAGTGAAACACTGGAAAAAATAAGGATAAAGTGGACTACAGAAACTGATGCTCTAAACAAAGGAGAGAGAGAGAGAGAGAAAAGCACAAGGGAAAGTGGGCAATCGGAACACCATAGAGAGAGGAGAGATAGAAATGCCTGAAAAAGTAAAGGGGGTTGGGTATGGCATCCGGCGCTCGGGATTCCAGCAGTCACATGATACCTAATCCTAATCCTAACCCTCTGGGGGGGGGGGTGGCGGATAGGGCTAACCCTCAGGGGGTGGCAGCTAGGACTAACCCCCCCCCCCTCCTAGTGCCTTCCCTAACACCCCCTCCCCCGGTCCTAACCCTCCCTCCAATACTCACCTTCGGGATGTTGGCTGTCTGTGTGCCGGCACCAGTCTCCCAAGTGGTGTCAGGATTCCAACATCGGTCAAATGACCGCCGGTATACCGTCTGCCGGGATGGTAAATGTATCCTGAGGACAGGTAGTGAGTGTGGAGGGATAGGTGGTTCAGTAAAATGTAACAGCTCAAACTGCGATCATTCACTGATAAATTGATTTATAGCTCTCCCTTTTTAACCATTGCAGTCATAAAAGCAATGTTTTTTAAACTTTTAAATAAAGCTTGTTAGCATCCCCAGCACACTGTATATGCTGGGAGATGTATTTCTCAATATGAAAACATTTAATTACTGTATGAACTCTAATTCCCCAACTGAAACCTCTCACAAACACACACTCCTAAATCTAGTACACACACACACATTTCCCCAGTACTGACAACTCTCATCACTTCCACACACTGACAACTCCCTCCTGCTCCTCTCCCCACTGACACTGACAGCTCCCTCACAGTCACACACATCCTCCACCCCCCCACACACACACTGATAGCACACATGCACAAATCCCCCCCTCCTCGACACTAACTGTCACGGACTGCTTGGGCAGCAGGGGGCAGGCTCTGACTTGAAGTGCTGAAATTCAACAGCTCTCTCGAACTTGCAAGGCATGGCTGTGCAGCTGTCTCCAGCCATCTCCTTGCCCACTGTGTAATTTGTGGCGTTCTCTGATGTTCCCCGCTCTGCCTCTACAACCGGCACATAATGTACAGCAGTGGTGACTCCTGAGTATGGGCCTGGAGAACTCCGCCTACCGGGGGGTAGGGATTAATAATTTCAAAGGGGCAGAGCTAGGAGTGAAGCAGTGGACAGCAGTTGAGGGGCGTTTCAAACTGTAACAGGGTTGGGACAATTTCAGTATCCTTCCCTCACCGTCTAATTGGTCAGTCCCACGCTGATTGCCATAGCGCCCTTTCGAGACTGCAGAACTCTATCCCTTAGCCACGGTTGGCACAGCTGGATGGTGCCCCTGGCAAGTGCCATCCTGGCCAAGGGGTAGATACGCCCCTGAGGGTCAGGGCCAGCAACAGAAATCTCGGGGCCCAGTACACTGATATCTCTGGGGCCCCCTCAACCCCCCCTTAACTTGGCAGAGAGATCTTTAAAAAAAAATGGAGCCTTTGACTCGGACCGTCAGTGAGGCCGGCAGGTGGTTTTCATACTGGGCTATCCAGCTCTTCGGTGGCGGTGGCAGGGACATTCAGAAAAGGGCCAGCACAGCAACATGCATAATAATGGCAATACAGTATGGACCACAGGGACTGGACAAAGTGATGGGGTAAAAGGAGGGGGGAGGGTTTAGTTGGCCTGTTAATTGTTTTCCTGCTTAAATTGAGCAGTTGGTGGATACACTTTAAAAAGCAATATTGGCACTGTGGCCCCATTATTTCTGTTCTTAATATTTGGAGCCCTGAACAAGTGTCCCCTTTGTCCCCCCTGTCACCGGGCCTGTTCAGGCGTTACCTATGGAGAAGCTGCGACATGACATCCTAGGACACGATACTGCACCATGCATCACCATTATATTTCAGTGTGCCTTGTCAATATTTAAATCTTGTTCTGTGTGACGTGAGTTGTAAATGGTTGAAAGTCTCTGTGCTACAGTATCGTCACCATGTAGTTATAACAACACCGCAAAACCACCAAAAGACGTGTTTTGGTAGAGGGACTGCTGGAGGGGCCCATTGGGGCCCCCAGTTTGCTACCCCACCCCGGTATACCTGTGCTGTAGCCAGTGGAAGGGGCACTATCTTCCCGGTGATCTCTTCGGGAAGATGGTGCCGCACATAGAAAGCAAAGACTCTGGCTGCACTCTCCTGCCCTCGCTCTAAGCAAGGTGATCGGGCCACAAAAGGACCCCTGTCGGACCCCGGCCTGTGGGCCACAAAAGGATGCATTGGGGGCGGCATGCGGCCCATGGGTTTGACACCCCTGCCCTAGAGTATCACAATTTGTTTCACGGCACCCCTAGGCCAAAGTTTTTTTTTATTGAGAAATTCAGAAAAAAATATAAAATTAAGTAAATTGTGTTTATAGCATGTCATCCTCAGGTTCAGTTATGTTGTGAGGGAATGGTTTTGCCAATTTAATAAAGTATAAATAATTTTAATTGGTCCTGGACCACCAAACTATGCTACCAGTGCAAGAACCCCAGTTTGGAAACTACTGCCATAAAATAAACCGTTTTTGGTTTTTTTAAACTACATGTAATACACCTTAGATCTCAGTTCCTAAAAGGTTTTTAACCTTTGCATACAGTAAACTACACATATTTAAAAATCCTACACCGGGCACAAGTGCTCACGGGCCAATTTCATGGCAGTCTCGGATAGGAGGGCATTGTGGATTCACCAAGGGAATGCTGATGCTGACTCCAAGAAGAAAGGGAGTCTCTTCCCTATGAAGGTGAAGCCTTGTTTGGCGACGGCCTAGTTAATTTGATCTCGGCAGCTCCCGCAGGTAAGTCATCCTTCTTGCCCTATGTTCCCTCTCAACGGATGAAGACGCATCATTATCTGACGCAGTCATTTCGGCCCAATAGATATGCAAGAAGTTAAGATTCCCCTTTCTTTGCAGGTAGAGGAAGGAAAAGAGGGAAGATGTCTGTAGCCTCTTCAAGATCGCAGGAGCAGAGATCGTCCTCTGCTTTTGCCAAATCCACTGCATGACGCTGGGGCTCTCTTGCAGGAGCCCGCACCAGTGGGGGGCACGTCTAAAACTCTTCAGTCAGTTCTGGATTCATTCGGACCTGGACTCGTGGGCTTTACAAATAGTGTCCCAAGGGTACAAACTGCGGTTTCAAGACGTTCCCCCTCACCGATTGTTCAAATCAGCCTTAGTCAGCAGGGAGAAGGTTTTTATTCAAGCCTCTTCGTGGTCCCGAAGCCAGACGGCTCAGTCAGACCAATCTTAAATCTGAAATCCCTTAATTTCTACCTAAAGAAATTCAATTTCAAGATGGAATCTCTCAGGGTAGTGATCTCCAGTCCGGGGGATAAAGGAGATTTCATGGTTTTGGTAGACATAAAGGATGCCTACTTATATGTTCCCATTTAGCCACTGCATCAAGCTACCTGAGGTTTGCAATTCAGGATTGTCATTACCAATTTCAGACGTTGCCGTTTGGTCTGTCCACGGCTCCGAGGATTTTCACCAGGGTGATGGCGGAAATGATGGTTCTCCTTCGCAAGCAAGGAGTCACAATTATCCCGTACTTGGATGATCTCCTGATAAAGGCGAGATCCAGGGACCAGTTGGTGCAAAACATCTACTCTCCCTGACAGTTCTTCAACAACATGGTTGGCTCCTAAACTTGCCAAAATCGCAGTTGGTCCCAATGACGCGGATGTTGTTTTTGGGAGTGATACTGGACACAGAAGAGGTTTTCTTCTAGTGGAAAGGCTCTGGAGATCCAGAGTCTGGTCAAACAATTTCTGAAACCAGCAAGAGTGTTAATCCATCAATGCATTCAGTTGCTGGGGAAGATGGTTGCGGCCTACGAGGCCATTCAGTTTGGCAGGTTCCATGCCAGAGTGTTCCAGTGGGACCTGTTGGACAAGTGGTCCGGATCCCACCTACACATGCACCGGAGGATAATCCTGTCTTCCAAGACCAGAATCTCACTCCATTGGTGGCTGCACAGTTCTCACCACCTAGAGGGGCGATGGTTCGGGATCCAGGACGGGATCCTAGGGACCACGGATGCAACCCTCTGAGGCTGGAGAGCAGTCACACAGGGGGAAAACATCCAAGGAAGATGGTCAAGTCTTCCTTGGATGTTTTCATCTCCACATAAATGTTATGGAGTTAAGGGCCATTTAATAACTGCAGACACAGTACGCACTGGGACGGGTGCCCAGCATCCTCTACGGACTAAGAGAAAAGGATTTACCGGTAGGTATTAAAATCCTATTTTCTCTAACGTCCTAGAGGATGCTGGGGACTCCGTAAGGACCATGGGCATAGACGGGCTCCGCAGGAGACATGGGCACTTTAAGAAAGACTTTAGTTCTGGGTGTGCACTGGCTCCTCCCTCTATGCCCCTCCTCCAGACCTCAGTTTGATACTGTACCCAGTGGAGACTGGGTGCTTTTCAGGAGCTCTCCTGAGCTTTCTGACAGAAAGTATTTTGTTAGGTTTTTAATTTTCAGGGAGCACTGCTGGCAACAGACTCCCTCATCGAGGGACTGAGGGGAGAGAAGCAGCCCTACTCTCTGAGTTGCAAGGTCCTGCTTCTTAGGCTACTGGACACCATTAGCTCCAGTGGGATTGGTACGCAGGATCTCACCCTCGCCGTCCGTCCCAGAGCCGCGCCGCCGTCCCCCTCGCAGAGCCGGAAGATAGAAGCCGGGTGAGTATGAGAAGAAAAGAAGACTTCAGAGGCGGCAGAAGACTTCATGATCTTCACTGAGGTAACGCACAGCACTGCAGCTGTGCGCCTTTGCTCCCATACACCTCACATACTCCGGTCACTGTAAGGGTGCAGGGCGCAGGGGGGGCGCCCTGGGCAGCAATATAAACCTCTTTCGCAAAAATATAACATATATACAGCTGGGCACTTTATATATGTATAAGCCCCCACCAATTTTACAGTTTAAGCGGGACAGAAGCCCGCCTCCGAGGGGGCGGGGCTTCTCCCTCAGCACTCACCAGCGCCATTTTTTCTCCACAGCACCGCTGAGAGGAAGCTCCCCGGACTCTACCCTGCTTATACCACGTTAGACAAGAGGGTTGAAAAGAGGGGGGGGGGGGGGGGCACAAAATTCGCAAATTACATACAGCAGCACTACTGGGCAAACATTAAGTTACTGTTTTATTCCTGGGTTATATAGCGCTGGGGGGTGTGCTGGCATACTCTCTCTCTGTCTCTCCAAAGGGCCTTGTGGGGAAACTGTCTTCAGAAAAAGCATTCCCTGTGTGTGAAGTGTGTCGGTACACGTGTGTCGACATGTCTGAGGAAGAAGGCTATATTAGAGAGGAGCGGGAGCAAATGAATGTGGTGTCTCCGCCGACAGCTGATTGGATGGATATGTGGAATGTTTTAAATGCTAGTGTAAACTCATTGCACAAAAGATTAGACAAGGCAGAAGCTTTGGGACAGTCAGGGTTTCAACCCATGCCTGATCCTATGTTGCAGGGACTGTCAGGGTCTCATAAGCGCCCACTATCCCAGATTGTTGACACAGATACCGACACGGATTCTGACTCCAGTGTCGATTACGATGATGCAAAGTTACAGCCAAAATTGGCAAAATCCATTCGATTTATGATTATGGCAATAAAAGATGTTTTGCACATCACAGAGGAACCCCCTGTCGCTGACAAGAGGGTACATATGTACAAGGGAAAGAAGCCTGAGGTAACCTTTCCCCCCTCACACGAGCTGAACGAGTTATGTGAAAAAGCTTGGGAATCTCCAGATAAAAGACTGCAGATTTCCAAAAGGATTCTTATGGCGTATCCTTTCCCATCAACGGATAGGTTACGATGGGAATCCTCCCCTAGGGTGGACAAAGCATTAACACGCTTATCCAAGAAGGTAGCCCTCCCGTCCCAGGATACGGCTACCCTCAAAGAGTGTGCTGACCGCAAACAGGAGATTACCCTGAAGTCCATTTATACACATTCAGGTACCTTACTCAGACCGGCAATTGCGTCGGCCTGGGTGTGTAGTGCTGTAGCGGCATGGACAAATACCTTATCTGAGGGGATGGATAGCCTAGACAAGGATACTATTTTATTGACCCTGGGGCATATAAGAGATGCTGTCCTATATATGTGTGTATGCAAACTACAGGTGGTGCTGCAGGGCCCACACCCTTTTACTTGTCTTGTAGAGCAGCTCTGAAGCTGTTACAGTGCCCAGCTGCTGCAAGAAATCAGCTTGAATGCTTCAGGGGCTTGGGCATGGCCAACATGAGCCCCACACCGAAGGAGGGTGGGGGTGTTTAATGCAAACTTGGGTTTATCCAAGCACCGCAAAAGGCCGCCATGCCCTGCATGCCCCTTTTCTCTTTTCATATACAGATGAGGGTTCCAGCCAACTTTGGCCCACTGCTTGGATGACATCACCGTATGCAAATCCGTCTGCTGCAGACCTTCCCCCAGGAATGCTTGCAATAGTTGTTGCATATGGTTTAATGTCTGAGGGTGCTTCAGTATTAGGCAGCCTTCCGCCCTCCCATGTTCATCTGAAAAGATGTGGTCTCCCTGCAGTTGTTGTCCCCAGACGAGAGATCCCTTGTGCTTCCTCAGTTAAATCTCCTTAACTTGACGGGGGTGTGCCCGAGCAGCCACCCTCCCCAGCCCTATCCCAACACATACTTATCTTGCATATGAGATCTCTTGATCATGAAGATAGTTCTCACAGGTTGAGGTTCATCCTGGCCCCACTCCCCGCTGGAGAGCGCTGATGGGGACAGCAGCGGGGCTTCAGCAGAAGGGTGAGTACGTGTGGCCAGAGACCTCCCTTCCCATGTGCAGGCCTGCAGAGTCTGCCGCGCAGGATGGGGCATGTGGCACTCTCCCTCCCAGGGGCTCTTCCAGATGTAGCTCCTCAGCAGTATTTTTCCCGGGCTGCGCGGCGCTCTCCCCGACTGGCATCCGCCCTGGAACACTGCCTTCCTCAACGCAACATCAGCAGGGGGCCCTGGCCTCATCACCATCCCAGGTCTTTCTCATGTATGTATCATGTATGTGTGTGTGATATATGTATGAATCATATATGTTTGTGATATATATATATGTATGTATCTATCTATCTATCTATCTATCTATCGTATGTGTGTGTATATATATGTATCTATCATGTATGTATGTATGTATCTATCTATCTTGTATGTATGTGTTTTATCTATCTATCTATCTATCTATCTATCTATCTATCTATCGTGTGTGTGATATATGTATGTATCTATCATGTATGTGTTATATGTATGTATCACACCTTCCTCTATACATATACATACATACATACATACATACATACATACATACATACATACACACACACCTATATCTGTACGTACACTGACATACACACACCAACATCTATACATTAACACGCTGACCCCTAAACGTACACCAACGTACCCACACCTGCATCTATACCTACACATGCTGACACGTGGACGTACACCGGCTTACCCACATGTGAATCTATACATACATGTGCTGACACCTGGACATACACTGATGTACCCACACCTAACATCTATACATACACATGCTAACACCTGGACGTATACAGACGTACCCACATTTGCATCCATGCATATATAGATGTAGGTGTGTGTACGTCAGTGTACGTCCAGGTGTCAACGCGTGTATGTATAGATGCAGGTGTGGGTACGTCTGTGTATGTCCAGGTGTCAGAATGTGTATGTATAGATGCAGGTGTGGGAAGGTCAGTGTAGGTTCAGGTGTCAGCGCGTGTATGTATAGATGCAGGTGCTTGTATGTCCAGATGTCAGTGCATGTATGTATAGATGCAAGTGTGGGTACGTCGGTGTATGTCCATTTGTCAGCGCGTGTATATATAGATGCAGGTGCTTGTATGTTGGTGTATGTCCAGGTGTCAGCATGTGTATGTATAGATGCAGGTGTGGGAATGTTGGTGTATGTCCAGGTGTCAGGGCGTGTATGTATGGATATTAGGTGTGGGTACATCAGTGTATGTCCAGGTGTTAGCGCATGTATGTATAGATGTATATATACACACACATACGATAGATAGATAGATAGATAGATAGATAGATAGATAGATAGATAGATATTATAAGGGCACGGTCGTGCCCTTATATTAAGGCTGAATCGAACAAACGGAATTCTCCCATAGGGAACTTCTGAGATGGGGGCATGGTGTTTGAGGGGCTACACCTCAAAACTGATTGGACGTACTGAGCTGAAATTTGGCATGGGCGTGTAGAATCGTCACCCGGTGCTGCATGCCAAATTTCAGGGCAAAATAATAAAAAATGAGGAATTGGGAGTAACGTAAAGTTCCAACTGTCAGTTTTTTTCTGTGACTTCCTTTGTGGCTTTTTGACACCGTTTTCCTATAGAGTGAATTAGATATTTTTTGGGAAGGCATAACTCCGGATAGAGGACGAATTAAGACTTGGGGTTTGTTTTACTAGATAGAGTATGCCCCAGTGTAGTGCCTTTTGGGGTTGTGGTTTTTCAGAAAGTTATAGGGTTTTTTTTAATTAAGAGAAATATGCCCCATTATAGAGATAGGGCTTTTCAATTTGTTGCGGCTGCGCAGTGGCCGCCAGGAGAGCGAGAGTGAGTGAGGGAAGGGGTCTCGTGCAGGCTGAGGTTATAAAAGTAGCTGCTGGCGGCGGGAGGAGAGCCAGCGGTTCCTGGGTGTGTGCACCTGCGGTCCCTTACAGACTGCAGCGACCCATTAGGACTCTGGAGGAGAGGGGTAGCGGCATAGCAGCCGCAGGCTTACCGAAAGTGCTCACTACTGAGCAATATGGTCCCCTTACCCGAAGTGGGAGCCGCAGCGGGAGGAATAGCTGGAGTTGCGCCGCAGGAGAAAGTCAGAGGACATCCAGAAGAGACATCCGGTGCAGCGCTGACTCCTGACTGACAGCGCTTGCCTACTGAGCGGTGTGGTACCCCCACACCTGAAGCGGGTGCGGGAGCGGCAGCCGGAGAAGACAGCTGTGCTGCACGGAAGAAGTCAGGCAGCAGCAGCAGCACCAGCGGGCTGAGGTGGGGAGGATCAGTATGGTCCCTTACGTGCGGCTCACATTCAGATCCATCCGGCTCCCTTCCCCTCCTCCCCTGCACCCTTAGCAGCCTGCCCCCACATCTCATTCACCCACCGCCGCAGACTCCTCCCCCACACGGTTATTATAATAAGGCCACCCCCCTACCCCCTTCCCTCCCTGCTGTGTGTCCAGCCACCCCCCCCCTCACCTGCTGTGTGTCCGGCCTACCCCCCCCTCACCTGCTGTGTGTCCAGCCCCCCCCCTCACCTGCTGTGTGTCCAGCCCCCCCCCCCCTCACCTGCTGTGTGTCCGGCCTACCCCCCCCTCACCTGCTGTGTGTCCAGCCCCCCCCCTCACCTGCTGTGTGTCCAGCCCCCCCCCCTCACCTGCTGTGTGTCCGGCCTACCCCCCCCCCTCCCTGCTGTGTGTCCAGCCACCACCCCCCTCACCTGCTGTGTGTCCGGCCTACCCCCCCCCTGCTGTGTGTCCAGCCCCCCCCCCCTCCCTGCTGTGTGTCCGGCCTACCCCCCCCCCTCCCTGCTGTTTGTCCGGCCTACCCCCCCCCCTCCCTGCTGTGTGTCCAGACCCCCCCCTCACCTGCTGTGTGTCCAGCCACCCCCCCCCTCACCTGCTGTGTGTCCGGCCTACCCCCCCCTCCCCTGCTGTTTGTCCGGCCACCCTCCCCTCCCCTGCTGTGTGTCCGGCGGCCCACCCCCCCCCCTCCCTGCTGTGTGTCCGGCCTACCCCCCCCTCACCTGCTGTGTGTCCAGCCCCCCCCTCACCTGCTGTGTGTCCAGCCCCCCCCTCCTCCCCTGCTGTGTGTCCGGCCTACCCCCCCCCCTCCCTGCTGTTTGTCCGGCCTACCCCCCCCCCTCCCTGCTGTTTGTCCGGCCACCCTCCCCTCCCCTGCTGTGTGTCCGGCCACCCTCCCCTCCCCTGCTGTGTGTCCGGCCACCCTCCCCTCCCCTGCTGTGTGTCCGGCCTACCCCCCCCCCTCCCCTGCTGCGTGTCCAGCCCCCCCCTCACCTGCTGCGTGTCCAGCCCCCCCCCCTCACCTGCTGCGTGTCCAGCCCCCCCCTCACCTGCTGCGTGTCCAGCCCCCCCCCTCACCTGCTGTGTGTCCAGCCCCCCCCTCACCTGCTGTGTATCCAGCCCCCCCCTCACCTGCTGTGTGTCCAGCCCCCCCTCACCTGCTGTGTGTCCAGCCCCCCCCCCCTCACCTGCTGTGTGTCCAGCCCCCCCCCTCACCTGCTGTGTTTCCAGCCCCCCCCCCTCACCTGCTGTGTGTCCAGCCCCCCCCCTCACCTGCTGTGTGTCCAGCCACCCCCCCTCCCCTGCTGTGTGTCCAGCCTACCCCCCCCCCCTCCCTGCTGTTTGTCCGGCCACCCTCCCCTCCCCTGCTGTGTGTCCTGCCTACCCCCCCCTCCCTGCTGTGTGTCCAGCCACCCCCCACCCCCATCACCTGCTGTGTGTCCGGCCTACCCCCCCCCCCTCCCCTCCCCTGCTGTTTGTCTGGCCACCATCCCCTCCCCTCCCCTGCTGTGTGTTCGGCAACTCCCCCCTCTTCCTGCTGTGTTCGGCCACCCCCTACCCCCTCCCCTCCCTGCCGTGTGTCCGGTCACCCTCCCCTCTCTGCTGTGTGTCCAGCCACCCCCCCCCTCTCTGCTGTGTGTCCGGCCACCCACCCCAGACACGCAGCGCCTGACACACACAGACATGCAACGCCTGACACGCATACGCATATGCAGCGCCTGACACACACGCACACACACAGCACCTGACACACACACACACACACACACACACAGCACCTGACACACACGCACACACACAGCACCTGACACACACACACACAGCACCTGACACTCACACGGACCTGACACACGCGCACACACTCACACGCAGCACCTGACACACACGCAGCACCTGACACACGCACACACAGACGCAGCACCTGACACTCACACGGACCTGACACACACGCACACACTCACACGCGGCGCCTGACGCACATAGACACGCGGCGCCTGACGCACATAGACACGCGGCGCCTGACGCACACGCGGCGCCTGACGCACACGCGGCACCTGACAGACACGCGGCGCCTGGCACACACGCACAGGCAGCGCCTGGCACACACGCACAGGTAGCGCCTGGCACACACGCACAGGCAGCGCCTGACACACACGCAGCGCCTGACACACACAGACACGCAGCGCCTGACACACACAGACACGCAGCGCCTGACGCACAGGCAGCGCCTGACACACACGCACACGCACAGGCAGCGCCTGACACACGCAGCGCCTGACACACACACGCACCTGACACTCACATGCTCCTGACACACGCAGCACCTGACATGCTCACACGCAGCACCTGACACACACGCAGACACGCAGCATCTGACACACACACACGCAGCACCTGACACACACACGCAGCGCCTGACACACACGCAGACACGCAGCGCCTGACACACACGCAGACACGCAGCGCCTGACACACACGCAGCGCCTGACACACACGCAGCGCCTGACACACACGCAGCGCCTGACACACACGCAGAGCCTGACACACACGCAGCGCCTGACACACACGCAGACACGCAGCGCCTGACACACACGCATACACGCAGCGCCTGACACACACGCAGCGCCTGACACACACGCAGACACGCAGCGCCTGACACACACGCAGCGCCTGACACACACGCAGCGCCTGACACACACGCAGACACGCAGCGCCTGACACACACGCAGACACGCAGCGCCTGACACACACGCAGACACGCAGCGCCTGACACACACGCAGACACGCAGCGCCTGACACACACGCAGACACGCAGCACCTGACACACACGCAGACACGCAGCACCTGACACACACGCACACACACACACACACAGCACCTGACACAGATATGCAGCACCTGACACACACACGCAGACATACAGCGCCTGACACACACACACACGCAGACATGCAGCACCTGACACACACATGCTGCACCTGACAGACACACACACACACACACAGACATGCAGCACCTGACACACCCACACACACACACATGCATCACCTGACACACCCACACACACAGACATGCATCACCTGACACACCCACACACATATACAGACATGCAGCACCTGACACACACACACACACACACACACACACAGACATGCAGCGCCTGACACACACACACACACACATACAGACATGCAGCACCTGACACACACACACATACAAACATGCAGCACCTGACACACACACACACACACACAGCACCTGACACACATATATACATGTGGCATTTAACGCACACACGCACAGCACCTGACACACAATCATATACACTCAGAGCACCTAACACACACATACACTCGCAGCACCTCACACACACTCGTATACACACGCAGCACCTGCCACTCACACATATATACACATGCTGCACCTGCCACTCCCACATACATGAACAGCACCTGACACACACATACACGCGCAGCACCTGACAGTCACACACATACAGATGCGACAGCTGACACAAACACATACACGCTCAACACCTGACACCCACGTGGCAGCTGACGCATACAAATGCAGCACCTGAAATACACACATATACACGTGCAGCACCTGAGACACACACATACACGTACAGCACCTGAGACACACACACACACATGTATGTACACGCGCGGCTCCAGGCACACACATACGTACGTACACACGCGGCACTTGACACACACACGTACACGCGCGGCACCTGACACACACACACACACACGTACGTACGTACATGTGTGGCACCTGACACACACACGTATGCACACGTGTGGCTCCTGACACACACGCGCTTTGCTCCTGACACACACACATGTACGTACACGCTCGGCTCCTGACACACACACGTATGTATACGCGCGGCACCTGAAACCTACACGTATGTACGTATATGCGCGGCTCCTGACACCCTCACGCATGTACACGCGTGGCTCCTGGCACACACACACACACACACACACACACACACACGTACACGCGCGGCACCTGACACATACACGCGTGTACGTACACACATGCACAGCACCTGACATACACACATGTAGGTACGCGCCACCTGACACACACACACACACGCACGACACCTGACACGTACGTACGTACGTACGTACGTACGTACGTACGCGCACGGCACCTGACACACACGTACATACTAGTGATGAGTGGGTTCGGTTCGTCGGAATCCGGACCCCCCGAACTTCACCCATTTTACATGGGTCCGAGGCAGGTTCGAACCTTCCCGCCTTGCTCGACTAACCCGAGCGCGCCCGAAAGTCATCATCCCGCTGTCGGATTCCCGCGAGATTCGGATGTCTGCATTCGTGGAAAGGGGTCCCATGTGTAAACATGGGACCCCTTTCAGTCCGTCTGGTCCGGGTGTTCGGTTTGTTGTTTTGCCAAGTACGTGGATTTAATCTGGAACCTGGATCAGGTGAGTATAATTATCTTTTATTTTCAGGTACCCGTGGATTCTACTTGGAGAAGAGGACCGACTGCTTCGTGTCAACATAGGTAAGTATGTGTGTGTCGGCAGGTGTGAAATAAAGTTATACTTTCACGGTGTCTGTGTCCTGTTTTTATTTGGGTATTTTTTCCCCAGTAGAACTACAGGTACCAGCGGGCCCGTTTTTCTCCCGCATGCTGGTACTTGTGGTTCTCAAAGTACCAGATTGCGGGGGAGGCTTGCTGGGACTTGTAGTACTACTGGAAAAAACAATATTCTTTCAATTTTCTCAAGGCTATCAGCCTCCCATCCGCAGCCCTTGGATGGGGGGGACAGCCTCGGGCTTCACACCTTGCCCTTGGGTGGCTGGGGGGGGGACCCCTTGATTGAAGGGGTCCCCACTCCCCCAGGGTACCCCGGCCAGGGGTGACTAGTTGGATATTTAATGCCACGGCCGCAGGGCACTGTATAAAAGTGACCCCCGGCTGTGGCATTCTGTCCAGCTAGTGGAGCCCGATGCTGGTGTAAAAATAATGGGGGACCCTACTCTTTTTGTCCCCCGTATTTTTTGCACCAGCACCAGGCGCAGAGCCCGGAGCTGGTTTTAAAAATACGGGGGATCCCCTGTCCGTTTTTCCCCCGGATTTTTAGAACCAGGACCGGCTCGAAGAGCCCGAGGCTGGTTATGCTTTGGAGGGGGGACCCCACGCAATTTTTCTTTTCCGGGTTTTTCACATTCCATTTAAAAAAAAATAAAAATAATAATAATCTTTTAAAAAATATATAAATAATACTTGTGCCTCCAAAAAAGACAAACCAAGTACCTAATCCCTTCTAATATAAATAGATATGCTATTACCCCAAAAAAATATTATTTTTTATTAGATTCCGCCTGCAAAGTGTGGCGGATTGAAAATGACGAATTTACTGTTTAAAAGCACTGTTGTCGAATTTACAAACTTCAATTGAATATACTTTTGTTGAATTGCCGCATTTGTACCATTGCAGAAAAGTCGAATTTGTCAAATGTCGAATTTTAAAAAGTCGAATTTTGAAAGGATGCAAGAATAGGCCCCGCCCCCTTCTTCACATCAGCCGTCCCCTTCTACCCCTGTACCTTGCTCTCTCCTGTCTGTGCTCTCTCCCGTCTGTAGGACTAGGCCCCGCCCCCTTCTTACCCTCCAGTGACTGCTCTCTCCTGACAAGTGGACCAGGCCTGCCCCCTACACGCTGCTGGTGTCTTCATTGTTACTTGGTCTGGAGCTCCGTTGGGGAGAGAACTCACGTGAGCTCATTAAGAATGAGGAACTGGGATGTTTTAATTTTATTGTGAGTAGTGTAGTGTGGTGATGTAGTATGTTGTATGGGGGGTATAGTGTAACTATGAAGTGCAGCATATGGGAGGGCTATAGCATAGTGATGTAGTGTGGCATATGGGGGGTGGTAGCGCATAGGCGTCCGTACAGGGGGTGCCTGGTGCGCACAGGCACTCCCTAATGTCCAGCACCGCTGCACGCCACGCTTGCTGTGGCACAGTGATCGCTGAGTGTGTGATCGGTGGAGCCTAGCCTGTAGCTCATTTCCGTACCTCCCACCACCACTGCGCCCGCCCCCCCTCTGCCTGCTGCTAATACTATGCTGAGTGCATTCGTCGGCGGCCTCACTGGGGGGACTGGTGTCACCTTGCAATGTGACGTGGTGATGTCCGCCTATGCTCTCCTCCCGCCCACCCGTGCTTTCCTCCCGCTGCGGTCTCTCAGTCCTAGTGTGCCGCGGCTGCCACACCACTGGCAGTGTTCCTCTAGGGGGGACTGGGAGCCGCCGGCAGACACATTCTGCTGAGACTTACTTGTCAGTGCGGGTTCCGGATGGCAGGCGGCGGGTGGGAGGGCAGACGGGGAGCAGGTGTCACAAGGAGTGTGTGGGTAACTAATTCACAATACTTCCGCTCAACGTGGCACTGCTGGTCCTTCATCTCCCATGTCTCTTCACCAGGTGGCGGGCGGCCCGGAAATTAAGTGATGGGTTGTGCAGCAGTCAGTGTGAAGTGACTGTGAGTAACACTGATGGTGCTGATGATGCTGCTGCAGAATCGGGAAGCAATTAATTCATAAATATAATGTACTCAGTGTATTATACATACATAAACATGTACATACGTGTATTTGTGTATACATGTATATACATGAGTGTGTGTGCATATATATATATATATATATATATACATACAGCCAGTTCCCAGGAACAAAAGTCCTCCCCCGCTTCCGCTAAGTCCACAGCATGACGCTGGGGCTCCACTGGTGGAGCCAGGTGCGGTGGGGGCCCGTCTCAAGTGCTTCAGCAATCAGTGGGCTTGCTCACAGGTGGATCCCTGGATTCTACAAGTAGTGTCTCAGGGATTCAAGCTGGAATTCGAGACGTCTCCCCCTCGCCGTTTCCTAAAATCTGCCTTGCCAACATCTCCCTTGGACAGGGAGGCTGTGATAGAGGCAAATTCACAAGCTGTATTTGCAGCAGGTGATAGTCAAGGTACCCCTCCTTCAACAAGGAAGGGGTTACTATTCCACAATGTTTGTGGTACCGAAACCGGACGGTTCGGTGAGACCCATTTTAAATTTTAAATCTTTGAACACGTATATAAAACGGTTCAAGTTCAAGATGGAATCGCTCAGGGCGGTTATCTCAAGCCTGGAGGAAGGGGATTACATGGTATCACTGGACATCAAGGATGCTTACCTGCATGTCCCCATTTACTCTCCTCACCAGGAGTAATTCAGATTTGTGGTACAGGACTGTCATTCTGCGGCGGTACTGCCGCATTCTAGATCAGTAAAAGCCCATTCCACGAGGAAGGTGGGCTCTTCTTGGGCGGCTGCCCGAGGGGTCTCTGCTTTACAACTTTGCCGAGCTGCTACTTGGTCGGGGTCAAACACATTTGCAAGATTTTACAAGTTTGACACCCTGGCTGAGGAGGACCTGGAGTTCGCTCATTCGGTGCTGCAGAGTCATCCGCACTCTCCCTCCCGTTTGGGAGCTTTGATATAATCCCCATGGTCCTTACGGAGTCCCAGCATCCACTTAGGACGTCAGAGAAAATAAGATTTTACTCACCGGTAAATCTATTTCTCGTAGTCCGTAGTGGATGCTGGGCGCCCATCCCAAGTACTTGTACATAGTTATTGTTAACAAAAGGGTTATTGTTGAGAGCCATCTGTGCAGAGGCTCCGTTGTTGTCATACTGTTAACTGGGTATAATATCACGAGTTGTACGGTGTGATTGGTGTGGCTGGTATGAGTCTTACCCGGGATTCAAAATCCTTCCTTAGTGTCAGCTCTTCCGGGCACAGTATCCTAACTGAGGTCTGGAGGAGGGTCATAGGGGGAGGAGCCAGTGCACACCAGGTAGTCCTAAAGCTCTCTTTAGTTGTGCCAAGTCTCCTGCGGAGCCGCTATTCCCCATGGTCCTTACGGAGTCCCAGCATCCACTACGGACTACGAGAAATGGATTTACCGGTGAGTAAAATCTTATTATATATATATATATATATATATGACTTGGGGTTTGTTTTATTAGATAGAGCATGTCCCTGTGAAGTGCCTTTTGGGGTTGTGGTTTTTCAGAAAGTTACAGGTTTTTTTTAATTAAGAGAAATATGCCCCATTATAGAGATCGGGCATTTCAATTTGTTGCGCCAGCGCAGTGGCCGCCAGCAGGGGGTGTACTAGAGTGCCTTCTCTTGAGAGCCGCAATATGGCCGCCTTCTCCCCGGTTATTCTGTAAATAGGAAAATAACCTCACAGGTTCACATAGGGCAGAGTTGCCACTACTAGTGCAGGGCTGTAACTTACAGTACTAAGGAAAAGCCATATACTAAAGCGGCACGGTGACCTCACCCCTCTCAGAGACACCAGGGCGCAGCACACTGGTACACACACCTGTTAGCTCAGGGCAGCACTATAGGACCCTCCTGTAATGCTGTGCTGGCGGCGTGTAGTGATCAGGGCACTGGGAGACTGGCTGGCTGGTCTCCGTCTCTGCTGCCTATAGAACTTCCACCTCTGTTATATATCAGGGCTGCTCTCCTGTTATGATTCCAATACTCTGGTCTGGGGATATCTTATAGCAAGGACCTGAGTACTGGAACGTAATGCTTGGAAAGGGAGTGGGAACGGGAATAGCCCCTGGCGCCCTATCTCCGTTGTCTCGCCCGCGCTGTCAGAAATCTCTTGCGAGACTATGGTTGCTTGGGCCCATGGCAGCCGCGTTTGAAGGGCGGATTACGTCTGCCCAACTCCGATGCCCCCTCAGGTCTTAATGGGAGACAAAGAGAAATCCGAGACAGGGTGATAACAAGGGGCCCTCTACTAAACAACAAAGCCAGGGGCTCAAAACTAACTTTAAACTAGAGTATGTGCGGAAAACCGCCAGGGAAAAGGACAACCAAAATACCCACTTGTCCACTCTTCTACCTGGCACCGGCGAGTTCCGGAGAGGAGTGTGGGAGCGTAAACCTCCGCAAATGCACCAACACAGAATACAAAATAAAGCGGCCTAGGCCGCAGCACGCGGCAGAGCCGCCACTCACGAAAACCACACGAGATCCTCTAGCGACTGTTGCGGGTAAATGAGGACTGGAAGACTCCTTGGGAAGAGATGACAACACTAAGATTCAGGAACTCTGAGGACAGGAATGACCGGACACAGCAGAACTGGAACAGACGTCAGCAAACCAAAGCAGCATGCAGGAAGCTATTACCGGCGTCTGTGTGAAGCACTGAGAAGGTATTTAGCAGGGAGTCCTTCAATCAGAAGTTCAGAGCCTGATTAGCACAATGCCGTGCAGCTGCCTTGCTGCACGACCAGAAGACAAGTGTGTGTGTGTAGTTCACTTGATTGACCCTGCAAGGGGAGCGCAGTCCGTCCGTGGCGTCCCCGTTGCTAGGGTCCAGGCGGCTCAGCGCGCCCGGCGTCCTAGCGTTGCTAGGGAGCCGGCGGCTAGCACGCTCGGCGTCCCTAGTTGCTAGGCGCCGGGCCGCGAGGACATCGCGGACCACGGCGCCTAACACCTGTGTGTTCTCTTCCTCTCCTACCTCACACTGGAACTGGCCGCCCAGAGAACGAGAGGGCAGCGGCTGACATCAGAGAGGGTGCAGCAATCTGTGTGGGCAGAGCCCCTCACAGCAAGGTGTCCTTATGCTGTGCCCCGTGTAATCACTGTGATCCATACAGACTCTCACCCTGGTATGCTCTCTATTATTTATTTTTTTACACTGCGGCATGCTCGAGGGAAGGGAGCAGGCACCACCCCACCGCCACTACTCCTCCGCCAGCATCACTGCCGAGCCGGTCAGTGTTCCGGCGGCAATGAGCAGTAGGCAGCCACCAGCAACAACAGTCAGGAAGCTGTTACTCCCGGCAGCAGTAGCGTCAAGCTGCAATTCAGCCAGCGGCACGATGATCCGGGAGACAGTGGCAGCACAGGGAAGCAGTACCCCCTCCAATCGCAGCACCAACTAGGAGACTGAGGCAGCAACCTGCCCCCAGCAGCAGCACCACCCTGATGATAGGTAAGATGCATTTTGGTGTCACAAGAAGGTGGCCGGAGTAGTGGCTGGCTGTGGTCACACCCCGGGGAAAAGTGATAGTGATTTCAGTGTTCCCTTGCGCGGGGATTGGATGTGTAGATGTATGGAGGCTATGTATGTATAGATGTGAGCGGCAGTGTGCGGATGTATGAGAGCGGCAATGTACGGCTGTATAACTGCGTCGGTGTGCGGCTGTATGAGTGCGATGGTGTGCGGCTGTAAGAGTGCGGCTGTAAGAGTGCGGGGTTGTACGGATGTATGAGAGCGGGGTTGTACGGATGTATGAGAGCGAGGTTGTACGGATGTATGAGAGCGGCAGTGTATGGATGTATGAGAGCAACAGTGTACAGTTGTGTGAGAGCGGCAGTGTGCGGATGTATGAGAGTGGCGGTGTACGGATGTATGAGAGCGGCAGTGTATGGATGGCAGCGTCATAGGGAGGGATGTCGGAATGCTGTTATAGGGTTCCTAATACAAAATGCCACGTTGGGCTTGATGGGCAGGTAGTGCGGCAAGCACACCCAAATTGGCATCTGACGTCGCCTGCAGTCCACACTGTTGTGAGGAGTCAGAGTTAATTTTGACTGTGTAGTGTACTCACAGAGGACCTACCGCCCGTCCCCTCCTCGCATCTGAGCAGCAGGTCAGGCTCTTATTTTCTTTTTAATCAGGAGAGGCCGAGTGAACTGTGAGCAGGGGGGCAGAGCTACATGGGACCCAGAGGGGCTGCTGTGCTGTCAGAGAGGGAGAGGAAGAGAGAGATGAAGCTACTGCAGATCCCCAGCTGATTGTGAGGTGCCGGGTTGAAGGGTGATGTGATCACCCTTCTCCCTCGCTGCCGCTGGGGACCGCATCTAGGCTTCCTCCATCGAGGGCATGCGGCGCAGCAGTGGGCAGCGTGTAATGAGTTTGTCTGACTCATTATACTGCTGCCTGTTGTGGACACCTCCGTCCGTACGGACTGGTGTACATGCCCAGCACAGAGGTGACAGTGTTGGTGGAAGTGCTGCCCAGTTCTGACCCTGCAGGCCTCCCTGATCTGACTGCGGCCGCTGCTACTGCTGCGGCCCGAAACCCCTGCCGGTCCCCTCCATAGACTTCTGCCTGTCCAGCGCTGAGGTACTAGGGGTATCCCAGCTGCGGGAAGGGTATGTCTCTGGCTTTCTCTCCGGCAGGGGAAGGTGACAGCGGCGGAGGAAGTGTTGCCCACCTCAGACACTGCAGGCCTCCCCGATCCAGCTGCGGCCACTGCTGATGCTGCCTGAACCCCCTGCTGGTCTCCTTTGTTGACTGCCGCATGGCCAGTGCTGAAGTACTGGGGGTAGGCCAGCTACGGGAAGAGTGTCTCTGCCTCGGGCTCTCTCTCTCTGTCAGGGGAAGGAAGGGCTGATTCTCTGGCACAACAGGGAGGGCTAGGCTGCAGGAACACAGCACTGGAAGAAACAGGAGGCCAAACTCATGACCAAAAAGTGAGCAGTGCAGTGATCAGCCCCCTAGTCTTTCCCTCTCTCTGGGTGCAGAGCTGTATTCTACAGAGAGAGCTGGGATGGGAAGAAGGGGAACGGCACCTGACACACACATACACGCGCGGCACCTGACACACACATACACGCGCAACACCTGACACACACACATACACGTGCGGCACCTGACACACACACACACACACGTAGCATCAGACACAATAAAATAAACATGCAGCACCTGACCCACACATACACGCGCAACACCTGACACACACACATACACGTGCGGCACCTGACACACACACACGTAGCATCAGACACAATAAAATAAACATGCAGCACCTGACCCACACATACACGCGCAACACCTGGCACACACACATATACACGTGCGGCACCTGACACACACACGTACCATCAGACACAATAAAATAAACACGCAGCACCTGACACATGCATATACACGCAGCACCTGACACATGCATATACACGCAGCACCTGACACATGCATATACACGCAGCACCTGACACATGCATATACACGCAGCACCTGACACATGCATATACACGCAGCACCTGACACATGCATATACACGCAGCACCTGACACATGCATATACACGCAGCACCTGACACATGCATATACACGCAGCACCTGACACATGCATATACACGCAGCACCTGACACATGCATATACACGCAGCACCTGACACATGCATATACACGCAGCACCTGACACATACATATACACGCACACCATCAGACACACACATACACACGCAGTGCCTTACTCACACACATGTACACGCGCAGCACCTGACGCACACACATGTACACGCGCAGCACCTGACGCACACTCATGTACACACGCAGCACCTGACGCACACTCATGTACACGCTCAGCACCTAATGCACACTCATGTACACGCGCAGCACCTGACACAGACATACGTATTCATGCACAGCACCAGACATACACTTGTACACACGCGGAGCACCTGATACTCACAAACATATACACCCGCAACACCTGACACACACACACACACGTGCGGCAGCTGACGCATACACACGCACCATCAGACACACTCATATATACACGCAGCACCTGACACACACATACACACAGGAGCTGACACACACATACACAGGCAGCACCTGACACACACACACATATACACGCGCAGCACCTGACACCACGCACTCACACGTACAAGCAATGCATTTCACGCCTACCTCCAGCCTCAGTTACAGGCTGCTGCCGCCTACCCCCCTCCCTGCATCAGCTGCAATGGCAGCAAAATATTTTGACCAAAGTCTAAAGGCCCGTACACATTAAACGATGTCGCTCTGTGAGCTACATCGTCTAATGTTTCCCCTCCCGGGCCGGCCGGCGGCCGACTGTACACACTGAGCGATATGACCGCTCATATCGCTCAGTGACGTCACGCCCCCGCCAGCCCTGCATGAAGGTCGTGGACGACAGTCCACATCCTTCCTGCATGCCCTACCGACAGCGAAGATTGTTGCCGACCCGCGGGGCCGCGCATCGTTTGTCGCTGGCTGCATACACACTTAACGATAAAATGAGCGACGTCGCTCATTAAATCGTTAAGTGTGTACGGACCTTAAACAATTTGGTTTGGTTAATAAAATAATTTTGCACAGAACAGTGATGTTATACGAACATTTTCATTAAACATTTAAAAAATCAAATGTTTATTCTTACAGTGAAATTTTACATTTCTGAATAAAAAAAATAAATTTAAAAAAAGCGATGAAATTCCATAGACAAAAAACCTTACGGTTTCACATGTCCCATTAAGGCTTCTTAGACATGATCGAAATTTCAGAAACCTGTTGTAACTCTTCCACTCAAACTCCAAAAAGCAATGAAATTCCGATCATTAAGGCTGACGCCTTAATGGACGTGTTCCTTGCGCAATACAGATATGGTATGCCATCACAGCCTGTGGGTAAGTGCAGATTCAGCACTCTCACAGAGTGAGATTGCTGTCACTCACACAATGGTGGAGCTGCTAATTCACAGATTTGTGTGCTCATTGGAATACACACATGCAGTCTATGCAACTGAAGGTCTGAGCGGAAGACAAAGCTGCTCAGATGAGGTAAGAGTGTTGTTGATTGGAGGGAGGAGAGCGGTGTGGATGGGGGAACAGAAGTGTGTGGATAGAGGGAACACTAAGCAGCACTAATGGGGGGACAGAGAAACACAGGGGGTAATTCAGACCGCAGCAGCAGCAGCAGCGATTGCAGTCTGAATTAGTTTGTGAGGTGCGTGCGTACCCCAGGAGCCCAGTGAGATGCTATCACCCTGCCTGATTGATAGGCAGAGGTGGTTGCGGGGAATGAGGGGGGCGTGCAAACAGCGTTAGAATGCCATTGGCAGGGCATGGTCTGCACAACGGAGGCGTTTCCGGACCACTGGGGGGTGGGCTGTGGCGGTTATCCCCCTGCCAAGAGCGCAGGATCCACTAAATTTACCTTCAGGATGTCAGCTACATGAATAGGGTAAGAGTGGTGTGGATAGGGGGTAGATTAAGCAGCAAGTATGGGGAGGGAGACAGAGCGGTGCAGATGGGGGAAATGGTGCAGATGGGTTGAAAACACTGGCATGGATGGGTAGAAAACTGGTGCAGATGGGAGAGAAGACAGTGTGCCATGTACTGGAGGAGGCAGAGTGACGTTGAAGAAGGAAACACTGAGCAGCACAGAGAGAAGGAAACGGTGGTACAGACAATGCACAGGTGGGGAAAGACAGATGGTACAGATAAGTTAGTACAGACTAGCACAGATGGGAGAACACAGCAGTAGGGATTGGGGAAGACCGGGCAGCATGGGGGTGTATAGGGGAAGTAAGTGTAGATGCATAGACCGTAGATGGGGTATTATAGTTTAGCAATTAACCAAGATGTTTGAGGGAGCTAAATGTGTATACTAAGTGAGATGGATGTATGGAGTTAGAAGGATGTTGTAACAAGGTGGCTTTGTTGTGTTGACTGAATGGGATGGTTGTGGGCACTGTGTGGGATGGGAGCACCACAAAACTGCTCAGACCTTCAGTTGCATAGACTGCATGTGTGTATTCCAATGAGCACACAAATCTGTGAATTAGCAGCTCCACCATTGTGTGAGTGACAGCAATCTCACTCTGTGAGAGTGCTGAATCTGCACTTACCCACAGGCTGTGATGGCATACCATATCTGTATTGCGCAAGGAACACGTCCATTAAGGCGTCAGCCTTAATGATCGGAATTTCATTGCTTTTTGGAGTTTGAGTGGAAGAGTTACAACAGGTTTCTGAAATTTCGATCATGTCTAAGAAGCCTTAATGGGACATGTGAAACCGTAAGGTTTTTTGTCTATGGAATATATATATATATCACAAACATATATGATTCATACATATATCACACACACATACATGATACATACATGAGAAAGACCTGGGATGGTGATGAGGCCAGGGCCCCCTGCTGATGTTGCGTTGAGGAAGGCAGTGTTCCAGGGCGGATGCCAGTCGGGGAGAGCGCCGCGCAGCCCGGGAAACATACTGCTGAGGAGCTACATCTGGAAGAGCCCCTGGGAGGGAGAGTGCCACATGCCCCATCCTGCGCGGCAGACTCTGCAGGCCTGCACATGGGAAGGGAGGTCTCTGGCCACACATACTCACCCTTCTGCTGAAGCCCCGCTGCTGTCCCCATCAGCGATCTCCAGCGGGGAGCGGGGCCAGGATGAACCTCAACCTGTGAGAACTATCTTCATGATCAAGAGATCTCATATGCAAGATAAGTATGTGTTGGGATAGGGCTGGGGAGGGCGGCTGCTCGGGCACACCCCCGTCAAGTTAAGGAGATTTAACTGAGGAAGCACAAGGGAACTCGTCTGGGGACAACAACTGCAGGGAGACCACATCTTTTCAGATGAACATGGGAGGGCGGAAGGCTGCCTAATACTGAAGCACCCTCAGACATTAAACCATATGCAACAACTATTGCAAGCATTCCTGGGGGAAGGTCTGCAGCAGACGGATTTGCATACGGTGATGTCATCCAAGCAGTGGGCCAAAGTTGGCTGGAACCCTCATCTGTATATGAAAAGAGAAAAGGGGCATGCAGGGCATGGCGGCCTTTTGCGGCGCTTGTATAACCCCAAGTTTGCATTAAACACCCCCACCCTCCTTCGGTGTGGGGCTCATGTTGGCCATGCCCAAGCCCCTGAAGCATTCAAGCTGATTTCTTGCAGCAGCTGGGCACTGTAACAGCTTCAGAGCTGCTCTACAAGACAAGTAAAAGGGTGTGGGCCCTGCAGCACCACCTGTAGTTTGCATACACACATATATAGGACAGCATCTCTTATATACCCCAGGGTCAATAAAATAGTATCCTTGTCTAGGCTATCCATCCCCTCAGATAAGGTATTTGTCCATGCCGCTACAGCACTACACACCCTGACTGTCCCAAAGCTTCTGCCTTGTCTAATCTTTTGTGCAATGAGTTTACACTAGCATTTAAAACATTCCACATATCCATCCAATCAGCTGTCGGCGGAGACACCACATTCATTTGCTCCCGCTCCTCTCTAATATAGCCTTCTTCCTCAGACATGTCGACACACGTGTACCGAGACACTACACACACAGGGAATGCTTTTTCTGAAGACAGTTTCCCCACAAGGCCCTTTGGAGAGACAGAGAGAGAGTATGCCAGCACACACCCCAGCGCTATATAACCCAGGAATAAAACAGTAACTTAATGTTTGCCCAGTAGTGCTGCTGTATGTAATTTGCGAATTATGTGCCCCCCCCCTCTTTTCAACCCTCTTGTCTAACGTGGTATAAGCAGGGTAGAGTCCGGGGAGCTTCCTCTCAGCGGTGCTGTGGAGAAAAAATGGCGCTGGTGAGTGCTGAGGGAGAAGCCCCGCCCCCTCGGAGGCGGGCTTCTGTCCCGCTTAAACTGTAAAATTGGTGGGGGCTTATACATATATAAAGTGCCCAGCTGTATATATGTTATATTTTTGCGAAAGAGGTTTATATTGCTGCCCAGGGCGCCCCCCCTGCGCCCTGCACCCTTACAGTGACCGGAGTATGTGAGGTGTATGGGAGCAAAGGCGCACAGCTGCAGTGCTGTGCGTTACCTCAGTGAAGATCATGAAGTCTTCTGCCGCCTCTGAAGTCTTCTTTTCTTCTCATACTCACCCGGCTTCTATCTTCCGGCTCTGCGAGGGGGACGGCGGCGCGGCTCTGGGACGGACGGCGAGGGTGAGATCCTGCGTACCAATCCCACTGGAGCTAATGGTGTCCAGTAGCCTAAGTAGCAAATAATTAATTACGCTGGCGGGGTAAGGACAGTGCCCAGGCACTAATGTCCACTTTTGCCTGCCTTTTGTGAGGAATTTATGCTGCCCAGGGTGCCCCACCCCCCACCCACCCACATGCCCTGCACCCTGCAGTGCCTGTGTTTGTGTGGAAGCATGGCGCACAGCATTCCGCTCGCTGCGTGGTACCTCAGAATGCCGTCACTGGAGAAGAAGTCTTCTGTTCTTCTGCTACTCGCCTGTCTTCTGACTTCTGGCTCTGTAAGGGGGTGATGGCAGGCTACGGGAGTGGGCATCTAGGCGTACCCAGCGATCAGCACCCTCAGGAGCTAATGGTGTCCTGTCAGCCAGAAGCAGAGCCATTGAACTCACTAGAAGTTGGTCATACTTATCTCCCCTAAGTTCCACGAAGCAGGGAGACTGTTGCCAGCAGCCTCCCCAAAAATGTGTATAAATGGACTTCAGGGTAATCTCCTGTTTGCGGTCAGCACACTCTTTGAGGGTAGCCGTATCCTGGGACGGGAGGGCTACCTTCTTGGATAAGCGTGTTAATGCTTTGTCCACCCTAGGGGAGGATTCCCATCGTAACCTATCCGTTGATGGGAAAGGATACGCCATAAGAATCCTTTTGGAAATCTGCAGTCTTTTATCTGGAGATTCCCAAGCTTTTTCACATAACTCGTTCAGCTCGTGTGAGGGGGGAAAGGTTACCTCAGGCTTCTTTCCCTTGTACATATGTACCCTCTTGTCAGCGACAGGGGGTTCCTCTGTGATGTGCAAAACATCTTTTATTGCCATAATCATAAATCGAATGGATTTTGCCAATTTTGGCTGTAACTTTGCATCATCGTAATCGACACTGGAGTCAGAATCCGTGTCGGTATCTGTGTCAACAATCTGGGATAGTGGGCGCTTATGAGACCCTGACAGTCCCTGCAACATAGGATCAGGCATGGGTTTAAATCCTGACTGTCCCAAAGCTTCTGCCTTGTCTAATCTTTTGTGCAATGAGTTTACACTAGCATTTAAAACATTCCACATATCCATCCAATCAGCTGTCGGCGGAGACACCACATTCATTTGCTCCCGCTCCTCTCTAATATAGCCTTCTTCCTCAGACATGTCGACACACGTGTACCGACACACTACACACACAGGGAATGCTTTTTCTGAAGACAGTTTCCCCACAAGGCCCTTTGGAGAGACAGAGAGAGAGTATGCCAGCACAACCCCCAGCGCTATATAACCCAGGAATAAAACAGTAACTTAATGTTTGCCCAGTAGTGCTGCTGTATGTAATTTGCGAATTATGTGCCCCCCCCCCTCTTTTCAACCCTCTTGTCTAACGTGGTATAAGCAGGGTAGAGTCCGGGGAGCTTCCTCTCAGCGGTGCTGTGGAGAAAAAATGGCGCTGGTGAGTGCTGAGGGAGAAGCCCCGCCCCCTCGGAGGCGGGCTTCTGTCCCGCTTAAACTGTAAAATTGGTGGGGGCTTATACATATATAAAGTGCCCAGCTGTATATATGTTATATTTTTGCGAAAGAGGTTTATATTGCTGCCCAGGGCGCCCCCCCTGCGCCCTGCACCCTTACAGTGACCGGAGTATGTGAGGTGTATGGGAGCAAAGGCGCACAGCTGCAGTGCTGTGCGTTACCTCAGTGAAGATCATGAAGTCTTCTGCCGCCTCTGAAGTCTTCTTTTCTTCTCATACTCACCCGGCTTCTATCTTCCGGCTCTGCAAGGGGGACGGCGGCGCGGCTCTGGGACGGACGGCGAGGGTGAGATCCTGCGTACCAATCCCACTGGAGCTAATGGTGTCCAGTAGCCTAAGAAGCAGGACCTTGCAACTCAGAGAGTAGGGCTGCTTCTCTCCCCTCAGTCCCTCGATGAGGGAGTCTGTTGCCAGCAGTGCTCCCTGAAAATTAAAAACCTAACAAAATACTTTCTGTCAGAAAGCTCAGGAGAGCTCCTGAAAAGCACCCAGTCTCCACTGGGTACAGTATCAAACTGAGGTCTGGAGGAGGGGCATAGAGGGAGGAGCCAGTGCACACCCAGAACTAAAGTCTTTCTTAAAGTGCCCATGTCTCCTGCGGAGCCCGTCTATGCCCATGGTCCTTACGGAGTTCCCAGCATCCTCTAGGACGTTAGGTATTAAAATCCTATTTTCTCTACCGGTAAATCCTTTTCTCTTAGTCCGTAGAGGATGCTGGGCACCCGTCCCAGTGCGTACTGTGTCTGCAGTTATTAAATGGCCCTTAACTCCAGAACATTTATGTGGAGATGAAAACATCCAAGGAAGACTTGACCATCTTCCTTGGATGTTTTCCCCCTGTGTGACTGCTCTCCAGCCTCAGAGGGTTGCATCCGTGGTCCCTAGGATCCCGTCCTGGATCCCGAACCATCGCCCCTCTAGGTGGTGAGAACTGTGCAGCCACCAATGGAGTGAGATTCTGGTCTTGGAAGACAGGATTATCCTCCGGTGCATGTGTAGGTGGGATCCGGACCACTTGTCCAACAGGTCCCACTGGAACACTCTGGCATGGAACCTGCCAAACTGAATGGCCTCGTAGGCCGCAACCATCTTCCCCAGCAACTGAATGCATTGATGGATTAACACTCTTGCTGGTTTCAGAATTTGTTTGACCAGACTCTGGATCTCCAGAGCCTTTCCACTAGAAGAAAACCTCTTCTGTGTCCAGTATCACTCCCAAAAACAACATCCGCGTCATTGGGACCAACTGCGATTTTGGCAAGTTTAGGAGCCAACCATGTTGTTGAAGAACTGTCAGGGAGAGTAGATGTTTTGCACCAACTGGTCCCTGGATCTCGCCTTTATCAGGAGATCATCCAAGTACGGGATAATTGTGACTCCTTGCTTGCGAAGGAGAACCATCATTTCCGCCATCACCCTGGTGAAAATCCTCGGAGCCGTGGACATACCAAACGGCAACGTCTGAAATTGGTAATGACAATCCTGAATTGCAAACCTCAGGTAGCTTGATGCAGTGGCTAAATGGGAACATATAAGTAGGCATCCTTTATGTCTACCAAAACCATGAAATCTCCTTTATCCCCCGGACTGGAGATCACTACCCTGAGAGATTCCATCTTGAAATTGAATTTCTTTAGGTAGAAATTAAGGGATTTCAGATTTAAGATTGGTCTGACTGAGCCGTCCGGCTTCGGGACCACGAAGAGGCTTGAATAAAAACCTTCTCCCTGCTGACTAAGGCTGATTTGAACAATCGGTGAGGGGGAACGTCTTGAAACCGCAGTTTGTACCCTTGGGACACTATTTGTAAAGCCCACGAGTCCAGGTCCGAATGAATCCAGAACTGACTGAAGAGTTTTAGACGTGCCCCCCACTGGTGCGGGCTCCTGCAAGAGAGCCCCAGCGTCATGCAGTGGATTTGGCAAAAGCAGAGGACGATCTCTGCTCCTGCGATCTTGAAGAGGCTACAGACATCTTCCCTCTTTTCCTTCCTCTACCTGCAAAGAAAGGGGAATCTTAACTTCTTGCATATCTATTGGGCCGAAATGACTGCGTCAGATAATGATGCGTCTTCATCCGTTGAGAGGGAACATAGGGCAAGAAGGATGACTTACCTGCGGGAGCTGCCGAGATCAAATTAACTAGGCCGTCGCCAAACAAGGCTTCACCTTCATAGGGAAGAGACTCCCTTTCTTCTTGGAGTCAGCATCAGCATTCCCTTGGTGAATCCACAATGCCCTCCTATCCAAGACTGCCATGAAATTGGCCCGTGAGCACTTGTGCCCGGTGTAGGATTTTTAAATATGTGTAGTTTACTGTATGCAAAGGTTTAAAACCTTTTAGGAACTGAGATCTAAGGTGTATTACATGTAGTTTAAAAAAAACAAAAAAGGTTTATTTTATAGCAGTAGTTTCCAAACTGGGGTTCTTGCACTGGTAGCATAGTTTGGTGGTCCAGGACCAATTAAAATTATTTATACTTTATTAAATTGGCAAAACCATTCCCTCACAACATAACTGAACCTGAGGATGACATGCTATAAACACAATTTACTTAATTTTATATTTTTTTCTGAATTTCTCAATAAAAAAAACTTTGGCCTAGGGGTGCCGTGAAACAAATTGTGATACTCTAGGGCAGGGGTGTCAAACCCATGGGCCGCATGCCGCCCCCAATGCATCCTTTTGTGGCCCACAGGCCGGGGTCCGACAGGGGTCCTTTTGTGGCCCGATCACCTTGCTTAGAGCGAGGGCAGGAGAGTGCAGCCAGAGTCTTTGCTTTCTATGTGCGGCACCATCTTCCCGAAGAGATCACCGGGAAGATAGTGCCCCTTCCACTGGCTACAGCACAGGTATACCGGGGTGGGGTAGCAAACTGGGGGCCCCAATGGGCCCCTCCAGCAGTCCCTCTACCAAAACACGTCTTTTGGTGGTTTTGCGGTGTTGTTATAACTACATGGTGACGATACTGTAGCACAGAGATTTTCAACCATTTACAACTCACGTCACACAGAACAAGATTTAAATATTGACAAGGCACACTGAAATATAATGGTGATGCATGGTGCAGTATCGTGTCCTAGGATGTCATGTCGCAGCTTCTCCATAGGTAACGCCTGAACAGGCCCGGTGACAGGGGGGACAAAGGGGACACTTGTTCAGGGCTCCAAGTATTAAGAACAGAAATAATGGGGCCACAGTGCCAATATTGCTTTTTAAAGTGTATCCACCAACTGCTCAATTTAAGCAGGAAAACAATTAACAGGCCAACTAAACCCTCCCCCCTCCTTTTACCCCATCACTTTGTCCAGTCCCTGTGGTCCATACTGTATTGCCATTATTATGCATGTTGCTGTGCTGGCCCTTTTCTGAATGTCCCTGCCACCGCCACCGAAGAGCTGGATAGCCCAGTATGAAAACCACCTGCCGGCCTCACTGACGGTCCGAGTCAAAGGCTCCATTTTTTTTTAAAGATCTCTCTGCCAAGTTAAGGGGGGGGGTTGAGGGGGCCCCAGAGATATCAGTGTACTGGGCCCCGAGATTTCTGTTGCTGGCCCTGACCCTCAGGGGCGTATCTACCCCTTGGCCAGGATGGCACTTGCCAGGGGCACCATCCAGCTGTGCCAACCGTGGCTAAGGGATAGAGTTCTGCAGTCTCGAAAGGGCGCTATGGCAATCAGCGTGGGACTGACCAATTAGACGGTGAGGGAAGGATACTGAAATTGTCCCAACCCTGTCACAGTTTGAAACGCCCCTCAACTGCTGTCCACTGCTTCACTCCTAGCTCTGCCCCTTTGAAATTATTAATCCCTACCCCCCGGTAGGCGGAGTTCTCCAGGCCCATACTCAGGAGTCACCACTGCTGTACATTATGTGCCGGTTGTAGAGGCAGAGCGGGGAACATCAGAGAACGCCACAAATTACACAGTGGGCAAGGAGATGGCTGGAGACAGCTGCACAGCCATGCCTTGCAAGTTCGAGAGAGCTGTTGAATTTCAGCACTTCAAGTCAGAGCCTGCCCCCTGCTGCCCAAGCAGTCCGTGACAGTTAGTGTCGAGGAGGGGGGGATTTGTGCATGTGTGCTATCAGTGTGTGTGTGGGGGGGTGGAGGATGTGTGTGACTGTGAGGGAGCTGTCAGTGTCAGTGGGGAGAGGAGCAGGAGGGAGTTGTCAGTGTGTGGAAGTGATGAGAGTTGTCAGTACTGGGGAAATGTGTGTGTGTGTACTAGATTTAGGAGTGTGTGTTTGTGAGAGGTTTCAGTTGGGGAATTAGAGTTCATACAGTAATTAAATGTTTTCATATTGAGAAATACATCTCCCAGCATATACAGTGTGCTGGGGATGCTAACAAGCTTTATTTAAAAGTTTAAAAAACATTGCTTTTATGACTGCAATGGTTAAAAAGGGAGAGCTATAAATCAATTTATCAGTGAATGATCGCAGTTTGAGCTGTTACATTTTACTGAACCACCTATCCCTCCACACTCACTACCTGTCCTCAGGATACATTTACCATCCCGGCAGACGGTATACCGGCGGTCATTTGACCGATGTTGGAATCCTGACACCACTTGGGAGACTGGTGCCGGCACACAGACAGCCAACATCCCGAAGGCGAGTATTGGAGGGAGGGTTAGGACCGGGGGAGGGGGTGTTAGGGAAGGCACTAGGAGGGGGGGGGGTTAGTCCTAGCTGCCACCCCCTGAGGGTTAGCCCTATCCGCCACCCCCCCAGAGGGTTAGGATTAGGATTAGGTATCATGTGACTGCTGGAATCCCGAGCGCCGGATGCCATACCCAACCCCCTTTACTTTTTCAGGCATTTCTATCTCTCCTCTCTCTATGGTGTTCCGATTGCCCACTTTCCCTTGTGCTTTTCTCTCTCTCTCTCTCTCCTTTGTTTAGAGCATCAGTTTCTGTAGTCCACTTTATCCTTATTTTTTCCAGTGTTTCACTATCTCTCTGATGTAATGAGGATGTATGGTCTAGACGGATCAGTAATGCATTGTACTGTATAGAGGCGTCAGGGATGTAGCGTAGGGTATAGAGGCGTCAGGGATGTAGCGTAGGTTATAGAGGCATCAGGAATGTAGCATAGGGAATAGAGGCATCAGGGATGTAGCGTAGGGTATAGAGGCGTCAGGGATGTAGCATAGGGAATAGAGGCGTCAGGGATGTAGCGTAGGGAATAGAGGCGTCAGGGATTTAGCTTAGGGAATATAGGCATCAGGGATGTACTAGCAGGTATATAGAGGTCAGTGTACTGTATAGAGGGTAGAGATGAGCGGGTTCGGTTCCTCGGAATCCGAACCCGTCCGAACTTCAGGTTTTTTTACACGGGGCCGAGCGACTCGGATCTTCCCGCCTTACTCGGTTAACCCGAGCGCGCCCGAACGTCATCATCCCGCTGTCGGATTCTCGCGAGGCTCGTATTCTATCGCGAGACTCGGATTCTATATAAGGAGCCGCGCGTCGCCGCCATTTTCACACGTGCATTGAGATTGATAGGGAGAGGACGTGGCTGGCGTCCTCTCCGTTTAGACTAGAGTACTAGAGAGAGACACAAATTTTGGGGAGCATATTATTAGGAGGAGTACTACTTGCTGCTGATAGTGTGACCAGTGACCACCAGTTTAATTAATCCGTTCTCTGCCTGAAAAAAAACGATACACAGTGTGACACAGTCACATACCATATCTGTGCTCAGCCCAGTGTGCTGCATTATATGTAATACTGTATATCATTATCTGACTGTGCTGAGTGCTCACTGCTCACGCAGCTTAATTGTGGGGGAGACTGGGGAGCAGTTATAGCAGGAGTACATATTTTAAGTACAGTGCACACTTTTGCTGCCAGAGTGCAACTGCCAGTGTGACTGACCAGTGACCACTGACCACCAGTATTGTGATTGTCAGCTGACCACCAGTATATTGTGATTGTCTGCCTGAAAAAGTTAAACACTCGTCGTGTGGTGTTTTTATAAACGCATTCTGCAGACAGTGTCCAGCAGGTCCGTCATTACATAATATATACCTGTCCGGCTGCAGTACTAGTGTGATATATATATATATATATATATTTAATTTTATCTCATTATCATCCAGTCTATATTAGCAGCAGACACAGTACGGTAGTCCACGGCTGTAGCTACCTCTGTGTCGGCAGTCGCTCGTCCATCCATAATTGTATACCACCTACCCGTGGTTTTTTTTTTCTATCTTCTTGATACTAGTAGCTTACTTTAGGAGTCTGCAGTGCTGACAGACAGTGTCCAGCAGGTCCGTCATTACATAATATATACCTGTCCGGCTGCAGTACTAGTGTGATATATATATATATATATTTTAATTTTATCTCATTATCATCCAGTCTATATTAGCAGCAGACACAGTACGGTAGTCCACGGCTGTAGCTACCTCTGTGTCGGCAGTCGCTCGTCATCCATAAGTATGCTAGTATCCATCCATCTCCATTGTTTACCTGAGGTGCCTTTTAGTTGTGCCTATTAAAATATGGAGAACAAAAATGTTGAGGTTCCAAAAATAGGGAAAGATCAAGATCGACTTCCACCTCGTGCTGAAGCTGCTGCCACTAGTCATGGCCGAGACGATGAAATGCCAGCAACGTTGTCTGCCAAGGCCGATGCCCAATGTCATAGTACAGAGCATGTAAAATCCAAAACACCAAATATCAGTAAAAAAAGGACTCAAAAATCTAAAATAAAATTGTCGGAGGAGAAGCGTAAACTTGCCAATATGCCATTTACCACACGGAGTGGCAAGGAACGGCTGAGGCCCTGGCCTATGTTCATGGCTAGTGGTTCAGCTTCACATGAGGATGGAAGCACTCAGCCTCTCGCTAGAAAAATGAAAAGACTCAAGCTGGCAAAAGCACAGCAAAGAACTGTGCGTTCTTCGAAATCCCAAATCCACAAGGAGAGTCCAATTGTGTCGGTTGCGATGCCTGACCTTCCCAACACTGGACGTGAAGAGCATGCGCCTTCCACCATTTGCACGCCCCATGCAAGTGCTGGAAGGAGCACCCGCAGTCCAGTTCCTGATAGTCAGATTGAAGATGTCAGTGTTGAAGTACACCAGGATGAGGAGGATATGGGTGTTGCTGGCGCTGGGGAGGAAATTGACCAGGAGGATTCTGATGGTGAGGTGGTTTGTTTAAGTCAGGCACCCGGGGAGACACCTGTTGTCCGTGGGAGGAATATGGCCATTGACATGCCTGGTGAAAATACCAAAAAAATCAGCTCTTCGGTGTGGAAGTATTTCAACAGAAATGCGGACAACAGGTGTCAAGCCGTGTGTTGCCTTTGTCAAGCTGTAATAAGTAGGGGTAAGGACATTAACCACCTCGGAACATCCTCCCTTATACGTCACCTGCAGCGCATTCATAATAAGTCAGTGACAAGTTCAAAAACTTTGGGCGACAGCGGAAGCAGTCCACTGACCAGTAAATCCCTTCCTCTTGTAACCAAGCTCACGCAAACCACCCCACCAACTCCCTCAGTGTCAATTTCCTCCTTCCCCAGGAATGCTAATAGTCCTGCAGGCCATGTCACTGGCAATTCTGACGAGTCCTCTCCTGCCTGGGATTCCTCCGATGCATCCTTGCGTGTAACGCCTACTGCTGCTGGCGCTGCTGTTGTTGCTGCTGGGAGTCGATGGTCATCCCAGAGGGGAAGTCGTAAGCCCACTTTTACTACTTCCACCAAGCAATTGACTGTCCAACAGTCCTTTGCGAGGAAGATGAAATATCACAGCAGTCATCCTGTTGCAAAGCGGATAACTGAGGCCTTGACAACTATGTTGGTGTTAGACGTGCGTCCGGTATCCGCCGTTAGTTCACAGGGAACTAGACAATTTCTTGAGGTAGTGTGCCCCCGTTACCAAATACCATCTAGGTTCCACTTCTCTAGGCAGGCGATACCGAGAATGTACACGGACGTCCGAAAAAGACTCACCAGTGTCCTAAAAAATGCAGTTGTACCCAATGTCCACTTAACCACGTACATGTGGACAAGTGGAGCAGGGCAGGGTCAGGACTATATGACTGTGACAGCCCACTGGGTAGATGTATGGACTCCCGCCGCAAGAACAGCAGCGGCGGCACCAGTAGCAGCATCTCGCAAACGCCAACTCTTTCCTAGGCAGGCTACACTTTGTATCACCGGTTTCCAGAATACGCACACAGCTGAAAACCTCTTACGGCAACTGAGGAAGATCATCGCGGAAGGGCTTACCCCAATTGGACTCTCCTGTGGATTTGTGGCATCGGACAACGCCAGCAATATTGTGTGTGCATTAAATATGGGCAAATTCCAGCACGTCCCATGTTTTGCACATACCTTGAATTTGGTGGTGCAGAATTATTTAAAAAACGAGAGGGGCGTGCAAGAGATGCTGTCGGTGGCCAGAAGAATTGCGGGACACTTTCGGCGTACAGGCACCACGTACAGAAGACTGGAGCAACACCAAAAATGCCTGAACCTGCCCTGTCATCATCTGAAGCAAGAAGTGGTAACGAGGTGGAATTCAACCCTATATATGCTTCAGAGGTTGGAGGAGCAGCAAAAGGCCATTCAAGCCTATACAATTGAGCACGATATAGGAGGTGGAATGCACCTGTCTCAAGCGCAGTGGAGAATGATTTCAACGTTGTGCAAGGTTCTGCTGCCCTTTGAACTTGCCACACGTGAAGTCAGTTCAGACACTGCCAGCCTGAGTCAGGTCATTCCCCTCATCAGGCTTTTGCAGAAGAAGCTGGAGACATTGAAGGAGGAGCTAACACAGAGCGATTCCGCTAGGCATGTGGGACTTGTGGATGGAGCCCTTAATTCGCTTAACAAGGATTCACGGGTGGTCAATCCGTTGAAATCAGAGCACTACATTTTGGCCACCGTGCTCGATCCTAGATTTAAAACCTACCTTGGATCTCTCTTTCCGGCACACACAAGTCTGCTGGGGTTCAAAGACCTGCTGGTGAGAAAATTGTCAAGTCAAGCGGAACGCGACCTGTCAACATCTCCTCCTTCACATTCTCCCGCAACTGGGGGTGCGAGGAAAAGGCTCAGAATTCCGAGCCCACCCGCTGGCGGTGATGCAGGGCAGTCTGGAGCGACTGCTGATGCTGACATCTGGTCCGGACTGAAGGACCTGACAACGATTACGGAGTCGGACATGTCGTCTACTGGCACTGCATATGATTCTCTCCCCATTGAAAGAATGGTGGAGGATTATATGAGTGACCGCATCCAAGTAGGCACGTCAGACAGTCCGTACTTATACTGGCAGGAAAAAGAGGCAATTTGGAGGCCCTTGCACAAACTGGCTTTATTCTACCTAAGTTGCCCTCCCACAAGTGTGTACTCCGAAAGAGTGTTTAGTGCCGCCGCTCACCTTGTCAGCAATCGGCGTACGAGGTTACTTCCAGAAAATGTGGAGAAGATGATGTTCATTAAAATGAATTATAATCAATTCCTCCGTGGAGACATTGACCAGCAGCAATTGCCTCCACAAAGTACACAGGGAGCTGAGATGGTGGATTCCAGTGGGGATGAATTGATAATCTGTGAGGAGGGGGATGTACACGGTGATATATCGGAGGATGATGATGAGGTGGACATCTTGCCTCTGTAGAGCCAGTTTGTGCAAGGAGAGATTAATTGCTTCTTTTTTGGTGGGGGTCCAAACCAACCCGTCATTTCAGTCACAGTCGTGTGGCAGACCCTGTCACTGAAATGATGGGTTGGTTAAAGTGTGCATGTCCTGTTTGTACAACATAAGGGTGGGTGGGAGGACCCAAGGACAATTCCATCTTCCACCTCTTTTTTTCTTTCATTTTTCTTTGCGTCATGTGCTGTTTGGGGAGTATTTTTTTGAAGGGCCATCCTGCGTGACACTGCAGTGCCACTCCTAGATGGGCCAGGTGTTTGTGTCGGCCACTAGGGTCGCTTATCTTACTCACACAGCTACCTCATTGCGCCTCTTTTTTTCTTTGCGTCATGTGCTGTTTGGGGAGTGTTTTTTGGAAGGGCCATCCTGCGTGACACTGCAGTGCCACTCCTAGATGGGCCAGGTGTTTGTGTCGGCCACTAGGGTCGCTTATCTTACTCACACAGCTACCTCATTGCGCCTCTTTTTTTCTTTGCGTCATGTGCTGTTTGGGGAGTGTTTTTTGGAAGGGCCATCCTGCGTGACACTGCGGTGCCACTCCTAGATGGGCCAGGTGTTTGTGTCGGCCGCTAGGGTCGCTTAGCTTACTCACACAGCTACCTCATTGCGCCTCTTTTTTTCTTTGCGTCATGTGCTGTTTGGGGAGTGTTTTTTGGAAGGGCCATCCTGCGTGACACTGCAGTGCCACTCCTAGATGGGCCAGGTGTTTGTGTCGGCCACTAGGGTCGCTTAGCTTAGTCATCCAGCGACCTCGGTGCAAATTTTAGGACTAAAAATAATATTGTGAGGTGTGAGGCGTTCAGAATAGACTGAAAATGAGTGGAAATTATGGTTTTTGAGGTTAATAATACTTTGGGATCAAAATGACCCCCAAATTCTATGATTTAAGCTGTTTTTTAGTGTTTTTTGAAAAAAACACCCGAATCCAAAACACACCCGAATCCGGAAAAAAAAATTCGGTGAGGTTTTGCCAAAACGCGGTCGAACCCAAAACACGGCCGCGGAACCGAACCCAAAACCAAAACACAAAACCCGAAAAATTTCAAGTGCACATCTCTAGAGGGGTCAGTAATGCAGTGATGGTTATAGAAATGTCAGTGATGTAGTGTAGGGTATAGAGGGGTCAGTTATGTAGTGTGGGGTAAAGAGGGGTCAGTAAAGATACTAAGCTGAAGTACTTAGAACACTTCTTGAATTAAGACACAACCTGCAAGAAAAAGTATGCAATATGGGTGAAAAGGCAAATGTCAGAGGTCTGATACAAGTGACCAGCTCCACACCTTGCACCACATAGCGTTATGTTAAACTGGGATATGTTCTTTTTTGGTGTGTGTGTGTGTGTGTGTGTGGGGGGGGGGGGGGGGGGGTGCCAAAGGAAATTTTTGCCATTGGCTCCTTTGGTCTAGAACCAGCCCTGATCACAAAATATTTTTGTCTGAGCAGACTGGACACTGATCAGCGTTGGCTCATTCTCAGCCCCCCGCCCAGCCTCTGCTGCCAACAGACTGCTATTAGCTAGTTAACCTTCTGCCTTCCCTATCTATGACACAGACTGCTGCTAATGCTACCAGAATGTTCCCAGTGGCTTCACACCAACAGTGAATCCCAGCCGATGATGTAGGGCAGCGTGTGGGGGAGGGGGTCAGTTGCTGTGGCTCCAACATGGTAACCGCCAATGGACTGCAATGCTTTATCGAAAGGGGGGGCGCCAGTCCCTTACTTTGCCAGGGGCGCTTGGACCCCTAGCTACACCTCTGTTGACCCTAACCGATACCCCTAAACTAACCATAATTTCTGCAGTAAAAATCCATGTTTCTATGTATATAGGGGGTCATTCCGAGTTGATCGCTTGCTGCCGTTGTTCGCTGCATAGCAATCAGTTGAAAAAAAATGGCTAATCTGTGCATGCGCATGCTCCGTAATGTGCATGCGCATCGTACGGGTACAAAGTCCATTGTGGTTTTGCACTAGTTCTAACGATTATTCCAATCACAGAACAGGCCACAAGGAGATTGACAGAAAGAGGGCGTTTCTGGGTGTCAACTGACCGTTTTCAGGGAGTGCTTGGAAAAATGCAGGCGTGGCAGAAGAAATGCAGACGTGGCTGGGCATTCGCTGAATGGGTGTGTGACATCAAAAGCCGTCCCTCGGTTGTTAGAATCAACGCACACGAAGTGTAACTACAGTGCTGGTCTTATTTTGAAACGATTTTGCAGGCGCTCTGCTACTCAAGTATTCGCACTTCTCCAAAGTGAATATACACTCTCCAGTGGGCAGCGACAATGCGTTTGCATGGCTGCTAAAAACTGCTAGCGAGCAATCAACTCAGAATGACCCCCATAGTGTATTGCAAGAAAATATATGTAAATCCAATGGTACCGTAAGTGCGGTATATACTCGCACTTCTTTGCGGGGTGAGAACATCTCCCCTAAGTGAAGTCTGCCCTATGAATAGAGTTTGTGTGATCCCTGTGCAGCAGTCACAGAAAGGGTTCATCTCTGCAGTTTGTCACTCAAATTACATTGCTGCATTTTTTCTAGAAGTGGATCTGAGAGCTGTTACCCGCAGACCAGCTACAATAATTATCCTGGGTACTCACTAGACCAGTGGTTCTCAAACTGCACCCTGGGGTGCCTCAGGACACTTGCAGGGGTGCCTTGGATTGGTGGTCCAGGACCAATTCAAAATATTTGTAGTTAGTGTTATAGGCAAAACCAGTGCTGTTGGCTGGCAATCATAACATATGTGCACAAGCAGAAGCAAATCCTGTCCCCTACCAAAGGGCCAGTGCTAGGGTGTTTGGCGCCTCCCTGCAAACTATTAATTTGGGCCCTCTCTCCAATACTTAATAAAGGGACAGTGCGAACCTTAAAAAAAGAAGGTGTGGTATCACAAGGAAGGGGCATGGCCACACAATAGCACCCCAAATCAAAATACGCCACACAGTAGCACTATCTTATTGTCATTACACCGCATGTAATAATAATAATAATAATAATAATAATAATAATACCCACAGTCGCAGTGCCCTTTATACACATAACCACCATATCAGTGCAGCTTACACACATAATGCCAACAGTAGCAGTGCCCCTTCTACACATGCCCACGGTGGCAATCCTTTACATGGCAAATATCAACCTGGTTTTGCCATGTAATGGATTGCCACTTTAAAAACAAACAATCAAACAAACAAAAAAAAAAAACAACAGGAAAAAACACAAAATCTCTCACTTTCTGATTCTCACACCCTATTACATTCCTCCCTATATATTTAAATGTTTCTATTACTGTATGTTCCCTCTTCCCTTCTCCAAACTATACACATCAACATTTTTTAGTATTTCCAGGTAAGTTTTGTGATGTAGGCCATGCACAATTTTAGTTGCCCTAATGTATTTACAGCCTTCTGGAGATATGGCTTCTGGAACTGAACACAGGATTCTAAATGTGGCTGTACCAAGGACCTATACAGTGGCATTACAGGTTGAGTATCCCTTATCCAAAATGCTTGGGACCAGAGGAATTTTGGATATCGGATTTTTCTGTATTTTGGAATAATTGCATACCATAACGAGATATTATGGTGATGGGACCTAAATCTAAGCACAGAAGGCATTTATGTTTCATATACACCTTATACACACAGCCTGAAGGTCATTTTAGCCAATATTTTTTATAACTTTGTGCATTAAACAAAGTGTGTGTACATTCACAGAATTCATTTATGTTTCATATACACCTTAAACACACAGTCTGAAGTTCATTTAATACAATATTTTTAATAACTTTGAGTATTAAACAAAGTTTGTGTACACTGAGCCATCAAAACACAAAGGTTTCACTATCTCAGTCTCACTCAAAAAAGTCCGTATTTCGGAATATTCCGTATTTCGGAATATTTGGATATGGGATACTCAACCTGTATTACTTTTTTCTGCTACTGGTTCTTTAACCTATGCAAACAAGCATCTGACTTGCCTTTCCTATTGCTTTGTTACATTGCTCACCTGAAATAGTAATACTTAGATAGCTTTCCTCTTGCCATTATAATGTCCTTAATATTATAGTTAGCCTTTGCATTTTTGAGACGTGTATGATTTTGCATTTTTTGGCATTAAATGTTGCCATGTTCTTGACCATTCCTCTAGTCCAGGGGCGGAACTGCCAGAGACAACGGAGTCAGTTGCCGCCGGGCTCCAGCCCTAAAGGGGCTTCCTCCATTGCCCCCCGGCTGTTACGTGCCCTTCCTACTAAATAGACAAAGGCGCTACCAGCAGGGTCTCGCAGTTTGTACATTCCATGCCGTAACACCCTTCTTTCCACCTTCACAATGAAGCTATTGGTACTTTGCAAAAAAAAAATTATTAGCATTGCAACTCAGCAGATCAATGCAGTGTGCAGCCACACACTCCATATATCTGCTCAGCCACAAAGCTGATTATTTCTTCACAAAGTACAAGGTGAGCTCCAAATAGAATTCTCTAGCTTAGATTATACCTTTCTATGCAAGGGTAAATAGCTCAATTGTTTGACTGCAATGCCACAGGAAATGGTTTGGATCCAAGACAGTGTGACTGAATAATAAAGAAACCTTAAGATGAGTTCATGAATGTTGTATAAGTATTAGTGAGAGAAGGGGTCAGGAGCATGCTAGGCTGCAAAAAATAAGGTAGGCTGCAAGTGAAAGTAATGATCTCCTATATATTTTCCCAGATCTGTCACTCTGTGTGGCTAACTCTGGGGGAAGTCACAGCAATGGGCGGAGACGGCATCTGCAGGACGATACACCAGTGCCAGCAGCAGACCGTAACAAAGTGACAGATCAGGGAGAATATATAGGAGGTAGGGAGGTGGCCATGGTACATGGCTGGCCAAGGGACACTAGCTCATGTACCCCTTTACCACTGAGGCTGGCCACCAAGGATGGACCTGTCACCAGTGCACATGCAATAACCTCTTCTGCTGCCCTCTTTGCAACTCAGATTGCCCAGTGCTCCCCTTCGCTAACAGTCCACAAAGTTTCCCCATCTCACGATCTGCCTCCTCACCCCCACTTTCATCTCTACAGCACACGCGCATATCATACAAGATCCCATCATGCGTACGTAGGTCTGAAATGCAAGAGGGAGGTTGGGGGGAGATTGGCATGCGCCAGCAACACCACACAGCTCACTGTGACCACAGTGGAGAGGCGCTGCAACAGGACAATACACCAACCTCGGAGCAAGGAACTGCGTCGGTCAGGAGGAGAACTATTTCAATAGCATAAAAAGGTTAATGCGTCCCACCCTATGGACACCAGACTCATCAAGTCACTGTTGCCAGAGTCTCATACAATGACTCTGAACCTCTAAGCACACTATTTGACTGTCCACACCCTGCTGTGCCTATTACCCATCTCCTCCACCACCCTCAACACTGACCCACACATCATTCACCCACAGAGATACAATAAAGGTAGTTTGGATAAATTAGCTAAATGAAATGGATTTAACCAATTTATCTAAATGACCATTTTTGGATGTTTTCCAGTGTTTGTGAGCAAATGGTCAATTGTCATTTGCTGCCACATATTAGCATAATTTTGTTTCAACTAGAAAAAAAAAATTTGACAGATAATCTAAGTGTGGATCCAGTTTAAAGGTCCGTATTCACGGCCCGATTTTGGGGAGAGATGTGTGCTGAGCGAACTGCTCAGCACACATCTCTGCCCCCGCTCAGCACAGCGTGATGTGTGCTGAGCGTACGGGGGGTGGGGGGGGGGCGCTCATTTCACCCCCTGTGTAGGGCATTCTGTGTGTATCCAGTTTAACAGGTGTGAGCATCATACAACTACTGACTTGCGAGTAACTATACAGCAGCTCCATACCTTGTGACTTGAAGAAACACCAGTTAACCCCGGGAATGCTGCAGTCAAAGCAACAATTCCTCTTCTTACATTCCGCTGCACTTATTGTGGGGTAGCCGCAATCCCTTCTGCTGTACGGTTCCACATTACATTGTTTCTTGTCACTTCCTGTTGATGCAGTAAGGAAACATCCAGGAATTACAGCAGCTTAGTTTTTTTTTTAACTGGGGCAATTTAGCTAGATCACAGGGCAATTTAGCTCCTTTGGTCCTTTTTTAGGACCAGTTAATCAGACAGTTGAGCAAACTGAAAAACAGCTAACAGGAAATTTCCACTTAAATGGTATTTTCTAATCTTATCTGACCATGACTAAGAATAAAGGATACACAAGATAAACTCTTAGAGCCATGGACCTTATCCATGTTTAAGCTCCATCAAATCTGTAATCAATAGCACTACATGCTCCCACTTTACCACTGTACTATATACTCTACCTGTGTTTTTAAGGTAAAAACACCATTTAACCCCAGTGACACTTGAATTAAAGCAGCAGCCTCTGGAATAGCATTCCTTAGCATTAATCCCAGGAAATCTGCAATCTTCACGCTCTTTGATAGCCATGCTACATTGCTGTTTACTTGGATGGAGCAGAGAGCACAACATCAGGACATAGGAAATATTACAATGCATGATAAGAAAGGTGTGAGCTCTACAGCAAGGCCTCTAACCCTTTGCCAGTGCCAAATACATAGGGCTTAACTCAGATCTGATCACAGCAGCAAATTTATTAGCTAAAACCATGTACACTGCAGGGGGGGGGGTGTATAATATGTGCAGAGAGAGTTAGATTTTGGTGCGGTGTATTCAAACTGAAATCTAAATTGCAGTGTAAAAACAAAACAGCCAGTATTTACCCTGCACACAAACAATATAACCCACCTAAATCTCTCTGCAAATGTTATATCTGCCCCCCCCCCAACCCTGCAGTGCACATGGTTTTGCCCACTAGCTAACAAATTTGCTGCATCTGGGAATTACAGCAGCTTAATATTTCTTTTTACAGAAGGTTCAGCAAATTAAATTATTTAGTGAAATACTGTAATCATAACAGTTACAGGGATATTGTAGGTAGATTTATTGTCAGTGGATAAATGTAAAAATTAAACCCTTAGGCATAGTTCCAAAATGCTGTCATTGCAATCCAGATTTTAAGGATATCATGCTTGAGCACAGGTGACTTAATTAGAACTTCGGTCAATGTGAATTAACCATTGGACTCAACCATGGTTATCCTTAAAACCCAGGGGTCTATTTAAGATCGATCTTAATCGATGTTGGGCTTCCAGGTTGAAAAAAGAACACACATTTACTAACATTTTAAAATTTATATAAAAAATCATCTGTTCGTAAATGCAGTGCACATGGTTTTGCCCAACTGCTAACAAAAATCCTGCTGCGATCAACTCAGAATTACCCCCCATGGCCCTCATTCCGAGTTGTTCGCTCGCAAGATGCTTTTAGCAGCATTGCACACGCTAAGCTGCCGCCTACTGGGAGTGAATCTTAGCATCTTAAAATTGCGAACGAAAGATTTGCAATATTGCGATAAGACATCTCTGTGCAGTTTCTGAGTAGCTCGAGACTTACTCTGCCAGTGCGATCAGTTCAGTGCTTGTCGTTCCTGGTTTGACGTCACAAACACACCCAGCGTTCGCCCAGACACTCCTCCGTTTCTCCAGCCACTCCCGCGTTTTTCCCAGAAACGGTAGCATTTTTTCCCACACGCCCCTAAAACGGCCTGTTTCCGCCCAGAAACACCCACTTCCTGTCAATCACATTACGATCACCAGAACGATGAAAAAACCGTGAGTAATATTCCTAACTGCATAGCAAATTTACTTGGCGCAGTCGCAGTGTGAACATTGCGCATGCGCATTAAGCGGAAAATCGCTGCGATGCGAAGAAAATTACAGAGCGAACAACTCGGAATGACCACCTATGTGCACTGCAGGGAAGGCAGATTTAACATGTGCAGAGAGAGTTAGATTTGGGTGTGGTGTGTTCAATCTGCAATCTAATTTGCAGTGTAAAAATAAAGCAGTCAGTATTTACCCTGCACAGAAACAAAATAACTCACCCAAATCTAACTCTTTCTGCACATGTTATATCTGCCTCCCCTGCAGTACACATGGCTTTGCCCAACTGCTAACAAAATTCCTGCTGCGATCAACTTGGAATTACCCCCATCGATTGATGTTTTCACACTGCTCGTGTATATAAGACATAGGGCCTAATTCAGTTTGGATCGTAATACGCGTTCCAACCGCAAAAACTATGAAGAGGATGGGGGCATATACGCAGGGTCCATCCTGTGCGTGTGCCTACATTTTCTCCGGGTGCCCCGCAGAAAATGCGAATGCCTCTGCCTGTCAATCAGTAGAGGGCGTACCTTCGCAGGTATATCGCGATCATGAGCCATGTCTCCCATTTTTGTCATTATAGGTGCTCTGTGAGCTGCTGGCCATGCCCCAGCCCCTCTGTCTCCCGTGAATAGAGATTGAGGCTTATTCAGACCAGATCGCTTCAATTTATTTTCACCCAGCGGGCAATCTGGTTTGCACTGCACATGCGTATGCGCCACAATGCGTAAGTGCGACGGTCCGGAGATCACAAGAAGATTGACAAGAAGAGGGTGTTTGTGTGGGTGGCAACTGAATGTTTCTAGGGAGTGTCCGGAAAAACACTGGAGGGACCCGGCGTTTTGTGGGAGGATTTGTGACGTCACCTCAATGGCTGAGTAAGTGCTGAGCTGTGCAGCTCTTGTGCACATGTGATCACACACCTGCACAGCAAATTTTCCCTTCCGCTGTAGGCGACAACTACCTGATTACAGGGATGCAAAAAACACACCCTAGCGATCAGGTCTGAATTACCCACAATGTGCATATTTGCAGAGCAACAAGCTACAGGGAGCCTTCCACCCCCCCCCCCTTCCCCATGGGAAGGGGGGGGGGTTGTTTGGGTTAGCTGGACATTCCCCAAAAAAGTGACTGTCCTGCAAAAATTGGGATAGTTGGGAGGTATGTTCAAATACATTTATTGTTTTGCATGCAGGGTAAATACTGGCTTCTTTGACATTTAGCCACAAATGCTGCACAGCTGAATTACAGTATTACACTGCAATTAACAGTTATGCTAGGACATTCCCCCTCCCAAATCTACCTCTCTCTGCATGTTACATCTGTCCCACAGTGGCGTGCGGTGAGGTCAGTGGCTAGTGAGGCACTACAGCCATAATGTCCGCCGAATCCTGCCGATGACCCTTAGCCAATGCCCGCTACTGCCTCTGAGCCGATACCCGCTGCCACCGCCAATGGCTTACAAACTCGCCCACAATCAACTGACCCAGCCCTCCACCACTAATTTCTATCTCAGTCCGATGCCGCCAATGCCCGCTGCCTGCCTGCTCATTGTTCTCGTTATATATTATAAATTTTTAAAGAAAAAAAAAAATGAGTGTTTGGGACTGGGAAGGGTGAGGGAGGAGGACATGAATGCAATTTTGTTGTCCAGGGCTTCCATTAACTTAAAGGAGAAGGGTCTGAATGGGTTAAAAAAAATGCGTGAGGTCCCCCCTCCTTAGTATAACCAGCCTCGGGCTCTTTGAGCCGGTCCTGGTTATTTAAATACTGGGGGAAAAATTGGACAGGGGTTCCCCGTATTTAGACAACCAGCACCGGGCTCTTAGACCGGTCCAGTTTCCAAAAATACGTGGGACAATTGATGTAGGGGTCCCCCATATTTTTAAAACCAGCACCGGGCTCCACTAGCCAGAGAGATAATGCCACAGCCGGGGGACACTTTTATGTAGGTCCCTGCGGCCCTGGCATTACCCCTCCAACTAGTCACCCCTGGCCGGGGTTCCCTGGAGGAGTGGGGACCCCTTAAATCAAGAGGTTCCTCCCCTCGAGGCACCCAAGGGCCAGGGGTGAAGCCCGAGGCTGTCCCCAGCACCCCTGGGTGGTGGGTGTCGGGCTGATAGCCATGTGTGTAAAAAAAGAATATTGTTTTTTCGTTGTGGAACTACAAGGCCCAGCAAGCCTCCCCCGCTTGCTGGTACTTGGAGAACCTCAAGTACCAGCAGGCGGGGAAATAATGGGCTTGCTGGTACCTGTAGTTCTACAACAACAACAAATACCCAAATAAAAACACAAACACACACAGCGTGACAGTAAAATTATTGAGACAGGCTGTAGCATGTAACCCTATAAAAGTGATGGATTGGGTGACTATTACAATACCCACTGTTGCTGTCTGAAAAATGATGGATTTATAGATTGCTCTGCCGAGACATGTTTTTTTCTAAAATGCACCACAGGTATGGATGGATAGTATACTTGACGACACAGAGGTAGGTAGAGCAGTGGCCTACTGTACCGTACTGCTATATATTATATTATTTATTATTATTATTATCCTTTATTTATATGGTGCCACAAGGGTTCCGCAGTGCCCAATTACAGAGTACATAAACAAATCATCAAACAGGAAAACAGCAACTTACAGTTGACGACAATATAGGACAAGTACAGGGTAAATAAACATAGCTACATCAGCAGATGACACTGGAATAAGTATCAGGTGGCAGAAGACTGCTGAATTTGGTGCAGCTGAAGGATATTAAAGTAATAAAAGAGTAAGCACATGAGGGAAGAGGGCCCTGCTCGTGAGAGCTTACATTCTAAAAGGGAGGGGTAGACAGACAGGGGTGAGACAGATGGGGTACATATAGAGCATGGAACAGAGGTTTAGGATGAGATTTGGCTGGGTTTGGTGAAGAAGTGGGTCTTGAGAGCCCGTTTGAAGTTTTGTAGAGAGGTGGAGAGTCTGAGGGGGAGAGGTAGGGAATTCCAGAGAAGTGGTGCAGCACGTGAAAAATCTTGGAGGTAGGAGTGGGAGGAAGTAATCCGTAGGCAGGAGAGTCGGTGTGCATTAGCAGAGCGAAGAGGACGGGTGGGAGTGTAAAGCGAGATAAGATCAGAGATGTAGATGGGAGAGGAGTGGGTGAGGGCTTTGTAAGCAAGTGTGAGAAGCTTGAAATGGATTCTGAAAGGGAAGGGGAGCCAGTGAAGGACTAGTAAGAGAGGAGAGGTGGACGTAGTGCGTTTGGTGAGGAAAATGAGCCGGGCAGCAGCATTGAGGATAGATTGGAGTGGAGAGAGGTATTTGTCAGGAATGCCAGTCAGGAAGAGATTACAGCAGTCCAGTCTGGAGATGACCAGTGAGTGGATAAGAGTCTTAGTAGCATCCTGGGTCAGAAAGGGTCTGATCCTGGAAATATTTTTTAGATGAAAACGGCAGGTTTGTGAGAGGTGCTGAATGTGTGGTTTGAAGGAGAGGGAGGAGTCATGGATTACTCCAAGACAGCGCGCTTGGGGGGTAGAGGAGATAGTAGTGCCATCAATAGATAATGAGATTGTAGGAGGTGAGATTATGCGGGAGGGAGGGAAGATGATCAGCTCGGTCTTAGACATGTTAAGTTTAAGAAAGCGCTGGGACATCCAGGAAGAGATAGCAGAGAGACAGTTGGAGATACGAGTGAGGAGAGTAGGGGAGAGGTCTGGAGAGGAAAGATAGATTTGAGTGTCATCAGCATAGAGATGATATTGGAAACCAAAAGAACTAATGAGCTTACCTAGTGAGGACGTATAGAGAGAGAAGAGAAGAGGACCAAGGACAGAACCTTGGGGTACCCCTACAGTTAGTGGAAGTGAGGGGGAGGTGGAGTCATGAGAGGAGACAGAGAATGAACGGTCAGAAAGGTAGGATGACAACCAAGAGAGGGCAGTGTTACGCAGACCAATGGAGTGAAGGATTTGCAGTAGGAGAGGATGGTCCACAGTGTCAAAAGCAGCAGAGAGATCAAGTAGAATAAGTAGAGAGTAATGTCCCTTAGATTTAGCAGCATGGAGGTCTTTGCATACTTTTGTAAGGGCAGTTTCAGTGGAGTGGAGAGGACGGAAGCCAGACTGGAATGGGTCAAGCAGTGAGTGTGAGGAAAGAAAGGAAGTAAGGCGGTTGTAGACAATACGCTCAAGGAGTTTGGAGGCAAAAGGGAGGAGAGAGATGGGTCGGTAGTTGGAGAGAGTGTTTGGATCAAGGGTAGGTTTTTTAAGAATAGGAGAGATGAGAGCATGCTTGAAGGCAGAGGGGACAGTGCCTGATGAGAGGGAGAGATTGAGAAGGTGGGAAAGATGGGAACAAGCAGAAGAAGAGAGGTGGCAAAGGAGGCGGGAGGGGATAGGGTCAAGTGGGGAGGTGGTGAGGGGACAGGAACGAATGAGGGCCATGACTTCCTCTCCAGATGCATGGGAGAAAGATGACAGAGTTGGTGCGAGGGATGGGGAGGGTTGGTAAGGGATGGGAGAAGGCTGGTTACTGATAGTCTGGTGTGATGTGATGTCCTGACGTATGGAGTCAATTTTGGATGTGAAGTAAGTGGCAAAGTCAAGAGCAGAGAGTGAGGAAGGGAGACGAGGTGGAGGTGGGCAGAGGAGTGAGTTGAGAGTGGCAAAGAGGCGCCGGGGGTTGGAAGACTGGGAGGAGATGAGGTTCTTGAAGTATGACTGTTTAGCAAGAGAAAGGGCAGCACTGAAGGATGAGAGCATAAGTTTGAAATGGAGGAAGTCTGCCTTAGAGCGTGATTTCCTCCAGTGTCGCTCAGCAGTACATGAGCATTTTTGCAGATATCTGGTGCATTTGGTGTGCCAGGGTTGAGGTGTTAATTTGCAAGGGTGAATAGTGGTTGGTGGAGCAACAGAGTCAAGAGCAGAAGTAAGGGAAGCATTGTATGTGGAAGTGGCTTGTTCAGGGCATGAGAGAGAGAGAATAGGAGAGAGAAGTGAGTCAAACAGAGAGGAAAGGAATGTGGTGTCAATAGCTTCAATGTTACGCTTAGTGATGGTAGCCTTAGGAGGTAGAGATGGGGAAGTCGAGAGAGATAGGTTGAAGGAGAGCAGGTGGTGGTCAGAGAGGGGAAATGGGGAGTTGGAAAAATCAGAAATATCACAGCGGTGAGTGAAGACCAGATCCAGTGAGCTCCCATTCACATGGGAGGGTGAGGAGGTCCACTGGGAGAGACCAAGTGAAGAGGTGAGGTTAAGGAGTTTAGAGGCAGGGGATTGTGTGGGGATGTCAATAGGGATGTTGAAATCGCCTAGGATAATGGTGGGAATGTCAGAAGAGAGGAAGTGAGGAAGCCAGGAAGCAAAGTTGTCGATGAATTTGGAAGCAGTGCCAGGGGGGCGGTAAATGACAGCTACTCTAAGATTGACTGGTTGGAAGAGGCATATGGCGTGGACCTCAAATGTAGAGAATATAAGGGATGGTTCTGGTGGTATGAGTTGGTAGGAGTAACTAGAAGGTAAAAGGACCCCAACACCACCCCCATGGCGACCCCCAGGTCGGGGTGTGTGTGTGAATGTAAGGCCCCCAGCAGAGAGAGCAGCAGCAGAAGTAGTGTCAGAGGGCATAATCCAAGTTTCAGTAATGGCTAGTAGGTGTAGGGAATTGGAAATGAAAAGGTCATGAGTGGGGACCAGTTTGTTACAAACAGATCTGGCATTCCAGAGGGCACAGGATAGGGGGTATGAGTTTGTGGGAGAGATGTGAATTAGATTTTCAGGGTTGCTGTAGCGATGAGGTGGGATTAACTTTGAGGGCAGGGATGATGAGAGAGTAGTGATGGTACGGGTGCCTGAGCTAGGAGGGGAAACTGCAGGAGGTGGGCAGGGAGGGAGGTCAGTGTGATGTGGATGGGGGTGTGGGGAGGTGACAGGGAAGGGAGAGAGGGAGCAGGGCTGAGTTGTGGGGTAGCAGGACCATGGGGCAGAGGTGAATGAAAGTGGGGTAACAGGAAAGGTGGGGGAAGGAAACAGAGGGATGGAGGGGAGACAGAGGAGGGGAGAGAGGAGGAGTTGGAGGAGACTAGTGGGGAAGGATAAAGATACATTATTAGGTAGACACTGAGTGATGTGAGGAGTATAAGAAAACCTTGACATAGTGTTAAGTAGGTAAATAGGTTGAAGTAGTGGAAGTAGGAGAGGAGACTGTAAGGCAATCCGAGCAGAAGAATTGCAGAAATGCAGGTGAGAAAAGCAGTGTAGGCTCAAGGGGTGTAGATTTAGTATGAAATGAGTCAAAAGCGTAGATAAAGTGGGTGCAGAAATGTATTTGGAGTGTAAGAAATGAAAGGATTGTGAGAGGTTTAAGAAGCAATGGTAATTATGTTAGATGTTTTAAGTGTTTGCAGGTAAAATTGCATTGGTGCAGCTGTGCTTATAAAACAAAATTACAATAATACAGATACAGGCATTTGTAGGTGAAATGGATGGTTTATGAAATGTCCAAGTAAGGTAGTTCTGTGCTATGTAATCAGATGCAACAATCAGGAGGTGAGTGATCTGAGGAGTAAGTGACTCACATTTGTTATTAGTTCTTCAGTTTTCTTTGCTTTGTTAGATTGGTGTGCTTCTGTTTTCCTTCTTTTTCACTTCAATTGAACGCTGATTGAACACTGCTGTTATGTGTCAATTTTATCACGCTTTGATAAAAATGCACGCTTAGATCAATAAATGCACAGCCAAATGGCTTTGCACAGCCTACACCATTGGACTTAAGTAGAAGACTATTACAAGTGAAACCAATAATTGAAATCTGTAACCACACCCCACCCCCTCAAATGCCAGGCAATAAATTACCTTAAAAACAACAACCAGGCATTCCACAAAGATTAAACTGGGTCTATATCATTCAAAACTTTAAAAAAGTACTTCAAAATCACATACTATGCAATAATGTTTCAATTTGCATAACCCAGCAGAATTAGCTTTGCATATATAGATATAGTGCAGCAGAATATATTGGTGGTTGTAGTCAATTGTAATTACCTGTAGGTGACAAGAAGAGAAGAAACGTCAATTCACAATCGATATCAGCTGAAGATAAATAAACGCTGATTGAACGCTGCTGTTATGTGTCAATTTTATCACGCTTTGATAAAAATGCACGCTTAGATCAATAAATGCACAGCTAAACGGCTTTGCACAGCCTACACCATTGGACTTAAGTAGAAGACTATTACAAGTGAAACCAATAATTGAAATCTGTAACCACACCCCACCCCCTCAAATGCCAGGCAATAAATTACCTTAAAAACAACCAGGCATTCCACAAAGATTAAACTGGGTCTATATCATTCAAAACTTTAAAAAAGTACTTAAAAATCACATACTATGCAATATTGTTTCAATTTGCATTACCCAGCAGAATTAGCTTTGCATATATAGATATAGTGCAGCAGAATATATTGGTGGTTGTAGTCAATTGTAATTACTCAGCAGAATTAGCTTTTCATATATAGATATAGTGCAGCAGAATATATTGGTGGTTGTAGTCAATTGTAATTACCCAGCAGAATTAGCTTTGCAAATATAGATATAGTGCAGCAGAATATATTGGTGGTTGTAGTCAATTGTAATTACCCAGCAGAATTAGCTTTGCATATATATAGTGCAGCAGAATATATTGGTGGTTGTAGTAAATTGTAATTACCCAGCAGCAGCTCTACTGCACTCAACATCACCAGTGCTCACAATATATATAATGCTATATACTATGCCATAGTGGTGCTTACTATATAACACCTCCTACTGCGTTCCCCCTGGCAATGAGCATGACACCCAGAGAGTGAAACCCCTGGCAATGAGCATGACACCCAGCACGTGAAACTCTTAGCATTGAGCAGTTTTTGTAAAAGTAATTAGAAGCTTTACTGTAGGGCATAGTGTATCACAGATATTGTGGTGAGTGACATAATATGTTCCAAAGGGCATTAATGTGTGGGGCTTAACATGGTGGAAATTACTGTACTTTTTTCCCTGTGGTGGCCAAGGTCTGTTGGTGCAGGGTCAAGAACTGGGGTGTAAGGTAGTCTTTGCCTGCAAGGCTACGCTCATTTTATGGAGACCATACCCATACATTTAAGTGTGGCATATACCTGCGCTTGCTCGCGGGGTGAGAACATCTCCCTAATTGAATTCAGCGATATGAATAGAGGTTGTGCAGCAGCCACAGAAAGGGTTAATCTCTGCAGCTTGTCACTAAATTACATTGTTGCAATTTTAGCTGGGAGCTGCAATAATTACTCTAATACATAACACAGCCAACACTTCTATATTCACACAATATACTGCATGGTGAATATAGCAGTGGGTTGCAGAGAAAAAAAATATGCTGGCAAAAAAATCCAATTGAGTGATTAAACAGCTCTTCATTTTCTGGCTTTATTTTTATGCTAACAAATTTGTTCTCTGAAAAGTGTCCACAAAGCCAAGTATCTGATTAACACCTTTGTAGGGATGGTTTTTCACCTATTACTAAATTAAACTTGCTTCATTGGAAAGGCAGCAAGATGCATCGTCATTTCAATATCTACTGAAATAATACAGGTTGACACCAGGAAACATTAACGCCACTGCATCCTTGCTGCTTTCTCATGTGGAAGTCTGTTTAATGTGAAAACAAGGTGATATCTAATTAGCACACAGGTAAGGAATTAAGAAAATCTTTATTTAAGGGTGAAGATGTTTCTCACAAAATCGTTACCCCAATGCATCATTGAAATTCAAGCTGGAAAGATGATTTTAATATATCACTTGTACATTTTGTATTGCTCTTCTGGTGACAATGTAGTTTGTTTTTGTCAATTACCATTTTAATAATAGGGTAAAGAAAATTAAGTGAATTTTTGAAAGAAAACAATACTGTCAATATACTATTAAACAAATTAAAATGGTAAAAGTTATTGTACTTTAAGTAAAAATAAAAGAGCTAAAATATCAATCCCAATTTTGGATTACTTTAATTAAAAAAAAATGCATATAGCAGAGGATAGTTTCAATCTGCCTACCTTTGGGTTATCGGCCCAGCATGCTTCCATTGCAGTACTCTGCTGCACATGTAAGTGCAAGAGATCCTGAAGCACTCACTCATCATGGGAAAGTACCAATGTGTTTCTTCGTTGGTTGATGGAAGAAACATCTTACAAAAACTCTCCAGATTATTGACTTTTTAAAGTTTTTCTAGGAAACGTTCTAGATGAATGCTTATTAGCCTTTGTCAGTATGTACTTTTTGCAAAGTGTCTCTGTGGCGCAATCGGTTAGTGTGTTCGGCTATTAACCAAAAGGTTGGTGGTTCAATCCCACCCAGGGATGTAATTGGCCTTGTGATCGGATTTTGGTGATATTTAAGTAGACAAGTCAAAATTTCAAACCCCCTGTTATGGTGTGGGTACCTGGCCTTCCCTGATGTAATCAGAGTTAGATTTGATTCAGTGATTTTATAAAAACAGCTAGGAAGCACAATTTAGCAGTAGGTTGCAGAGAAAAAAAATATGCTGGCAGAAAAATCCAATTGAGTGATTAAACAGCTCTTCATTTTCTGGCTTTATTTTTATGCTAACAAATTTGTTCTCTGAAAAGTGTCCACAAAGCCAAGTCTCTGATTAACACCTTTGTAAGGATGGTTTTTCACCTATTACTAAATTAAACTTGCTTCATTGGAAAGGCAGCAAGATGCATCCTCATTTCAATGTCTACTGAAATAATACAGGTTGACACCAGGAAACATTAACGCCACTGCATCCTTGCTGCTTTCTCATGTGGAAGTCTGTTTAATGTGAAAACAAGGTGATATCTAATTAGCACACAGGTAAGGAATTAAGAAAATCTTTATTTAAGGGTAAAGATGTTTCTCACAAAATCGTTGCCCCAATGCATCATTGAAATTCAACCTGGAAAGATGATTTTAATATATCACTTGTACATTTTGTATTGCTCTTCTGGTGACAATGTAGTTTGTTTTTGTCAATTACCATTTTAATAATAGGGTAAAGAAAATTAAGTGGATTTTTGAAAGAAAACAATACTGTCAATATACTATTAAAACAAATTAAAATGGTAAAAGTTATTGTACTTTAAGTAAAAATAAAAGAGCAAAAATATCCATCCCAGTTTTGGATTACTTTAATTAACAAAAAAAATGCATATAGCAAAGGATAGTTTCAATCTGCCTACCTCTGGGTTATGGGCCCAGCATGCTTCCATTGCAGTACTCTGCTGCACATGTAAGTGCAAGAGATCCTGAAGCACTCACTCATCATGGGAAAGTACCAATGTGTTTCTTTGTTGGTTGATGGAAGAAACATCTTACAAAAACTCTCCAGATTATTGACTTTTTAAAGTTTTTCTAGGAAACGTTCTAGATGAATGCTTATTAGCCTTTGTCAGTATGTACTTTTTGCAAAGTGTCTCTGTGGCGCAATCGGTTAGTGTGTTCGGCTATTAACCAAAAGGTTGGTGGTTCAATCAGACCCAGGGATGTAATTGACCTTGTGATCGGATTTTGGTGATATTTAAGTAGACAAGTCAAAATTTCAAAACCCCTCTTATTGTGTAGGGTACCTAGCCTTCTCTGATGTAATCAGAGTTAGATTTGATTCAGTGATTTTATAAAAACAGCTAGGAAGCACAATTTAGCAGTGGGTTGCAGAGAAAAAGAAATATGCTGGCAAAAAAATCCAATTGAGTGATTAAACAGCTCTTCATTTCTGGCTTTATTTTTATGCTAACAAATTTGTTCTCTGAAAAGTGTCCACAAAGCCAAGTCTCTGATTAACACCTTTGTAGGGATGGTTTTTCACATATTACTAAATTAAACTTGCTTCATTGGAAAGGCAGCAAGATGCATCCTCATTTCAATGTCTACTGAAATAATACAAGTTGACACCAGGAAACATTAACGCCACTGCATCCTTGCTGCTTTCTCATGTGGAAGTCTGTTTAATGTGAAAACAAGGTGATATCTAATTAGCACACAAGTAAGGAATTAAGAAAATCTTTATTTAAGGGTGAAGATGTTTCTCACAAAATCGTTGCCCCAATGCATCATTGAAATTCAAGCTGGAAAGATGATTTTAATATATCACTTGTACATTTTGTATTGCTCTTCTGGTGACAATGTAGTTTGTTTTTGTCAATTACCATTTTAATAATAGGGTAAAGAAAATTAAGTGGATTTTTGAAAGAAAACAATACTGTCAATATACTATTAAAACAAATTAAAATGGTAAAAGTTATTGTACTTTAAGTAAAAATAAAAGAGGCAAAATATCAATCCCAGTTTTGGATTACTTTAATTAACAAAAAAAATGCATATAGCAGAGGATAGTTTCAATCTGCCTACCTCTGGGTTATGGGCCCAGCATGCTTCCATTGCTGTACTCTGCTGCACATGTAAGTGCAAGAGATCCTGAAGCACTCACTCATCATGGGAAAGTACCAATGTGTTTCTTCGTTGGTTGATGGAAGAAACATCTTACAAAAACTCTCCAGATTATTGACTTTTTAAAGTTTTTCTAGGAAACGTTTTAGATGAATGCTTATTAGCCTTTGTCAGTATTTACTTCTGCAAAGTGTCTCTGTGGCGCAATCAGTTAGTGTGTACGGCTACTAACCAAAAGGTTGGTGGTTCAATCACACCCAGGGACGTAATTGACCTTGTGATCAGATTTTGGTGATCTTTAAGTAGACAAGTCAAAATTTCAAACCCCCTGTTATGGTGTAGGGTACCTGGCCTTCTCTGATGTAATCAGAGTTAGATTTGATTCAGTGATTTTATAAAAACAGCTAGGAAGCACAATTTAGCAGTGGGTTGCAGAGAAAAAGAAGTATGCTGGCAAAAAAATTCAATTGAGTGATTAAACAGCTCTTCATTTTCTGGCTTTATTTTTATGCTAACAAATTTGTTCTCTGAAAAGTGTCCACAAAGCCAAGTCTCTGATTAACACCTTTGTAGGGATGGTTTTTCACCTATTACTAAATTAAACTTGCTTCATTGGAAAGGCAGCAAGATGCATCCTCATTTCAATGTCTACTGAAATAATACAGGTTGACACCAGGAAACATTAACGCCACTGCATCCTTGCTGCTTTCTCATGTGGAAGTCTGTTTAATGTGAAAACAAGGTGATATCTAATTAGCACACAGGTAAGGAATTAAGAAAATCTTTATTTAAGGGTGAAGATGTTTCTCACTAAATCGTTGCCCCAATGCATCATTGAAATTCAAGCTGGAAAGATGATTTTAATATATCACTTGTACATTTTGTATTGCTCTTCTGGTGACAATGTAGTTTGTTTTTGTCAATTACCATTTTAATAATAGGGTAAAGAAAATTAAGTGGATTTTTGAAAGAAAACAATACTGTCAATATACTATTAAAACAAATTAAAATGGTAAAAGTTATTGTACTTTAAGTAAAAATAAAAGAGCAAAAATATCAATCCCAGTTTTGGATTACTTTAATTAACAAAAAAAATGCATATAGCAAAGGATAGTTTCAATCTGCCTATCTCTGGGTTATGGGCCCAGCATGCTTCCATTGCAGTACTCTGCTGCACATGTAAGTGCAAGAGATCCTGAAGCACTCACTCATCATGGGAAAGTACCAATGTGTTTATTCATTGGTTGATGGAAGAAACATCTTACAAAAACTCTCCAGATTATTGACTTTTTAAAGTTTTTCTAGGAAACGTTCTTGATGAATGCATATTAGCCTTTGTCAGTATGTACTTTTTGCAAAGTGTCTCTGTGGTGCAATTGGTTAGTGTGTAAGGCTATTAACCAAAAGATTGGTGGTTCAATCCCACCCAGGAACGTAATTGACCTTGTGATCAGATTTTGGTGATATTTAAGTAGACAAGTCAAAATTTCAAACCCCCCTCTTATTGTGTAGGGTACCTGGCCTTCTCTGATGTAATCAGAGTTAGATTTGATTCAGTGATTTTATAAAAAACAGCTAGGAAGCACAATTTAGCAGTGGGTTGCAGAGAAAAAAAATATGCTGGCAAAAAAATCCAATTGAGTGATTAAACAGCTCTTCATTTTCTGGCTTTATTTTTATGCTAACAAATTTGTTCTCTGAAAAGTGTCCACAAAGCCAAGTCTCTGATTAACACCTTTGTAGGGATGGTTTTTCACCTATTACTAAATTAAACTTGCTTCATTGGAAAGGCAGCAAGATGCATCCTCATTTCAATGTCTACTGAAATAATACAAGTTGACACCAGGAAACATTAACGCCACTGCATCCTTGCTGCTTTCTCATGTGGAAGTCTGTTTAATGCGAAAACAAGGTGATATCTAATTAGCACACAGGTAAGGAATTAAGAAAATCTTTATTTAAGGGTGAAGATGTTTCTCACAAAATCGTTGCCCCAATGCATCATTGAAATTCAAGCTGGAAAGATGATTTTAATATATCACTTGTACATTTTGTATTGCTCTTCTGGTGACAATGTAGTTTGTTTTTGTCAATTACCATTTTAATAATAGGGTAAAGAAATTTAAGTGGATTTTTGAAAGAAAACAATACTGTCAATATACTATTAAAACAAATTAAAATGGTAAAAGTTATTGTACTTTAAGTAAAAATAAAAGAGCCAAAATATCAATCCCAGTTTTGGATTACTTTAATTAAAAAAAAAAGCATACAGCAGAGGATAGTTTCAATCTGCCTACCTCTGGGTTATGAGCCCAGCATGCTTCCATTGCTGTACTCTGCTGCACATGTAAGTGCAAGAGATCCTGAAGCACTCACTCATCATGGGAAAGTACCAATGTGTTTCTTCGTTGGTTGATGGAAGAAACATCTTACAAAAACTCTCCAGATTATTGACTTTTTAAAGGTTTTCTAGGAAACGTTTTAGATGAATGCTTATTAGCCTTTGTCAGTATACACTTTCGTAAAGTGTCTCTGTGGCGCAATCAGTTAGTGTGTACGGCTATTAACTAAAAGGTTGGTGGTTCAATCCCACCCAGGGACGTAATTGACCTTGTTATCAGATTTTGGTGATCTTTAAGTAGACAAGTCAAAATTTCAAACCCCCTCTTATAGTGTAGGGTACCTGGCCTTCTCTGATGTAATCAGAGTTAGATTTGATTCATTGATTTTATAAAAACAGCTAGGATGCACAATTTAGCAGTGGTTTGCAGAGAAAAAAAATATGCTGGCAGAAAAATCCAATTGAGTGATTAAACAGCTCTTCATTTTCTGGCTTTATTTTTATGCTAACAAATTTGTTCTCTGAAAAGTGTCCACAAAGCCAAGTCTCTGATTAACACCTTTGTAAGGATGGTTTTTCACCTATTACTAAATTAAACTTGCTTCATTGGAAAGGCAGCAAGATGCATCCTCATTTCAATGTCTACTGAAATAATACAAGTTGACACTAGGAAACATTAACGCCACTGCATCCTTGCTGCTTTCTCATGTGGAAGTCTGTTTAATGCGAAAACAAGGTGATATCTAATTATCACACAGGTAAGGAATTAAGAAAATCTTTATTTAAGGGTGAAGATGTTTCTCACAAAATCGTTGCCCCAATGCATCATTGAAATTCAAGCTGGAAAGATGATTTTAATATATCACTTGTACATTTTGTATTGCTCTTCTGGTGACAATGTAGTTTGTTTTTGTCAATTACCATTTTAATAATAGGGTAAAGAAAATTAAGTGGATTTTTGAAAGAAAACAATACTGTCAATATACTATTAAAACAAATTAAAATGGTAAAAGTTATTGTACTTTAAGTAAAAATAAAAGAGCCAAAATATCAATCCCAGTTTTGGATTACTTTAATTAACAAAAAAAAAGCATATAGCAGAGGATAGTTTCAATCTGCCTACCTCTGGGTTATGGGCCCAGCATGCTTCCATTGCTGTACTCTGCTGCACATGTAAGTGCAAGAGATCCTGAAGCACTAACTCATCATGGGAAAGTACCAATGTGTTTCTTCGTTGGTTGATGGAAGAAACATCTTACAAAAACTCTCCAGATTATTGACTTTTTAAAGTTTTTCTAGGAAACGTTTTAGATGAATGCTTATTAGCCCTTGTCAGTACATACTTTTGCAATGTGTCTCTGTGGCGCAATCAGTTAGTGTGTACGGCTATTAACCAAAAGGTTGGTTGTTCAATCCCACCCAGGTACGTAATTGACCTTGTTATCAGATTTTGGTGATCTTTAAGTAGACAAGTCAAAATTTCAAACCCCCTGTTATGGTGTAGGGTACCTGGCCTTCTCTGATGTAATCAGAGTTAGATTTGATTCAGTGATTTTATAAAAACAGCTAGGAAGCACAATTTAGCAGTGGGTTGCAGAGAAAAAGAAATATGCTGGCAAAAAAATCCAATTGAGTGATTAAACAGCTCTTCATTTTCTGGCTTTATTTTTATGCTAACAAATTTGTTCTCTGAAAAGTGTCCACAAAGCAAAGTCTCTGATTAACACCTTTGTAGGGATGGTTTTTCACCTATTACTAAATTAAACTTGCTTCATTGGAAAGGCAGCAAGATGCATCCTCATTTCAATGTCTACTGAAATAATACAGGTTGACACCAGGAAACATTAACGCCACTGCATCCTTGCTGCTTTCTCATGTGGAAGTCTGTTTAATGTGAAAACAAGGTGATATCTAATTAGCACACAGGTAAGGAATTAAGAAAATCTTTATTTAAGGGTGAAGATGTTTCTCACAAAATCGTTGCCCCAATGCATCATTGAAATTCAAGATGGAAAGATGATTTTAATATATCACTTGTACATTTTGTATTGCTCTTCTGGTGACAATGTAGTTTGTTTTTGTCAATCACCATTTTAATAATAGGGTAAAGAAAATGAAGTGGATTTTTGAAAGAAAACAATACTGTCAATATACTATTAAAACAAATTAAAATGGTAAAAGTTATTGTACTTTAAGTAAAAATAAAAGAGCCAAAATATCAATCCCAGTTTTGGATTACTTTAATTAACAAAAAAAAATGCATATAGCAGAGGATAGTTTCAATCTGCCTACCTCTGGGTTATGGGCCCAGCATGCTTCCATTGCTGTACTCTGCTGCACATGTAAGTGCAAGAGATCCTGAAGCACTCACTCATCATGGGAAAGTACCAATGTGTTTCTTCGTTGGTTGATAGAAGAAACATCTTACAAAAACTCTCCAGATTATTGACTTTTTTAAGTTTTTCTAGGAAACGTTTTAGATGAATGCTTATTAGCATTTGTCAGTATGCACTTTTGCAAAGTGTCTCTGTGGCGCAATCAGTTAGTGTGTACGGCTATTAACCAAAAGGTTGGTGGTTCAATCCCACCCAGGGACGTAATTGACCTTGTTATCAGATTTTGGTGATCTTTAAGTAGACAAGTCAAATTTCATACCCCCTGTTATTGTGTAGGGTACCTGGCCTTCTCTGATGTAATCAGAGTAAGATTTGATTCAGTGATTTTATAAAAACATCTAGGAAGCACAATTTAGCAGTGGGTTGCAGAGAAAAAGAAATATGCTGGCAAAAAAATTCAATTGAGTGATTAAACAGCTCTTCATTTTCTGGCTTTATTTTTATGCTAACAAATTTGTTCTCTGAAAAGTGTCCACAAAGCCAAGTCTCTGATTAACACCTTTGTAGGGATGGTTTTTCACAGATTACTAAATTAAACTTGCTTCATTGGAAAGGCAGCAAGATGCATCCTCATTTCAATGTCTACTGAAATAATACAAGTTGACACCAGGAAACATTAACGCCACTGCATCCTTGCTGCTTTCTCATGTGGAAGTCTGTTTAATGCGAAAACAAGGTGATATCTAATTAGCACACAGGTAAGGAATTAAGAAAATCTTTATTTAAGGGTGAAGATGTTTCTCACAAAATCGTTGCCCCAATGCATCATTGAAATTCAAGCTGGAAAGATGATTTTAATATATCACTTGTACATTTTGTATTGCTCTTCTGGTGACAATGTAGTTTGTTTTTGTCAATTACCATTTTAATAATAGGGTAAAGAAATTTAAGTGGATTTTTGAAAGAAAACAATACTGTCAATATACTATTAAAACAAATTAAAATGGTAAAAGTTATTGTACTTTAAGTAAAAATAAAAGAGCCAAAATATCAATCCCAGTTTTGGATTACTTTAATTAAAAAAAAAAAGCATACAGCAGAGGATAGTTTCAATCTGCCTACCTCTGGGTTATGAGCCCAGCATGCTTCCATTGCTGTACTCTGCTGCACATGTAAGTGCAAGAGATCCTGAAGCACTCACTCATCATGGGAAAGTACCAATGTGTTTCTTCGTTGGTTGATGGAAGAAACATCTTACAAAAACTCTCCAGATTATTGACTTTTTAAAGGTTTTCTAGGAAACGTTTTAGATGAATGCTTATTAGCCTTTGTCAGTATACACTTTCGTAAAGTGTCTCTGTGGCGCAATCAGTTAGTGTGTACGGCTATTAACTAAAAGGTTGGTGGTTCAATCCCACCCAGGGACGTAATTGACCTTGTTATCAGATTTTGGTGATCTTTAAGTAGACAAGTCAAAATTTCAAACCCCCTCTTATAGTGTAGGGTACCTGGCCTTCTCTGATGTAATCAGAGTTAGATTTGATTCATTGATTTTATAAAAACAGCTAGGATGCACAATTTAGCAGTGGTTTGCAGAGAAAAAAAATATGCTGGCAGAAAAATCCAATTGAGTGATTAAACAGCTCTTCATTTTCTGGCTTTATTTTTATGCTAACAAATTTGTTCTCTGAAAAGTGTCCACAAAGCCAAGTCTCTGATTAACACCTTTGTAAGGATGGTTTTTCACCTATTACTAAATTAAACTTGCTTCATTGGAAAGGCAGCAAGATGCATCCTCATTTCAATGTCTACTGAAATAATACAAGTTGACACCAGGAAACATTAACGCCACTGCATCCTTGCTGCTTTCTCATGTGGAAGTCTGTTTAATGCGAAAACAAGGTGATATCTAATTAGCACACAGGTAAGGAATTAAGAAAATCTTTATTTAAGGGTGAAGATGTTTCTCACAAAATCGTTGCCCCAATGCATCATTGAAATTCAAGCTGGAAAGATGATTTTAATATATCACTTGTACATTTTGTATTGCTCTTCTGGTGACAATGTAGTTTGTTTTTGTCAATTACCATTTTAATAATAGGGTAAAGAAATTTAAGTGGATTTTTGAAAGAAAACAATACTGTCAATATACTATTAAAACAAATTAAAATGGTAAAAGTTATTGTACTTTAAGTAAAAATAAAAGAGCCAAAATATCAATCCCAGTTTTGGATTACTTTAATTAAAAAAAAAAAGCATACAGCAGAGGATAGTTTCAATCTGCCTACCTCTGGGTTATGAGCCCAGCATGCTTCCATTGCTGTACTCTGCTGCACATGTAAGTGCAAGAGATCCTGAAGCACTCACTCATCATGGGAAAGTACCAATGTGTTTCTTCGTTGGTTGATGGAAGAAACATCTTACAAAAACTCTCCAGATTATTGACTTTTTAAAGGTTTTCTAGGAAACGTTTTAGATGAATGCTTATTAGCCTTTGTCAGTATACACTTTCGTAAAGTGTCTCTGTGGCGCAATCAGTTAGTGTGTACGGCTATTAACTAAAAGGTTGGTGGTTCAATCCCACCCAGGGACGTAATTGACCTTGTTATCAGATTTTGGTGATCTTTAAGTAGACAAGTCAAAATTTCAAACCCCCTGTTATGGTGTAGGGTACCTGGCCTTCTCTGATGTAATCAGAGTTAGATTTGATTCAGTGATTTTATAAAAACAGCTAGGAAGCACAATTTAGCAGTGGGTTGCAGAGAAAAAGAAATATGCTGGCAAAAAAATCCAATTGAGTGATTAAACAGCTCTTCATTTTCTGGCTTTATTTTTATGCTAACAAATTTGTTCTCTGAAAAGTGTCCACAAAGCAAAGTCTCTGATTAACACCTTTGTAGGGATGGTTTTTCACCTATTACTAAATTAAACTTGCTTCATTGGAAAGGCAGCAAGATGCATCCTCATTTCAATGTCTACTGAAATAATACAGGTTGACACCAGGAAACATTAACGCCACTGCATCCTTGCTGCTTTCTCATGTGGAAGTCTGTTTAATGTAAGGAATTAAGAAAATCTTTATTTAAGGGTGAAGATGTTTCTCACAAAATCGTTGCCCCAATGCATCATTGAAATTCAAGATGGAAAGATGATTTTAATATATCACTTGTACATTTTGTATTGCTCTTCTGGTGACAATGTAGTTTGTTTTTGTCAATCACCATTTTAATAATAGGGTAAAGAAAATGAAGTGGATTTTTGAAAGAAAACAATACTGTCAATATACTATTAAAACAAATTAAAATGGTAAAAGTTATTGTACTTTAAGTAAAAATAAAAGAGCCAAAATATCAATCCCAGTTTTGGATTACTTTAATTAACAAAAAAAAATGCATATAGCAGAGGATAGTTTCAATCTGCCTACCTCTGGGTTATGGGCCCAGCATGCTTCCATTGCTGTACTCTGCTGCACATGTAAGTGCAAGAGATCCTGAAGCACTCACTCATCATGGGAAAGTACCAATGTGTTTCTTCGTTGGTTGATAGAAGAAACATCTTACAAAAACTCTCCAGATTATTGACTTTTTTAAGTTTTTCTAGGAAACGTTTTAGATGAATGCTTATTAGCATTTGTCAGTATGTATTTTTGCAAAGTGTCTCTGTGGCGCCATCAGTTAGTGTGTACGGCTATTAACCAAAAGGTTGGTGGTTCAATCCCACCCAGGGACGTAATTGACATTGTTATCAGATTTTGGTGATCTTTAAGTAGACAAGTCAAATTTCATACCCCCTGTTATTGTGTAGGGTACCTGGCCTTCTCTGATGTAATCAGAGTAAGATTTGATTCAGTGATTTTATAAAAACATCTAGGAAGCACAATTTAGCAGTGGGTTGCAGAGAAAAAGAAATATGCTGGCAAAAAAATTCAATTGAGTGATTAAACAGCTCTTCATTTTCTGGCTTTATTTTTATGCTAACAAATTTGTTCTCTGAAAAGTGTCCACAAAGCCAAGTCTCTGATTAACACCTTTGTAGGGATGGTTTTTCACCTATTACTAAATTAAACTTGCTTCATTGGAAAGGCAGCAAGATGCATCCTCATTTAAATGTCTACTGAAATAATACAGGTTGACACCAGGAAACATTAACGCCACTGCATCCTTGCTGCTTTCTCATGTGGAAGTCTGTTTAATGTGAAAACAAGGTGATATCTAATTAGCACACAGGTAAGGAATTAAGAAAATCTTTATTTAAGGGTGAAGATGTTTCTCACAAAATCGTTGCCCCAATGCATCATTGAAATTCAAGCTGGAAAGATGATTTTAATATATCACTTGTACATTTTGTATTGCTCTTCTGGTGACAATGTAGTTTGTTTTTGTCACTTACCATTTTAATAATAGGGTAAAGAAAATTAAGTGGATTTTTGAAAGAAAACAATACTGTCAATATACTATTAAAACAAATTAAAATGGTAAAAGTTATTGTACTTTAAGTAAAAATAAAAGAGCAAAAATATCAATCCCAGTTTTGGATTACTTTAATTAACAAAAAAAATGCATATAGCAAAGGATAGTTTCAATCTGCCTATCTCTGGGTTATGGGCCCAGCATGCTTCCATTGCAGTACTCTGCTGCACATGTAAGTGCAAGAGATCCTGAAGCACTCACTCATCATGGGAAAGTACCAATGTGTTTCTTCATTGGTTGATGGAAGAAACATCTTACAAAAACTCTCCAGATTATTGACTTTTTAAAGTTTTTCTAGGAAACGTTCTTGATGAATGCATATTAGCCTTTGTCAGTATGTACTTTTTGCAAAGTGTCTCTGTGGTGCAATTGGTTAGTGTGTAAGGCTATTAACCAAAAGATTGGTGGTTCAATCCCACCCAGGAACGTAATTGACCTTGTGATCAGATTTTGGTGATATTTAAGTAGACAAGTCAAAATTTCAAACCCCCCTCTTATTGTGTAGGGTACCTGGCCTTCTCTGATGTAATCAGAGTTAGATTTGATTCAGTGATTTTATAAAAAACAGCTAGGAAGCACAATTTAGCAGTGGGTTGCAGAGAAAAAAAATATGCTGGCAAAAAAAATCCAATTGAGTGATTAAACAGCTCTTCATTTTCTGGCTTTATTTTTATGCTAACAAATTTGTTCTCTGAAAAGTGTCCACAAAGCCAAGTCTCTGATTAACACCTTTGTAAGGATGGTTTTTCACCTATTACTAAATTAAACTTGCTTCATTGGAAAGGCAGCAAGATGCATCCTCATTTCAATGTCTACTGAAATAATACAAGTTGACACCAGGAAACATTAACGCCACTGCATCCTTGCTGCTTTCTCATGTGGAAGTCTGTTTAATGCGAAAACAAGGTGATATCTAATTATCACACAGGTAAGGAATTAAGAAAATCTTTATTTAAGGGTGAAGATGTTTCTCACAAAATCGTTGCCCCAATGCATCATTGAAATTCAAGCTGGAAAGATGATTTTAATATATCACTTGTACATTTTGTATTGCTCTTCTGGTGACAATGTAGTTTGTTTTTGTCAATTACCATTTTAATAATAGGGTAAAGAAAATTAAGTGGATTTTTGAAAGAAAACAATACTGTCAATATACTATTAAAACAAATTAAAATGGTAAAAGTTATTGTACTTTAAGTAAAAATAAAAGAGCCAAAATATCAATCCCAGTTTTGGATTACTTTAATTAACAAAAAAAAAGCATATAGCAGAGGATAGTTTCAATCTGCCTACCTCTGGGTTATGGGCCCAGCATGCTTCCATTGCTGTACTCTGCTGCACATGTAAGTGCAAGAGATCCTGAAGCACTAACTCATCATGGGAAAGTACCAATGTGTTTCTTCGTTGGTTGATGGAAGAAACATCTTACAAAAACTCTCCAGATTATTGACTTTTTAAAGTTTTTCTAGGAAACGTTTTAGATGAATGCTTATTAGCCCTTGTCAGTACATACTTTTGCAATGTGTCTCTGTGGCGCAATCAGTTAGTGTGTACGGCTATTAACCAAAAGGTTGGTTGTTCAATCCCACCCAGGTACGTAATTGACCTTGTTATCAGATTTTGGTGATCTTTAAGTAGACAAGTCAAAATTTCAAACCCCCTGTTATGGTGTAGGGTACCTGGCCTTCTCTGATGTAATCAGAGTTAGATTTGATTCAGTGATTTTATAAAAACAGCTAGGAAGCACAATTTAGCAGTGGGTTGCAGAGAAAAAGAAATATGCTGGCAAAAAAATCCAATTGAGTGATTAAACAGCTCTTCATTTTCTGGCTTTATTTTTATGCTAACAAATTTGTTCTCTGAAAAGTGTCCACAAAGCAAAGTCTCTGATTAACACCTTTGTAGGGATGGTTTTTCACCTATTACTAAATTAAACTTGCTTCATTGGAAAGGCAGCAAGATGCATCCTCATTTCAATGTCTACTGAAATAATACAGGTTGACACCAGGAAACATTAACGCCACTGCATCCTTGCTGCTTTCTCATGTGGAAGTCTGTTTAATGTAAGGAATTAAGAAAATCTTTATTTAAGGGTGAAGATGTTTCTCACAAAATCGTTGCCCCAATGCATCATTGAAATTCAAGATGGAAAGATGATTTTAATATATCACTTGTACATTTTGTATTGCTCTTCTGGTGACAATGTAGTTTGTTTTTGTCAATCACCATTTTAATAATAGGGTAAAGAAAATGAAGTGGATTTTTGAAAGAAAACAATACTGTCAATATACTATTAAAACAAATTAAAATGGTAAAAGTTATTGTACTTTAAGTAAAAATAAAAGAGCCAAAATATCAATCCCAGTTTTGGATTACTTTAATTAACAAAAAAAAATGCATATAGCAGAGGATAGTTTCAATCTGCCTACCTCTGGGTTATGGGCCCAGCATGCTTCCATTGCTGTACTCTGCTGCACATGTAAGTGCAAGAGATCCTGAAGCACTCACTCATCATGGGAAAGTACCAATGTGTTTCTTCGTTGGTTGATAGAAGAAACATCTTACAAAAACTCTCCAGATTATTGACTTTTTTAAGTTTTTCTAGGAAACGTTTTAGATGAATGCTTATTAGCATTTGTCAGTATGTACTTTTGCAAAGTGTCTCTGTGGCGCAATCAGTTAGTGTGTACGGCTATTAACCAAAAGGTTGGTGGTTCAATCCCACCCAGGGACGTAATTGACCTTGTTATCAGATTTTGGTGATCTTTAAGTAGACAAGTCAAATTTCATACCCCCTGTTATTGTGTAGGGTACCTGGCCTTCTCTGATGTAATCAGAGTAAGATTTGATTCAGTGATTTTATAAAAACATCTAGGAAGCACAATTTAGCAGTGGGTTGCAGAGAAAAAGAAATATGCTGGCAAAAAAATTCAATTGAGTGATTAAACAGCTCTTCATTTTCTGGCTTTATTTTTATGCTAACAAATTTGTTCTCTGAAAAGTGTCCACAAAGCCAAGTCTCTGATTAACACCTTTGTAGGGATGGTTTTTCACCTATTACTAAATTAAACTTGCTTCATTGGAAAGGCAGCAAGATGCATCCTCATTTAAATGTCTACTGAAATAATACAGGTTGACACCAGGAAACATTAACGCCACTGCATCCTTGCTGCTTTCTCATGTGGAAGTCTGTTTAATGTGAAAACAAGGTGATATCTAATTAGCACACAGGTAAGGAATTAAGAAAATCTTTATTTAAGGGTGAAGATGTTTCTCACAAAATCGTTGCCCCAATGCATCATTGAAATTCAAGCTGGAAAGATGATTTTAATATATCACTTGTACATTTTGTATTGCTCTTCTGGTGACAATGTAGTTTGTTTTTGTCAATTACCATTTTAATAATAGGGTAAAGAAAATTAAGTGGATTTTTGAAAGAAAACAATACTGTCAATATACTATTAAAACAAATTAAAATGGTAAAAGTTATTGTACTTTAAGTAAAAATAAAAGAGCAAAAATATCAATCCCAGTTTTGGATTACTTTAATTAACAAAAAAAATGCATATAGCAAAGGATAGTTTCAATCTGCCTATCTCTGGGTTATGGGCCCAGCATGCTTCCATTGCAGTACTCTGCTGCACATGTAAGTGCAAGAGATCCTGAAGCACTCACTCATCATGGGAAAGTACCAATGTGTTTCTTCATTGGTTGATGGAAGAAACATCTTACAAAAACTCTCCAGATTATTGACTTTTTAAAGTTTTTCTAGGAAACGTTCTTGATGAATGCATATTAGCCTTTGTCAGTATGTACTTTTTGCAAAGTGTCTCTGTGGTGCAATTGGTTAGTGTGTAAGGCTATTAACCAAAAGATTGGTGGTTCAATCCCACCAAGGAACGTAATTGACCTTGTGATCAGATTTTGGTGATATTTAAGTAGACAAGTCAAAATTTCAAACCCCCCTCTTATTGTGTAGGGTACCTGGCCTTCTCTGATGTAATCAGAGTTAGATTTGATTCAGTGATTTTATAAAAAACAGCTAGGAAGCACAATTTAGCAGTGGGTTGCAGAGAAAAAAAATATGCTGGCAAAAAAAATCCAATTGAGTGATTAAACAGCTCTTCATTTTCTGGCTTTATTTTTATGCTAACAAATTTGTTCTCTGAAAAGTGTCCACAAAGCCAAGTCTCTGATTAACACCTTTGTAGGGATGGTTTTTCACCTATTACTAAATTAAACTTGCTTCATTGGAAAGGCAGCAAGATGCATCCTCATTTAAATGTCTACTGAAATAATACAGGTTGACACCAGGAAACATTAACGCCACTGCATCCTTGCTGCTTTCTCATGTGGAAGTCTGTTTAATGTGAAAACAAGGTGATATCTAATTAGCACACAGGTAAGGAATTAAGAAAATCTTTATTTAAGGGTGAAGATGTTTCTCACAAAATCGTTGCCCCAATGCATCATTGAAATTCAAGCTGGAAAGATGATTTTAATATATCACTTGTACATTTTGTATTGCTCTTCTGGTGACAATGTAGTTTGTTTTTGTCAATTACCATTTTAATAATAGGGTAAAGAAAATTAAGTGGATTTTTGAAAGAAAACAATACTGTCAATATACTATTAAAACAAATTAAAATGGTAAAAGTTATTGTACTTTAAGTAAAAATAAAAGAGCAAAAATATCAATCCCAGTTTTGGATTACTTTAATTAACAAAAAAAAAATGCATATAGCAAAGGATAGTTTCAATCTGCCTATCTCTGGGTTATGGGCCCAGCATGCTTCCATTGCAGTACTCTGCTGCACATGTAAGTGCAAGAGATCCTGAAGCACTCACTCATCATGGGAAAGTACCAATGTGTTTCTTCATTGGTTGATGGAAGAAACATCTTACAAAAACTCTCCAGATTATTGACTTTTTAAAGTTTTTCTAGGAAACGTTCTTGATGAATGCATATTAGCCTTTGTCAGTATGTACTTTTTGCAAAGTGTCTCTGTGGTGCAATTGGTTAGTGTGTAAGGCTACTAACCAAAAGATTGGTGGTTCAATCCCACCCAGGAACGTAATTGACCTTGTGATCAGATTTTGGTGATATTTAAGTAGACAAGTCAAAATTTCAAACCCCCCTCTTATTGTGTAGGGTACCTGGCCTTCTCTGATGTAATCAGAGTTAGATTTGATTCAGTGATTTTATAAAAAACAGCTAGGAAGCACAATTTAGCAGTGGGTTGCAGAGAAAAAAAATATGCTGGCAAAAAAAATCCAATTGAGTGATTAAACAGCTCTTCATTTTCTGGCTTTATTTTTATGCTAACAAATTTGTTCTCTGAAAAGTGTCCACAAAGCCAAGTCTCTGATTAACACCTTTGTAAGGATGGTTTTTCACCTATTACTAAATTAAACTTGCTTCATTGGAAAGGCAGCAAGATGCATCCTCATTTCAATGTCTACTGAAATAATACAAGTTGACACCAGGAAACATTAACGCCACTGCATCCTTGCTGCTTTCTCATGTGGAAGTCTGTTTAATGCGAAAACAAGGTGATATCTAATTATCACACAGGTAAGGAATTAAGAAAATCTTTATTTAAGGGTGAAGATGTTTCTCACAAAATCGTTGCCCCAATGCATCATTGAAATTCAAGCTGGAAAGATGATTTTAATATATCACTTGTACATTTTGTATTGCTCTTCTGGTGACAATGTAGTTTGTTTTTGTCAATTACCATTTTAATAGTAGGGTAAAGAAAATTAAGTGGATTTTTGAAAGAAAACAATACTGTCAATATACTATTAAAACAAATTAAAATGGTAAAAGTTATTGTACTTTAAGTAAAAATAAAAGAGCCAAAATATCAATCCCAGTTTTGGATTACTTTAATTAACAAAAAAAAATGCATATAGCAGAGGATAGTTTCAATCTGCCTACCTCTGGGTTATGGGCCCAGCATGCTTCCATTGCTGTACTCTGCTGCACATGTAAGTGCAAGAGATCCTGAAGCACTCACTCATCATGGGAAAGTACCAATGTGTTTCTTCGTTGGTTGATAGAAGAAACATCTTACAAAAACTCTCCAGATTATTGACTTTTTTAAGTTTTTCTAGGAAACGTTTTAGATGAATGCTTATTAGCATTTGTCAGTATGTACTTTTGCAAAGTGTCTCTGTGGCGCAATCAGTTAGTGTGTACGGCTATTAACCAAAAGGTTGGTGGTTCAATCCCACCCAGGGACGTAATTGACCTTGTTATCAGATTTTGGTGATCTTTAAGTAGACAAGTCAAATTTCATACCCCCTGTTATTGTGTAGGGTACCTGGCCTTCTCTGATGTAATCAGAGTAAGATTTGATTCAGTGATTTTATAAAAACATCTAGGAAGCACAATTTAGCAGTGGGTTGCAGAGAAAAAGAAATATGCTGGCAAAAAAATTCAATTGAGTGATTAAACAGCTCTTCATTTTCTGGCTTTATTTTTATGCTAACAAATTTGTTCTCTGAAAAGTGTCCACAAAGCCAAGTCTCTGATTAACACCTTTGTAGGGATGGTTTTTCACCTATTACTAAATTAAACTTGCTTCATTGGAAAGGCAGCAAGATGCATCCTCATTTAAATGTCTACTGAAATAATACAGGTTGACACCAGGAAACATTAACGCCACTGCATCCTTGCTGCTTTCTCATGTGGAAGTCTGTTTAATGTGAAAACAAGGTGATATCTAATTAGCACACAGGTAAGGAATTAAGAAAATCTTTATTTAAGGGTGAAGATGTTTCTCACAAAATCGTTGCCCCAATGCATCATTGAAATTCAAGCTGGAAAGATGATTTTAATATATCACTTGTACATTTTGTATTGCTCTTCTGGTGACAATGTAGTTTGTTTTTGTCAATCACCATTTTAATAATAGGGTAAAGAAAATTAAGTGGATTTTTGAAAGAAAACAATACTGTCAATATACTATTAAAACAAATTAAAATGGTAAAAGTTATTGTACTTTAAGTAAAAATAAAAGAGCAAAAATATCAATCCCAGTTTTGGATTACTTTAATTAACAAAAAAAATGCATATAGCAAAGGATAGTTTCAATCTGCCTATCTCTGGGTTATGGGCCCAGCATGCTTCCATTGCAGTACTCTGCTGCACATGTAAGTGCAAGAGATCCTGAAGCACTCACTCATCATGGGAAAGTACCAATGTGTTTCTTCATTGGTTGATGGAAGAAACATCTTACAAAAACTCTCCAGATTATTGACTTTTTAAAGTTTTTCTAGGAAACGTTCTTGATGAATGCATATTAGCCTTTGTCAGTATGTACTTTTTGCAAAGTGTCTCTGTGGTGCAATTGGTTAGTGTGTAAGGCTATTAACCAAAAGATTGGTGGTTCAATCCCACCCAGGAACGTAATTGACCTTGTGATCAGATTTTGGTGATATTTAAGTAGACAAGTCAAAATTTCAAACCCCCCTCTTATTGTGTAGGGTACCTGGCCTTCTCTGATGTAATCAGAGTTAGATTTGATTCAGTGATTTTATAAAAAACAGCTAGGAAGCACAATTTAGCAGTGGGTTGCAGAGAAAAAAAATATGCTGGCAAAAAAAATCCAATTGAGTGATTAAACAGCTCTTCATTTTCTGGCTTTATTTTTATGCTAACAAATTTGTTCTCTGAAAAGTGTCCACAAAGCCAAGTCTCTGATTAACACCTTTGTAGGGATGGTTTTTCACCTATTACTAAATTAAACTTGCTTCATTGGAAAGGCAGCAAGATGCATCCTCATTTCAATGTCTACTGAAATAATACAAGTTGACACCAGGAAACATTAACGCCACTGCATCCTTGCTGCTTTCTCATGTGGAAGTCTGTTTAATGCGAAAACAAGGTGATATCTAATTAGCACACAGGTAAGGAATTAAGAAAATCTTTATTTAAGGGTGAAGATGTTTCTCACAAAATCGTTGCCCCAATGCATCATTGAAATTCAAGCTGGAAAGATGATTTTAATATATCACTTGTACATTTTGTATTGCTCTTCTGGTGACAATGTAGTTTGTTTTTGTCAATTATCATTTTAATAATAGGGTAAAGAAAATTAAGTGGATTTTTGAAAGAAAACAATACTGTCAATATACTATTAAAACAAATTAAAATGGTAAAAGTTATTGTACTTTAAGTAAAAATAAAAGAGCCAAAATATCAATCCCAGTTTTGGATTACTTTAATTAACAAAAAAAAAGCATATAGCAGAGGATAGTTTCAATCTGCCTACCTCTGGGTTATGGGCCCAGCATGCTTCCATTGCTGTACTCTGCTGCACATGTAAGTGCAAGAGATCCTGAAGCACTAACTCATCATGGGAAAGTACCAATGTGTTTCTTCGTTGGTTGATGGAAGAAACATCTTACAAAAACTCTCCAGATTATTGACTTTTTAAAGTTTTTCTAGGAAACGTTTTAGATGAATGCTTATTAGCCCTTGTCAGTACATACTTCTGCAATGTGTCTCTGTGGCGCAATCAGTTAGTGTGTACGGCTATTAACCAAAAGGTTGGTGGTTCAATCCCACCCAGGTACGTAATTGACCTTGTTATCAGATTTTGGTGATCTTTAAGTAGACAAGTCAAAATTTCAAACCCCCTCTTATAGTGTAGGGTACCTGGCCTTCTCTGATGTAATCAGAGTTAGATTTGATTCATTGATTTTATAAAAACAGCTAGGATGCACAATTTAGCAGTGGTTTGCAGAGAAAAAAAATATGCTGGCAGAAAAATCCAATTGAGTGATTAAACAGCTCTTCATTTTCTGGCTTTATTTTTATGCTAACAAATTTGTTCTCTGAAAAGTGTCCACAAAGCCAAGTCTCTGATTAACACCTTTGTAAGGATGGTTTTTCACCTATTACTAAATTAAACTTGCTTCATTGGAAAGGCAGCAAGATGCATCCTCATTTCAATGTCTACTGAAATAATACAAGTTGACACCAGGAAACATTAACGCCACTGCATCCTTGCTGCTTTCTCATGTGGAAGTCTGTTTAATGCGAAAACAAGGTGATATCTAATTATCACACAGGTAAGGAATTAAGAAAATCTTTATTTAAGGGTGAAGATGTTTCTCACAAAATCGTTGCCCCAATGCATCATTGAAATTCAAGCTGGAAAGATGATTTTAATATATCACTTGTACATTTTGTATTGCTCTTCTGGTGACAATGTAGTTTGTTTTTGTCAATTACCATTTTAATAATAGGGTAAAGAAAATTAAGTGGATTTTTGAAAGAAAACAATACTGTCAATATACTATTAAAACAAATTAAAATGGTAAAAGTTATTGTACTTTAAGTAAAAATAAAAGAGCCAAAATATCAATCCCAGTTTTGGATTACTTTAATTAACAAAAAAAAAGCATATAGCAGAGGATAGTTTCAATCTGCCTACCTCTGGGTTATGGGCCCAGCATGCTTCCATTGCTGTACTCTGCTGCACATGTAAGTGCAAGAGATCCTGAAGCACTAACTCATCATGGGAAAGTACCAATGTGTTTCTTCGTTGGTTGATGGAAGAAACATCTTACAAAAACTCTCCAGATTATTGACTTTTTAAAGTTTTTCTAGGAAACGTTTTAGATGAATGCTTATTAGCCCTTGTCAGTACATACTTTTGCAATGTGTCTCTGTGGCGCAATCAGTTAGTGTGTACGGCTATTAACCAAAAGGTTGGTTGTTCAATCCCACCCAGGTACGTAATTGACCTTGTTATCAGATTTTGGTGATCTTTAAGTAGACAAGTCAAAATTTCAAACCCCCTGTTATGGTGTAGGGTACCTGGCCTTCTCTGATGTAATCAGAGTTAGATTTGATTCAGTGATTTTATAAAAACAGCTAGGAAGCACAATTTAGCAGTGGGTTGCAGAGAAAAAGAAATATGCTGGCAAAAAAATCCAATTGAGTGATTAAACAGCTCTTCATTTTCTGGCTTTATTTTTATGCTAACAAATTTGTTCTCTGAAAAGTGTCCACAAAGCAAAGTCTCTGATTAACACCTTTGTAGGGATGGTTTTTCACCTATTACTAAATTAAACTTGCTTCATTGGAAAGGCAGCAAGATGCATCCTCATTTCAATGTCTACTGAAATAATACAGGTTGACACCAGGAAACATTAACGCCACTGCATCCTTGCTGCTTTCTCATGTGGAAGTCTGTTTAATGTAAGGAATTAAGAAAATCTTTATTTAAGGGTGAAGATGTTTCTCACAAAATCGTTGCCCCAATGCATCATTGAAATTCAAGATGGAAAGATGATTTTAATATATCACTTGTACATTTTGTATTGCTCTTCTGGTGACAATGTAGTTTGTTTTTGTCAATCACCATTTTAATAATAGGGTAAAGAAAATGAAGTGGATTTTTGAAAGAAAACAATACTGTCAATATACTATTAAAACAAATTAAAATGGTAAAAGTTATTGTACTTTAAGTAAAAATAAAAGAGCCAAAATATCAATCCCAGTTTTGGATTACTTTAATTAACAAAAAAAAATGCATATAGCAGAGGATAGTTTCAATCTGCCTACCTCTGGGTTATGGGCCCAGCATGCTTCCATTGCTGTACTCTGCTGCACATGTAAGTGCAAGAGATCCTGAAGCACTCATTCATCATGGGAAAGTACCAATGTGTTTCTTCGTTGGTTGATAGAAGAAACATCTTACAAAAACTCTCCAGATTATTGACTTTTTTAAGTTTTTCTAGGAAACGTTTTAGATGAATGCTTATTAGCATTTGTCAGTATGTACTTTTGCGAAGTGTCTCTGTGGCGCAATCAGTTAGTGTGTACGGCTATTAACCAAAAGGTTGGTGGTTCAATCCCACCCAGGGGCGTAATTGACCTTGTTATCAGATTTTGGTGATCTTTAAGTAGACAAGTCAAATTTCATACCCCCTGTTATTGTGTAGGGTACCTGGCCTTCTCTGATGTAATCAGAGTAAGATTTGATTCAGTGATTTTATAAAAACATCTAGGAAGCACAATTTAGCAGTGGGTTGCAGAGAAAAAGAAATATGCTGGCAAAAAAATTCAATTGAGTGATTAAACAGCTCTTCATTTTCTGGCTTTATTTTTATGCTAACAAATTTGTTCTCTGAAAAGTGTCCACAAAGCCAAGTCTCTGATTAACACCTTTGTAGGGATGGTTTTTCACCTATTACTAAATTAAACTTGCTTCATTGGAAAGGCAGCAAGATGCATCCTCATTTAAATGTCTACTGAAATAATACAGGTTGACACCAGGAAACATTAACGCCACTGCATCCTTGCTGCTTTCTCATGTGGAAGTCTGTTTAATGCGAAAACAAGGTGATATCTAATTAGCACACAGGTAAGGAATTAAGAAAATCTTTATTTAAGGGTGAAGATGTTTCTCACAAAATCGTTGCCCCAATGCATCATTGAAATTCAAGCTGGAAAGATGATTTTAATATATCACTTGTACATTTTGTATTGCTCTTCTGGTGACAATGTAGTTTGTTTTTGTCAATTACCATTTTAATAATAGGGTAAAGAAAATTAAGTGGATTTTTGAAAGAAAACAATACTGTCAATATACTATTAAAACAAATTAAAATGGTAAAAGTTATTGTACTTTAAGTAAAAATAAAAGAGCAAAAATATCAATCCCAGTTTTGGATTACTTTAATTAACAAAAAAAATGCATATAGCAAAGGATAGTTTCAATCTGCCTATCTCTGGGTTATGGGCCCAGCATGCTTCCATTGCAGTACTCTGCTGCACATGTAAGTGCAAGAGATCCTGAAGCACTCACTCATCATGGGAAAGTACCAATGTGTTTCTTCATTGGTTGATGGAAGAAACATCTTACAAAAACTCTCCAGATTATTGACTTTTTAAAGTTTTTCTAGGAAACGTTCTTGATGAATGCATATTAGCCTTTGTCAGTATGTACTTTTTGCAAAGTGTCTCTGTGGTGCAATTGGTTAGTGTGTAAGGCTGTTAACCAAAAGATTGGTGGTTCAATCCCACCCAGGAACGTAATTGACCTTGTGATCAGATTTTGGTGATATTTAAGTAGACAAGTCAAAATTTCAAACCCCCCTCTTATTGTGTAGGGTACCTGGCCTTCTCTGATGTAATCAGAGTTAGATTTGATTCAGTGATTTTATAAAAAACAGCTAGGAAGCACAATTTAGCAGTGGGTTGCAGAGAAAAAAAATATGCTGGCAAAAAAAATCCAATTGAGTGATTAAACAGCTCTTCATTTTCTGGCTTTATTTTTATGCTAACAAATTTGTTCTCTGAAAAGTGTCCACAAAGCCAAGTCTCTGATTAACACCTTTGTAGGGATGGTTTTTCACCTATTACTAAATTAAACTTGCTTCATTGGAAAGGCAGCAAGATGCATCCTCATTTCAATGTCTACTGAAATAATACAAGTTGACACCAGGAAACATTAACGCCACTGCATCCTTGCTGCTTTCTCATGTGGAAGTCTGTTTAATGCGAAAACAAGGTGATATCTAATTAGCACACAGGTAAGGAATTAAGAAAATCTTTATTTAAGGGTGAAGATGTTTCTCACAAAATCGTTGCCCCAATGCATCATTGAAATTCAAGCTGGAAAGATGATTTTAATATATCACTTGTACATTTTGTATTTCTCTTCTGGTGACAATGTAGTTTGTTTTTGTCAATTATCATTTTAATAATAGGGTAAAGAAAATTAAGTGGATTTTTGAAAGAAAACAATACTGTCAATATACTATTAAAACAAATTAAAATGGTAAAAGTTATTGTACTTTAAGTAAAAATAAAAGAGCCAAAATATCAATCCCAGTTTTGGATTACTTTAATTAACAAAAAAAAAGCATATAGCAGAGGATAGTTTCAATCTGCCTACCTCTGGGTTATGGGCCCAGCATGCTTCCATTGCTGTACTCTGCTGCACATGTAAGTGCAAGAGATCCTGAAGCACTAACTCATCATGGGAAAGTACCAATGTGTTTCTTCGTTGGTTGATGGAAGAAACATCTTACAAAAACTCTCCAGATTATTGACTTTTTAAAGTTTTTCTAGGAAACGTTTTAGATGAATGCTTATTAGCCCTTGTCAGTACATACTTCTGCAATGTGTCTCTGTGGCACAATCAGTTAGTGTGTACGGCTATTAACCAAAAGGTTGGTGGTTCAATCCCACCCAGGTACGTAATTGACCTTGTTATCAGATTTTGGTGATCTTTAAGTAGACAAGTCAAATTTCAAACCCCCTGTTATGGTGTAGGGTACCTGGCCTTCTCTGATGTAATCAGAGTTAGATTTGATTCAGTGATTTTATAAAAACATCTAGGAAGCACAATTTAGCAGTGGGTTGCAGAGAAAAAGAAATATGCTGGCAAAAAAATTCAATTGAGTGATTAAACAGCTCTTCATTTTCTGGCTTTATTTTTATGCTAACAAATTTGTTCTCTGAAAAGTGTCCACAAAGCCAAGTCTCTGATTAACACCTTTGTAGGGATGGTTTTTCACCTATTACTAAATTAAACTTGCTTCATTGGAAAGGCAGCAAGATGCATCCTCATTTAAATGTCTACTGAAATAATACAGGTTGACACCAGGAAACATTAACGCCACTGCATCCTTGCTGCTTTCTCATGTGGAAGTCTGTTTAATGTGAAAACAAGGTGATATCTAATTAGCACACAGGTAAGGAATTAAGAAAATCTTTATTTAAGGGTGAAGATGTTTCTCACAAAATCGTTGCCCCAATGCATCATTGAAATTCAAGCTGGAAAGATGATTTTAATATATCACTTGTACATTTTGTATTGCTCTTCTGGTGACAATGTAGTTTGTTTTTGTCAATTACCATTTTAATAATAGGGTAAAGAAAATTAAGTGGATTTTTGAAAGAAAACAATACTGTCAATATACTATTAAAACAAATTAAAATGGTAAAAGTTATTGTACTTTAAGTAAAAATAAAAGAGCAAAAATATCAATCCCAGTTTTGGATTACTTTAATTAACAAAAAAAATGCATATAGCAAAGGATAGTTTCAATCTGCCTATCTCTGGGTTATGGGCCCAGCATGCTTCCATTGCAGTACTCTGCTGCACATGTAAGTGCAAGAGATCCTGAAGCACTCACTCATCATGGGAAAGTACCAATGTGTTTCTTCATTGGTTGATGGAAGAAACATCTTACAAAAACTCTCCAGATTATTGACTTTTTAAAGTTTTTCTAGGAAACGTTCTTGATGAATGCATATTAGCCTTTGTCAGTATGTACTTTTTGCAAAGTGTCTCTGTGGTGCAATTGGTTAGTGTGTAAGGCTATTAACCAAAAGATTGGTGGTTCAATCCCACCCAGGAACGTAATTGACCTTGTGATCAGATTTTGGTGATATTTAAGTAGACAAGTCAAAATTTCAAACCCCCCTCTTATTGTGTAGGGTACCTGGCCTTCTCTGATGTAATCAGAGTTAGATTTGATTCAGTGATTTTATAAAAAACAGCTAGGAAGCACAATTTAGCAGTGGGTTGCAGAGAAAAAAAATATGCTGGCAAAAAAAATCCAATTGAGTGATTAAACAGCTCTTCATTTTCTGGCTTTATTTTTATGCTAACAAATTTGTTCTCTGAAAAGTGTCCACAAAGCCAAGTCTCTGATTAACACCTTTGTAGGGATGGTTTTTCACCTATTACTAAATTAAACTTGCTTCATTGGAAAGGCAGCAAGATGCATCCTCATTTCAATGTCTACTGAAATAATACAAGTTGACACCAGGAAACATTAACGCCACTGCATCCTTGCTGCTTTCTCATGTGGAAGTCTGTTTAATGCGAAAACAAGGTGATATCTAATTAGCACACAGGTAAGGAATTAAGAAAATCTTTATTTAAGGGTGAAGATGTTTCTCACAAAATCGTTGCCCCAATGCATCATTGAAATTCAAGCTGGAAAGATGATTTTAATATATCACTTGTACATTTTGTATTGCTCTTCTGGTGACAATGTAGTTTGTTTTTGTCAATTATCATTTTAATAATAGGGTAAAGAAAATTAAGTGGATTTTTGAAAGAAAACAATACTGTCAATATACTATTAAAACAAATTAAAATGGTAAAAGTTATTGTACTTTAAGTAAAAATAAAAGAGCCAAAATATCAATCCCAGTTTTGGATTACTTTAATTAACAAAAAAAAAGCATATAGCAGAGGATAGTTTCAATCTGCCTACCTCTGGGTTATGGGCCCAGCATGCTTCCATTGCTGTACTCTGCTGCACATGTAAGTGCAAGAGATCCTGAAGCACTAACTCATCATGGGAAAGTACCAATGTGTTTCTTCGTTGGTTGATGGAAGAAACATCTTACAAAAACTCTCCAGATTATTGACTTTTTAAAGTTTTTCTAGGAAACGTTTTAGATGAATGCTTATTAGCCCTTGTCAGTACATACTTCTGCAATGTGTCTCTGTGGCGCAATCAGTTAGTGTGTACGGCTATTAACCAAAAGGTTGGTGGTTCAATCCCACCCAGGTACGTAATTGACCTTGTTATCAGATTTTGGTGATCTTTAAGTAGACAAGTCAAATTTCAAACCCCCTGTTATGGTGTAGGGTACCTGGCCTTCTCTGATGTAATCAGAGTTAGATTTGATTCAGTGATTTTATAAAAACATCTAGGAAGCACAATTTAGCAGTGGGTTGCAGAGAAAAAGAAATATGCTGGCAAAAAAATTCATTTGAGTGATTAAACAGCTCTTCATTTTCTGGCTTTATTTTTATGCTAACAAATTTGTTCTCTGAAAAGTGTCCACAAAGCCAAGTCTCTGATTAACACCTTTGTAGGGATGGTTTTTCACCTATTACTAAATTAAACTTGCTTCATTGGAAAGGCAGCAAGATGCATCCTCATTTAAATGTCTACTGAAATAATACAGGTTGACACCAGGAAACATTAACGCCACTGCATCCTTGCTGCTTTCTCATGTGGAAGTCTGTTTAATGTGAAAACAAGGTGATATCTAATTAGCACACAGGTAAGGAATTAAGAAAATCTTTATTTAAGGGTGAAGATGTTTCTCACAAAATCGTTGCCCCAATGCATCATTGAAATTCAAGCTGGAAAGATGATTTTAATATATCACTTGTACATTTTGTATTGCTCTTCTGGTGACAATGTAGTTTGTTTTTGTCAATTACCATTTTAATAATAGGGTAAAGAAAATTAAGTGGATTTTTGAAAGAAAACAATACTGTCAATATACTATTAAAACAAATTAAAATGGTAAAAGTTATTGTACTTTAAGTAAAAATAAAAGAGCAAAAATATCAATCCCAGTTTTGGATTACTTTAATTAACAAAAAAAATGCATATAGCAAAGGATAGTTTCAATCTGCCTATCTCTGGGTTATGGGCCCAGCATGCTTCCATTGCAGTACTCTGCTGCACATGTAAGTGCAAGAGATCCTGAAGCACTCACTCATCATGGGAAAGTACCAATGTGTTTCTTCATTGGTTGATGGAAGAAACATCTTACAAAAACTCTCCAGATTATTGACTTTTTAAAGTTTTTCTAGGAAACGTTCTTGATGAATGCATATTAGCCTTTGTCAGTATGTACTTTTTGCAAAGTGTCTCTGTGGTGCAATTGGTTAGTGTGTAAGGCTATTAACCAAAAGATTGGTGGTTCAATCCCACCCAGGAACGTAATTGACCTTGTGATCAGATTTTGGTGATATTTAAGTAGACAAGTCAAAATTTCAAACCCCCCTCTTATTGTGTAGGGTACCTGGCCTTCTCTGATGTAATCAGAGTTAGATTTGATTCAGTGATTTTATAAAAAACAGCTAGGAAGCACAATTTAGCAGTGGGTTGCAGAGAAAAAAAATATGCTGGCAAAAAAAATCCAATTGAGTGATTAAACAGCTCTTCATTTTCTGGCTTTATTTTTATGCTAACAAATTTGTTCTCTGAAAAGTGTCCACAAAGCCAAGTCTCTGATTAACACCTTTGTAGGGATGGTTTTTCACCTATTACTAAATTAAACTTGCTTCATTGGAAAGGCAGCAAGATGCATCCTCATTTCAATGTCTACTGAAATAATACAAGTTGACACCAGGAAACATTAACGCCACTGCATCCTTGCTGCTTTCTCATGTGGAAGTCTGTTTAACGCGAAAACAAGGTGATATCTAATTAGCACACAGGTAAGGAATTAAGAAAATCTTTATTTAAGGGTGAAGATGTTTCTCACAAAATCGTTGCCCCAATGCATCATTGAAATTCAAGCTGGAAAGATGATTTTAATATATCACTTGTACATTTTGTATTGCTCTTCTGGTGACAATGTAGTTTGTTTTTGTCAATTACCATTTTAATAATAGGGTAAAGAAATTTAAGTGGATTTTTGAAAGAAAACAATACTGTCAATATACTATTAAAACAAATTAAAATGGTAAAAGTTATTGTACTTTAAGTAAAAATAAAAGAGCCAAAATATCAATCCCAGTTTTGGATTACTTTAATTAAAAAAAAAAAGCATACAGCAGAGGATAGTTTCAATCTGCCTACCTCTGGGTTATGAGCCCAGCATGCTTCCATTGCTGTACTCTGCTGCACATGTAAGTGCAAGAGATCCTGAAGCACTCACTCATCATGGGAAAGTACCAATGTGTTTCTTCGTTGGTTGATGGAAGAAACATCTTACAAAAACTCTCCAGATTATTGACTTTTTAAAGGTTTTCTAGGAAACGTTTTAGATGAATGCTTATTAGCCTTTGTCAGTATACACTTTCGTAAAGTGTCTCTGTGGCGCAATCAGTTAGTGTGTACGGCTATTAACTAAAAGGTTGGTGGTTCAATCCCACCCAGGGACGTAATTGACCTTGTTATCAGATTTTGGTGATCTTTAAGTAGACAAGTCAAAATTTCAAACCCCCTCTTATAGTGTAGGGTACCTGGCCTTCTCTGATGTAATCAGAGTTAGATTTGATTCATTGATTTTATAAAAACAGCTAGGATGCACAATTTAGCAGTGGTTTGCAGAGAAAAAAAATATGCTGGCAGAAAAATCCAATTGAGTGATTAAACAGCTCTTCATTTTCTGGCTTTATTTTTATGCTAACAAATTTGTTCTCTGAAAAGTGTCCACAAAGCCAAGTCTCTGATTAACACCTTTGTAAGGATGGTTTTTCACCTATTACTAAATTAAACTTGCTTCATTGGAAAGGCAGCAAGATGCATCCTCATTTCAATGTCTACTGAAATAATACAAGTTGACACCAGGAAACATTAACGCCACTGCATCCTTGCTGCTTTCTCATGTGGAAGTCTGTTTAATGCGAAAACAAGGTGATATCTAATTATCACACAGGTAAGGAATTAAGAAAATCTTTATTTAAGGGTGAAGATGTTTCTCACAAAATCGTTGCCCCAATGCATCATTGAAATTCAAGCTGGAAAGATGATTTTAATATATCACTTGTACATTTTGTATTGCTCTTCTGGTGACAATGTAGTTTGTTTTTGTCAATTACCATTTTAATAATAGGGTAAAGAAAATTAAGTGGATTTTTGAAAGAAAACAATACTGTCAATATACTATTAAAACAAATTAAAATGGTAAAAGTTATTGTACTTTAAGTAAAAATAAAAGAGCCAAAATATCAATCCCAGTTTTGGATTACTTTAATTAACAAAAAAAAAGCATATAGCAGAGGATAGTTTCAATCTGCCTACCTCTGGGTTATGGGCCCAGCATGCTTCCATTGCTGTACTCTGCTGCACATGTAAGTGCAAGAGATCCTGAAGCACTAACTCATCATGGGAAAGTACCAATGTGTTTCTTCGTTGGTTGATGGAAGAAACATCTTACAAAAACTCTCCAGATTATTGACTTTTTAAAGTTTTTCTAGGAAACGTTTTAGATGAATGCTTATTAGCCCTTGTCAGTACATACTTTTGCAATGTGTCTCTGTGGCGCAATCAGTTAGTGTGTACGGCTATTAACCAAAAGGTTGGTTGTTCAATCCCACCCAGGTACGTAATTGACCTTGTTATCAGATTTTGGTGATCTTTAAGTAGACAAGTCAAAATTTCAAACCCCCTGTTATGGTGTAGGGTACCTGGCCTTCTCTGATGTAATCAGAGTTAGATTTGATTCAGTGATTTTATAAAAACAGCTAGGAAGCACAATTTAGCAGTGGGTTGCAGAGAAAAAGAAATATGCTGGCAAAAAAATCCAATTGAGTGATTAAACAGCTCTTCATTTTCTGGCTTTATTTTTATGCTAACAAATTTGTTCTCTGAAAAGTGTCCACAAAGCAAAGTCTCTGATTAACACCTTTGTAGGGATGGTTTTTCACCTATTACTAAATTAAACTTGCTTCATTGGAAAGGCAGCAAGATGCATCCTCATTTCAATGTCTACTGAAATAATACAGGTTGACACCAGGAAACATTAACGCCACTGCATCCTTGCTGCTTTCTCATGTGGAAGTCTGTTTAATGTGAAAACAAGGTGATATCTAATTAGCACACAGGTAAGGAATTAAGAAAATCTTTATTTAAGGGTGAAGATGTTTCTCACAAAATCGTTGCCCCAATGCATCATTGAAATTCAAGATGGAAAGATGATTTTAATATATCACTTGTACATTTTGTATTGCTCTTCTGGTGACAATGTAGTTTGTTTTTGTCAATCACCATTTTAATAATAGGGTAAAGAAAATGAAGTGGATTTTTGAAAGAAAACAATACTGTCAATATACTATTAAAACAAATTAAAATGGTAAAAGTTATTGTACTTTAAGTAAAAATAAAAGAGCCAAAATATCAATCCCAGTTTTGGATTACTTTAACAAAAAAAAATGCATATAGCAGAGGATAGTTTCAATCTGCCTACCTCTGGGTTATGGGCCCAGCATGCTTCCATTGCTGTACTCTGCTGCACATGTAAGTGCAAGAGATCCTGAAGCACTCACTCATCATGGGAAAGTACCAATGTGTTTCTTCGTTGGTTGATAGAAGAAACATCTTACAAAAACTCTCCAGATTATTGACTTTTTAAAGTTTTTCTAGGAAACGTTTTAGATGAATGCTTATTAGCATTTGTCAGTATGTACTTTTGCAAAGTGTCTCTGTGGCGCAATCAGTTAGTGTGTACGGCTATTAACCAAAAGGTTGGTGGTTCAATCCCACCCAGGGACGTAATTGACCTTGTTATCAGATTTTGGTGATCTTTAAGTAGACAAGTCAAATTTCATACCCCCTGTTATTGTGTAGGGTACCTGGCCTTCTCTGATGTAATCAGAGTAAGATTTGATTCAGTGATTTTATAAAAACATCTAGGAAGCACAATTTAGCAGTGGGTTGCAGAGAAAAAGAAATATGCTGGCAAAAAAATTCAATTGAGTGATTAAACAGCTCTTCATTTTCTGGCTTTATTTTTATGCTAACAAATTTGTTCTCTGAAAAGTGTCCACAAAGCCAAGTCTCTGATTAACACCTTTGTAGGGATGGTTTTTCACCTATTACTAAATTAAACTTGCTTCATTGGAAAGGCAGCAAGATGCATCCTCATTTAAATGTCTACTGAAATAATACAGGTTGACACCAGGAAACATTAACGCCACTGCATCCTTGCTGCTTTCTCATGTGGAAGTCTGTTTAATGTGAAAACAAGGTGATATCTAATTAGCACACAGGTAAGGAATTAAGAAAATCTTTATTTAAGGGTGAAGATGTTTCTCACAAAATCGTTGCCCCAATGCATCATTGAAATTCAAGCTGGAAAGATGATTTTAATATATCACTTGTACATTTTGTATTGCTCTTCTGGTGACAATGTAGTTTGTTTTTGTCAATTACCATTTTAATAATAGGGTAAAGAAAATTAAGTGGATTTTTGAAAGAAAACAATACTGTCAATATACTATTAAAACAAATTAAAATGGTAAAAGTTATTGTACTTTAAGTAAAAATAAAAGAGCAAAAATATCAATCCCAGTTTTGGATTACTTTAATTAACAAAAAAAATGCATATAGCAAAGGATAGTTTCAATCTGCCTATCTCTGGGTTATGGGCCCAGCATGCTTCCATTGCAGTACTCTGCTGCACATGTAAGTGCAAGAGATCCTGAAGCACTCACTCATCATGGGAAAGTACCAATGTGTTTCTTCATTGGTTGATGGAAGAAACATCTTACAAAAACTCTCCAGATTATTGACTTTTTAAAGTTTTTCTAGGAAACGTTCTTGATGAATGCATATTAGCCTTTGTCAGTATGTACTTTTTGCAAAGTGTCTCTGTGGTGCAATTGGTTAGTGTGTAAGGCTATTAACCAAAAGATTGGTGGTTCAATCCCACCCTGGAACGTAATTGACCTTGTGATCAGATTTTGGTGATATTTAAGTAGACAAGTCAAAATTTCAAACCCCCCTCTTATTGTGTAGGGTACCTGGCCTTCTCTGATGTAATCAGAGTTAGATTTGATTCAGTGATTTTATAAAAAACAGCTAGGAAGCACAATTTAGCAGTGGGTTGCAGAGAAAAAAAATATGCTGGCAAAAAAAATCCAATTGAGTGATTAAACAGCTCTTCATTTTCTGGCTTTATTTTTATGCTAACAAATTTGTTCTCTGAAAAGTGTCCACAAAGCCAAGTCTCTGATTAACACCTTTGTAGGGATGGTTTTTCACCTATTACTAAATTAAACTTGCTTCATTGGAAAGGCAGCAAGATGCATCCTCATTTCAATGTCTACTGAAATAATACAAGTTGACACCAGGAAACATTAACGCCACTGCATCCTTGCTGCTTTCTCATGTGGAAGTCTGTTTAATGCGAAAACAAGGTGATATCTAATTAGCACACAGGTAAGGAATTAAGAAAATCTTTATTTAAGGGTGAAGATGTTTCTCACAAAATCGTTGCCCCAATGCATCATTGAAATTCAAGCTGGAAAGATGATTTTAATATATCACTTGTACATTTTGTATTGCTCTTCTGGTGACAATGTAGTTTGTTTTTGTCAATTATCATTTTAATAATAGGGTAAAGAAAATTAAGTGGATTTTTGAAAGAAAACAATACTGTCAATATACTATTAAAACAAATTAAAATGGTAAAAGTTATTGTACTTTAAGTAAAAATAAAAGAGCCAAAATATCAATCCCAGTTTTGGATTACTTTAATTAACAAAAAAAAAGCATATAGCAGAGGATAGTTTCAATCTGCCTACCTCTGGGTTATGGACCCAGCATGCTTCCATTGCTGTACTCTGCTGCACATGTAAGTGCAAGAGATCCTGAAGCACTAACTCATCATGGGAAAGTACCAATGTGTTTCTTCGTTGGTTGATGGAAGAAACATCTTACAAAAACTCTCCAGATTATTGACTTTTTAAAGTTTTTCTAGGAAACGTTTTAGATGAATGCTTATTAGCCCTTGTCAGTACATACTTCTGCAATGTGTCTCTGTGGCGCAATCAGTTAGTGTGTACGGCTATTAACCAAAAGGTTGGTGGTTCAACCCCACCCAGGTACGTAATTGACCTTGTTATCAGATTTTGGTGATCTTTAAGTAGACAAGTCAAATTTCAAACCCCCTGTTATGGTGTAGGGTACCTGGCCTTCTCTGATGTAATCAGAGTTAGATTTGATTCAGTGATTTTATAAAAACATCTAGGAAGCACAATTTAGCAGTGGGTTGCAGAGAAAAAGAAATATGCTGGCAAAAAAATTCAATTGAGTGATTAAACAGCTCTTCATTTTCTGGCTTTATTTTTATGCTAACAAATTTGTTCTCTGAAAAGTGTCCACAAAGCCAAGTCTCTGATTAACACCTTTGTAGGGATGGTTTTTCACCTATTACTAAATTAAACTTGCTTCATTGGAAAGGCAGCAAGATGCATCCTCATTTAAATGTCTACTGAAATAATACAGGTTGACACCAGGAAACATTAACGCCACTGCATCCTTGCTGCTTTCTCATGTGGAAGTCTGTTTAATGTGAAAACAAGGTGATATCTAATTAGCACACAGGTAAGGAATTAAGAAAATCTTTATTTAAGGGTGAAGATGTTTCTCACAAAATCGTTGCCCCAATGCATCATTGAAATTCAAGCTGGAAAGATGATTTTAATATATCACTTGTACATTTTGTATTGCTCTTCTGGTGACAATGTAGTTTGTTTTTGTCAATTACCATTTTAATAATAGGGTAAAGAAAATTAAGTGGATTTTTGAAAGAAAACAATACTGTCAATATACTATTAAAACAAATTAAAATGGTAAAAGTTATTGTACTTTAAGTAAAAATAAAAGAGCAAAAATATCAATCCCAGTTTTGGATTACTTTAACAAAAAAAATGCATATAGCAAAGGATAGTTTCAATCTGCCTATCTCTGGGTTATGGGCCCAGCATGCTTCCATTGCAGTACTCTGCTGCACATGTAAGTGCAAGAGATCCTGAAGCACTCACTCATCATGGGAAAGTACCAATGTGTTTCTTCATTGGTTGATGGAAGAAACATCTTACAAAAACTCTCCAGATTATTGACTTTTTAAAGTTTTTCTAGGAAACGTTCTTGATGAATGCATATTAGCCTTTGTCAGTATGTACTTTTTGCAAAGTGTCTCTGTGGTGCAATTGGTTAGTGTGTAAGGCTATTAACCAAAAGATTGGTGGTTCAATCCCACCCAGGAACGTAATTGACCTTGTGATCAGATTTTGGTGATATTTAAGTAGACAAGTCAAAATTTCAAACCCCCCTCTTATTGTGTAGGGTACCTGGCCTTCTCTGATGTAATCAGAGTTAGATTTGATTCAGTGATTTTATAAAAAACAGCTAGGAAGCACAATTTAGCAGTGGGTTGCAGAGAAAAAAAATATGCTGGCAAAAAAAATCCAATTGAGTGATTAAACAGCTCTTCATTTTCTGGCTTTATTTTTATGCTAACAAATTTGTTCTCTGAAAAGTGTCCACAAAGCCAAGTCTCTGATTAACACCTTTGTAGGGATGGTTTTTCACCTATTACTAAATTAAACTTGCTTCATTGGAAAGGCAGCAAGATGCATCCTCATTTCAATGTCTACTGAAATAATACAAGTTGACACCAGGAAACATTAACGCCACTGCATCCTTGCTGCTTTCTCATGTGGAAGTCTGTTTAATGCGAAAACAAGGTGATATCTAATTAGCACACAGGTAAGGAATTAAGAAAATCTTTATTTAAGGGTGAAGATGTTTCTCACAAAATCGTTGCCCCAATGCATCATTGAAATTCAAGCTGGAAAGATGATTTTAATATATCACTTGTACATTTTGTATTGCTCTTCTGGTGACAATGTAGTTTGTTTTTGTCAATTACCATTTTAATAATAGGGTAAAGAAATTTAAGTGGATTTTTGAAAGAAAACAATACTGTCAATATACTATTAAAACAAATTAAAATGGTAAAAGTTATTGTACTTTAAGTAAAAATAAAAGAGCCAAAATATCAATCCCAGTTTTGGATTACTTTAATTAAAAAAAAAAAGCATACAGCAGAGGATAGTTTCAATCTGCCTACCTCTGGGTTATGAGCCCAGCATGCTTCCATTGCTGTACTCTGCTGCACATGTAAGTGCAAGAGATCCTGAAGCACTCACTCATCATGGGAAAGTACCAATGTGTTTCTTCGTTGGTTGATGGAAGAAACATCTTACAAAAACTCTCCAGATTATTGACTTTTTAAAGGTTTTCTAGGAAACGTTTTAGATGAATGCTTATTAGCCTTTGTCAGTATACACTTTCGTAAAGTGTCTCTGTGGCGCAATCAGTTAGTGTGTACAGCTATTAACTAAAAGGTTGGTGGTTCAATCCCACCCAGGGACGTAATTGACCTTGTTATCAGATTTTGGTGATCTTTAAGTAGACAAGTCAAAATTTCAAACCCCCTCTTATAGTGTAGGGTACCTGGCCTTCTCTGATGTAATCAGAGTTAGATTTGATTCATTGATTTTATAAAAACAGCTAGGATGCACAATTTAGCAGTGGTTTGCAGAGAAAAAAAATATGCTGGCAGAAAAATCCAATTGAGTGATTAAACAGCTCTTCATTTTCTGGCTTTATTTTTATGCTAACAAATTTGTTCTCTGAAAAGTGTCCACAAAGCCAAGTCTCTGATTAACACCTTTGTAAGGATGGTTTTTCACCTATTACTAAATTAAACTTGCTTCATTGGAAAGGCAGCAAGATGCATCCTCATTTCAATGTCTACTGAAATAATACAAGTTGACACCAGGAAACATTAACGCCACTGCATCCTTGCTGCTTTCTCATGTGGAAGTCTGTTTAATGCGAAAACAAGGTGATATCTAATTATCACACAGGTAAGGAATTAAGAAAATCTTTATTTAAGGGTGAAGATGTTTCTCACAAAATCGTTGCCCCAATGCATCATTGAAATTCAAGCTGGAAAGATGATTTTAATATATCACTTGTACATTTTGTATTGCTCTTCTGGTGACAATGTAGTTTGTTTTTGTCAATTACCATTTTAATAATAGGGTAAAGAAAATTAAGTGGATTTTTGAAAGAAAACAATACTGTCAATATACTATTAAAACAAATTAAAATGGTAAAAGTTATTGTACTTTAAGTAAAAATAAAAGAGCCAAAATATCAATCCCAGTTTTGGATTACTTTAATTAACAAAAAAAAGCATATAGCAGAGGATAGTTTCAATCTGCCTACCTCTGGGTTATGGGCCCAGCATGCTTCCATTGCTGTACTCTGCTGCACATGTAAGTGCAAGAGATCCTGAAGCACTCACTCATCATGGGAAAGTACCAATGTGTTTCTTCGTTGGTTGATGGAAGAAACATCTTACAAAAACTCTCCAGATTATTGACTTTTTAAAGTTTTTCTAGGAAACGTTTTAGATGAATGCTTATTAGCCCTTGTCAGTACATACTTTTGCAATGTGTCTCTGTGGCGCAATCAGTTAGTGTGTACGGCTATTAACCAAAAGGTTGGTGGTTCAATCCCACCCAGGTACGTAATTGACCTTGTTATCAGATTTTGGTGATCTTTAAGTAGACAAGTCAAAATTTCAAACCCCCTGTTATGGTGTAGGGTACCTGGCCTTCTCTGATGTAATCAGAGTTAGATTTGATTCAGTGATTTTATAAAAACAGCTAGGAAGCACAATTTAGCAGTGGGTTGCAGAGAAAACAAATATGCTGGCAGAAAAATCCAATTGAGTGATTAAACAGCTCTTTATTTTCTGGCTTTATTTTTATGCTAACAAATTTGTTCTCTGAAAAGTGTCCACAAAGCCAAGTCTCTGATTAACACCTTTGTAAGGATGGTTTTTCACCTATTACTAAATTAAACTTGCTTCATTGGAAAGGCAGCAAGATGCATCCTCATTTCAATGTCTACTGAAATAATACAGGTTGACACCAGGAAACATTAACGCCACTGCATCCTTGCTGCTTTCTCATGTGGAAGTCTGTTTAATGTGAAAACAAGGTGATATCTAATTAGCACACAGGTAAGGAATTAAGAAAATCTTTATTTAAGGGTGAAGATGTTTCTCACAAAATCGTTGCCCCAATGCATCATTGAAATTCAAGCTGGAAAGATGATTTTAATATATCACTTGTACATTTTGTATTGCTCTTCTGGTGACAATGTAGTTTGTTTTTGTCAATTACCATTTTAATAATAGGGTAAAGAGAATTAAGTGGATTTTTGAAAGAAAACAATACTGTCAATATACTATTAAAACAAATTACAATGGTAAAAGTTATTGTACTTTAAGTAAAAATAAAAGAGCCAAAATATCAATCCCAGTTTTGGATTACTTTAATTAACAAACAAAAAAATGCATATAGCAGAGGATAGTTTCAATCTGCCTACCTCTGGGTTATGGGCCCAGCATGCTTCCATTGCAGTACTCTGCTGCACATGTAAGTGCAAGAGATCCTGAAGCACTCACTCATCATGGGAAAGTACCAATGTGTTTCTTCGTTGGTTGATGGAAGAAACATCTTACAAAAACTCTCCAGATTATTGACTTTTTTAAGTTTTTCTAGGAAACGTTTTAGATGAATGCTTATTAGCCTATGTCAGTATGTACTTTTGCAAAGTGTCTCTGTGGCGCAATCAGTTAGTGTGTACGGCTATTAACCAAAAGGTTGGTGGTTCAATCCCACCCAGGGACGTAATTGACCTTGTTATCAGATTTTGGTGATCTTTAAGTAGACAAGTCAAATTTCATACCCCCTGTTATGGTTTAGGGTACCTGGCCTTCTCTGATGTAATCAGAGTTAGATTTGATTCAGAGATTTTATAAAAACATCTAGGAAGCACAATTTAGCAGTGGGTTGCAAAGAAAAAGAAATATGCTGGCAAAAAAATCAAATTGCGTGATTAAACAGCTCTTAATTTTCTTGCTTTATTTTTATGCTAACAAATTTGTTCTCTGAAAAGTGTCCACAAAGCCAAGTCTCTGATTAACACCTTTGTAGGGATGGTTTTTCACCGATTACTAAATTAAACTTGCTTCATTGGAAAGGCAGCAAGATGCATCCTCATTTCAATGTCTACTGAAATAATACAGGTTGACACCAGGAAACATTAACGCCACTGCATCCTTGCTGCTTTCTCATGTGGAAGTCTGTTTAATGTGAAAACAAGGTGATATCTAATTAGCACACAGGTAAGGAATTACGAAAATCTTTATTTAAGGGTGAAGATGTTTCTCACAAAATCGTTGCCCCAATGCATCATTGAAATTCAAGCTGGAAAGATGATTTTAATATATCACTTGTACATTTTGTATTGCTCTTCTGGTGACAATGTAGTTTGTTTTTGTCAATTACCATTTTAATAACAGGGTAAAGAAAATTAAGTGGATTTTTGAAAGAAAACTATACTGTCAATATACTATTAAAACAAATTAAAATGGTAAAAGTTATTGTACTTTAAGTAAAAATAAAAGAGCAAAAATATCAATCCCAGTTTTGATTACTTAAATTAACAAAAAAAATGCATATAGCAAAGGATAGTTTCAATCTGCCTACCTCTGGGTTATGGGTCCAGCATGCTTCCATTGCAGTACTCTGCTGCACATGTAAGTGCAAGAGATCCTGAAGCACTCACTCATCATGGGAAAGTACCAATGTGTTTCTTCGTTGGTTGATGGAAGAAACATCTTACAAAAACTCTCCAGATTATTGATTTTTTAATGTTTTTCTAGGAAACGTTCTAGATGTATGCCTATTAGCCTTTGTCAGTATGCACTTTTTGCAAAGTGTCTCTGTGGCGCAATCGGTTAGTGTGTTCGGCTATTAACCAAAAGGTTGGTGGTTCAATCCCACCCAGGGACGTAATTGACCTTGTTATCAGATTTTGGTGATATTTAAGTAGACAAGTCAAAATTTCAAACCCCCTGTTATGGTGTAGGGTACCTGGCCTTCTCTGATGTAATCAGAGTTAGATTTGATTCAGTGATTTTATAAAAACAGCTAGGAAGCACAATTTAGCAGTGGGTTGCAGAGAAAAAAAATATGCTGGCAGAAAAATCCAATTGAGTGATTAAACAGCTCTTCATTTTCTGGCTTTATTTTTATGCTAACAAATTTGTTCTCTGAAAAGTGTCCACAAAGCCAAGTCTCTGATTAACACCTTTGTAAGGATGGTTTTTCACCTATTACTAAATTAAACTTGCTTCATTGGAAAGGCAGCAAGATGCATCCTCATTTCAATGTCTACTGAAATAATACAGGTTGACACCAGGAAACATTAACGCCACTGCATCCTTGCTGCTTTCTCATGTGGAAGTCTGTTTAATGTGAAAACAAGGTGATATCTAATTAGCACACAGGTAAGGAATTACGAAAATCTTTATTTAAGGGTGAAGATGTTTCTCACAAAATTGTTGCCCCAATGCATCATTGAAATTCAAGCTGGAAAGATGATTTTAATATATCACTTGTACATTTTGTATTGCTCTTCTGGTGACAATGTAGTTTGTTTTTGTCAATTACCATTTTAATAACAGGGTAAAGAAAATTAAGTGGATTTTTGAAAGAAAACTATACTGTCAATATACTATTAAAACAAATTAAAATGGTAAAAGTTATTGTACTTTAAGTAAAAATAAAAGAGCAAAAATATCAATCCCAGTTTTGATTACTTAAATTAACAAAAAAAATGCATATAGCAAAGGATAGTTTCAATCTGCCTACCTCTGGGTTATGGGTCCAGCATGCTTCCATTGCAGTACTCTGCTGCACATGTAAGTGCAAGAGATCCTGAAGCACTCACTCATCATGGGAAAGTACCAATGTGTTTCTTCGTTGGTTGATGGAAGAAACATCTTACAAAAACTCTCCAGATTATTGATTTTTTAATGTTTTTCTAGGAAACGTTCTAGATGTATGCTTATTAGCCTTTGTCAGTATTTACTTTTTGCAAAGTGTCTCTGTGGCGCAATCGGTTAGTGTGTTCGGCTATTAACCAAAAGGTTGGTGGTTCAATCCCACCCAGGGATGTAATTGACCTTGTGATCAGATTTTGGTGATATTTAAGTAGACAAGTCAAAATTTCAAACCCCTTCTTATTGTGTAGGGTACCTGGCCTTCTCTGATGTAATCAGAGTTAGATTTGATTCAGTGATTTTATAAAAAACAGCTAGGAAGCACAATTTAGCAGTGGGTTGCAGAGAAAAAAAATATGCTGGCAGAAAAATCCAATTGAGTGATTAAACAGCTCTTCATTTTCTGGCTTTATTTTTATGCTAACAAATTTGTTCTCTGAAAAGTGTCCACAAAGCCAAGTCTCTGATTAACACCTTTGTAGGGATGGTTTTTCACCTATTACTAAATTAAACTTGCTTCATTGGAAAGGCAGCAAGATGCATCCTCATTTCAATGTCTACTGAAATAATACAAGTTGACACCAGGAAACATTAACGCCACTGCATCCTTGCTGCTTTCTCATGTGGAAGTCTGTTTAATGTGAAAACAAGGTGATATCTAATTAGCACACAGGTAAGGAATTAAGAAAATCTTTATTTAAGGGTGAAGATGTTTCTCACAAAATTGTTGACCCAATGCATCATTGAAATTCAAGCTGGAAAGATGAATTTAATATATCACTTGTACATTTTGTATTACTCTTCTGGTGACAATGTAGTTTGTTTTTGTCAATTACCATTTTATTAATAGGGTAAAGAAAATTAAGTGGATTTTTGAAAGAAAACAATACTGTCAATATACTATTAAAACAAATTAAAATGGTAAAAGTTATTGTACTTTAAGTAAAAATAAAAGAGCAAAAATATCAATCCCAGTTTTGGATTACTTTAATTAACAAAAAAAAATGCATATAGCAGAGGATAGTTTCAATCTGCCTACCTCTGGGTTATGGGCCCAGCATGCTTCCATTGCAGTACTCTGCTGCACATGTAAGTGCAAGAGATCCTGAAGCACTCACTCATCATGGGAAAGTACCAATGTGTTTCTTCGTTGGTTGATGGAAGAAACATCTTACAAAAACTCTCCAGATTATTGACTTTTTAAAGTTTTGCTAGGAAACGTTTTAGATGAATGCTTATTAGCCTTTGTCAGTATGGACTTTTGCAAAGTGTCTCTGTGGCGCAATCAGTTAGTATGTATGGCTATTAACCAAAAGGTTGGTGGTTCAATCCCACCCAGGGACCTAATTGACCTTGTTATCAGATTTTGGTGATCTTTAAGTAGACAAGTCAAAATTTCAAACCCCCTGTTATGGTGTAGGGTACCTGGCCTTCTCTGATGTAATCAGAGTTAGATTTGATTCAGTGATTTTTTAAAAACAGCTAGGAAGCACAATTTAGCAGTGGGTTGCAGAGAAAACAAATATGCTGGCAGAAAAATCCAATTGAGTGATTAAACAGCTCTTTATTTTCTGGCTTTATTTTTATGCTAACAAATTTGTTCTCTGAAAAGTGTCCACAAAGCCAAGTCTCTGATTAACACCTTTGTAAGGATGGTTTTTCACCTATTACTAAATTAAACTTGCTTCATTGGAAAGGCAGCAAGATGCATCCTCATTTCAATGTCTACTGAAATAATACAGGTTGACACCAGGAAACATTAACGCCACTGCATCCTTGCTGCTTTCTCATGTGGAAGTCTGTTTAATGTGAAAACAAGGTGATATCTAATTAGCACACAGGTAAGGAATTAAGAAAATCTTTATTTAAGGGTGAAGATGTTTCTCACAAAATCGTTGCCCCAATGCATCATTGAAATTCAAGCTGGAAAGATGATTTTAATATATCACTTGTACATTTTGTATTGCTCTTCTGGTGACAATGTAGTTTGTTTTTGTCAATTACCATTTTAATAATAGGGTAAAGAGAATTAAGTGGATTTTTGAAAGAAAACAATACTGTCAATATACTATTAAAACAAATTACAATGGTAAAAGTTATTGTACTTTAAGTAAAAATAAAAGAGCCAAAATATCAATCCCAGTTTTGGATTACTTTAATTAACAAACAAAAAAATGCATATAGCAGAGGATAGTTTCAATCTGCCTACCTCTGGGTTATGGGCCCAGCATGCTTCCATTGCAGTACTCTGCTGCACATGTAAGTGCAAGAGATCCTGAAGCACTCACTCATCATGGGAAAGTACCAATGTGTTTCTTCGTTGGTTGATGGAAGAAACATCTTACAAAAACTCTCCAGATTATTGACTTTTTTAAGTTTTTCTAGGAAACGTTTTAGATGAATGCTTATTAGCCTTTGTCAGTATGTACTTTTGCAAAGTGTCTCTGTGGCGCAATCAGTTAGTGTGTACGGCTATTAACCAAAAGGTTAGTGGTTCAATCCCACCCAGGGACGTAATTGACCTTGTTATCAGATTTTGGTGATCTTTAAGTAGACAAGTCAAATTTCATACCCCCTGTTATGGTTTAGGGTACCTGGCCTTCTCTGATGTAATCAGAGTTAGATTTGATTCAGTGATTTTATAAAAACATCTAGGAAGCACAATTTAGCAGTGGGTTGCAGAGAAAAAGAAATATGCTGGCAAAAAAATCAAATTGCGTGATTAAACAGCTCTTAATTTTCTTGCTTTATTTTTATGCTAACAAATTTGTTCTCTGAAAAGTGTCCACAAAGCCAAGTCTCTGATTAACACCTTTGTAGGGATGGTTTTTCACCGATTACTAAATTAAACTTGCTTCATTGGAAAGGCAGCAAGATGCATCCTCATTTCAATGTCTACTGAAATAATACAGGTTGACACCAGGAAACATTAACGCCACTGCATCCTTGCTGCTTTCTCATGTGGAAGTCTGTTTAATGTGAAAACAAGGTGATATCTAATTAGCACACAGGTAAGGAATTACGAAAATCTTTATTTAAGGGTGAAGATGTTTCTCACAAAATCGTTGCCCCAATGCATCATTGAAATTCAAGCTGGAAAGATGATTTTAATATATCACTTGTACATTTTGTATTGCTCTTCTGGTGACAATGTAGTTTGTTTTTGTCAATTACCATTTTAATAACAGGGTAAAGAAAATTAAGTGGATTTTTGAAAGAAAACTATACTGTCAATATACTATTAAAACAAATTAAAATGGTAAAAGTTATTGTACTTTAAGTAAAAATAAAAGAGCAAAAATATCAATCCCAGTTTTGATTACTTAAATTAACAAAAAAAATGCATATAGCAAAGGATAGTTTCAATCTGCCTACCTCTGGGTTATGGGTCCAGCATGCTTCCATTGCAGTACTCTGCTGCACATGTAAGTGCAAGAGATCCTGAAGCACTCACTCATCATGGGAAAGTACCAATGTGTTTCTTCGTTGGTTGATGGAAGAAACATTTTACAAAAACTCTCCAGATTATTGATTTTTTAATGTTTTTCTAGGAAACGTTCTAGATGTATGCCTATTAGCCTTTGTCAGTATGCACTTTTTGCAAAGTGTCTCTGTGGCGCAATCGGTTAGTGTGTTCGGCTATTAACCAAAAGGTTGGTGGTTCAATCCCACCCAGGGACGTAATTAAACTTGTGATCAGATTTTGGTGATATTTAAGTAGACAAGTCAAAATATCAAACCCCCTGTTATGGTGTAGGGTACCTGGCCTTCTCTGATGTAATCAGAGTTAGATTTGATTCAGTGATTTTATAAAAACAGCTAGGAAGCACAATTTAGCAGTGGGTTGCAGAGAAAAAAAATATGCTGGCAGAAAAATCCAATTGAGTGATTAAACAGCTCTTCATTTTCTGGCTTTATTTTTATGCTAACAAATTTGTTCTCTGAAAAGTGTCCACAAAGCCAAGTCTCTGATTAACACCTTTGTAAGGATGGTTTTTCACCTATTACTAAATTAAACTTGCTTCATTGGAAAGGCAGCAAGATGCATCCTCATTTCAATGTCTACTGAAATAATACAGGTTGACACCAGGAAACATTAACGCCACTGCATCCTTGCTGCTTTCTCATGTGGAAGTCTGTTTAATGTGAAAACAAGGTGATATCTAATTAGCACACAGGTAAGGAATTACGAAAATATTTATTTAAGGGTGAAGATGTTTCTCACAAAATTGTTGCCCCAATGCATCATTGAAATTCAAGCTGGAAAGATGATTTTAATATATCACTTGTACATTTTGTATTGCTCTTCTGGTGACAATGTAGTTTGTTTTTGTCAATTACCATTTTAATAACAGGGTAAAGAAAATTAAGTGGATTTTTGAAAGAAAACTATACTGTCAATATACTATTAAAACAAATTAAAATGGTAAAAGTTATTGTACTTTAAGTAAAAATAAAAGAGCAAAAATATCAATCCCAGTTTTGATTACTTAAATTAATAAAAAAAATGCATATAGCAAAGGATAGTTTCAATCTGCCTACCTCTGGGTTATGGGTCCAGCATGCTTCCATTGCAGTACTCTGCTGCACATGTAAGTGCAAGAGATCCTGAAGCACTCACTCATCATGGGAAAGTACCAATGTGTTTCTTCGTTGGTTGATGGAAGAAACATCTTACAAAAACTCTCCAGATTATTGATTTTTTAATGTTTTTCTAGGAAACGTTCTAGATGTATGCTTATTAGCCTTTGTCAGTATGTACTTTTTGCAAAGTGTCTCTGTGGCGCAATCGGTTAGTGTGTTCGGCTATTAATCAAAAGGTTGGTGGTTCAATCCCACCCAGGGACGTAATTGACCTTGTGATCAGATTTTGGTGATATTTAAGTAAACAAGTCAAAATTTCAAACCCCCTCTTATTGTGTAGGGTACCTGGCCTTCTCTGATGTAATCAGAGTTAGATTTGATTCAGTGATTTTATAAAAAACAGCTAGGAAGCACAATTTAGCAGTGGGTTGCAGAGAAAAAAAATATGCTGGCAGAAAAATCCAATTGAGTGATTAAACAGCTCTTCATTTTCTGGCTTTATTTTTATGCTAACAAATTTGTTCTCTGAAAAGTGTCCACAAAGCCAAGTCTCTGATTAACACCTTTGTAGGGATGGTTTTTCACCGATTACTAAATTAAACTTGCTTCATTGGAAAGGCAGCAAGATGCATCCTCATTTCAATGTCTACTGAAATAATACAGGTTGACACCAGGAAACATTAACGCCACTGCATCCTTGCTGCTTTCTCATGTGGAAGTCTGTTTAATGTGAAAACAAGGTGATATCTAATTAGCACACAGGTAAGGAATTAAGAAAATCTTTATTTAAGGGTGAAGATGTTTCTCACAAAATCGTTGCCCCAATGCATCATTGAAATTCAAGCTGGAAAGATGATTTTAATATATCACTTGTACATTTTGTATTGCTCTTCTGGTGACAATGTAGTTTGTTTTTGTCAATTACCATTTTAATAATAGGGTAAAGAGAATTAAGTGGATTTTTGAAAGAAAACAATACTGTCAATATACTATTAAAACAAATTACAATGGTAAAAGTTATTGTACTTTAAGTAAAAATAAAAGAGCCAAAATATCAATCCCAGTTTTGGATTACTTTAATTAACAAACAAAAAAATGCATATAGCAGAGGATAGTTTCAATCTGCCTACCTCTGGGTTATGGGCCCAGCATGCTTCCATTGCAGTACTCTGCTGCACATGTAAGTGCAAGAGATCCTGAAGCACTCACTCATCATGGGAAAGTACCAATGTGTTTCTTCGTTGGTTGATGGAAGAAACATCTTACAAAAACTCTCCAGATTATTGACTTTTTTAAGTTTTTCTAGGAAACGTTTTAGATGAATGCTTATTAGCCTTTTTCAGTATGTACTTTTGCAAAGTGTCTCTGTGGCGCAATCAGTTAGTGTGTACGGCTATTAACCTAAAGGTTGGTGGTTCAATCCCACCCAGGGACGTAATTGACCTTGTTATCAGATTTTGGTGATCTTTAAGTAGACAAGTCAAATTTCATACCCCCTGTTATGGTTTAGGGTACCTGGCCTTCTCTGATGTAATCAGAGTTAGATTTGATTCAGTGATTTTATAAAAACATCTAGGAAGCACAATTTAGCAGTGGGTTGCAGAGAAAAAGAAATATGCTGGCAAAAAAATCAAATTGCGTGATTAAACAGCTCTTAATTTTCTTGCTTTATTTTTATGCTAACAAATTTGTTCTCTGAAAAGTGTCCACAAAGCCAAGTCTCTGATTAACACCTTTGTAGGGATGGTTTTTCACAGATTACTAAATTAAACTTGCTTCATTGGAAAGGCAGCAAGATGCATCCTCATTTCAATGTCTACTGAAATAATACAGGTTGACACCAGGAAACATTAACGCCACTGCATCCTTGCTGCTTTCTCATGTGGAAGTCTGTTTAATGTGAAAACAAGGTGATATCTAATTAGCACACAGGTAAGGAATTACGAAAATCTTTATTTAAGGGTGAAGATGTTTCTCACAAAATTGTTGCCCCAATGCATCATTGAAATTCAAGCTGGAAAGATGATTTTAATATATCACTTGTACATTTTGTATTGCTCTTCTGGTGACAATGTAGTTTGTTTTTGTCAATTACCATTTTAATAACAGGGTAAAGAAAATTAAGTGGATTTTTGAAAGAAAACTATACTGTCAATATACTATTAAAACAAATTAAAATGGTAAAAGTTATTGTACTTTAAGTAAAAATAAAAGAGCAAAAATATCAATCCCAGTTTTGATTACTTAAATTAACAAAAAAAATGCATATAGCAAAGGATAGTTTCAATCTGCCTACCTCTGGGTTATGGGTCCAGCATGCTTCCATTGCAGTACTCTGCTGCACATGTAAGTGCAAGAGATCCTGAAGCACTCACTCATCATGGGAAAGTACCAATGTGTTTCTTCGTTGGTTGATGGAAGAAACATCTTACAAAAACTCTCCAGATTATTGATTTTTTAATGTTTTTCTAGGAAACGTTCTAGATGTATGCTTATTAGCCTTTGTCAGTATTTACTTTTTGCAAAGTGTCTCTGTGGCGCAATCGGTTAGTGTGTTCGGCTATTAACCAAAAGGTTGGTGGTTCAATCCCACCCAGGGATGTAATTGACCTTGTGATCAGATTTTGGTGATATTTAAGTAGACAAGTCAAAATTTCAAACCCCTTCTTATTGTGTAGGGTACCTGGCCTTCTCTGATGTAATCAGAGTTAGATTTGATTCAGTGATTTTATAAAAAACAGCTAGGAAGCACAATTTAGCAGTGGGTTGCAGAGAAAAAAAATATGCTGGCAGAAAAATCCAATTGAGTGATTAAACAGCTCTTCATTTTCTGGCTTTATTTTTATGCTAACAAATTTGTTCTCTGAAAAGTGTCCACAAAGCCAAGTCTCTGATTAACACCTTTGTAGGGATGGTTTTTCACCTATTACTAAATTAAACTTGCTTCATTGGAAAGGCAGCAAGATGCATCCTCATTTCAATGTCTACTGAAATAATACAAGTTGACACCAGGAAACATTAACGCCACTGCATCCTTGCTGCTTTCTCATGTGGAAGTCTGTTTAATGTGAAAACAAGGTGATATCTAATTAGCACACAGGTAAGGAATTAAGAAAATCTTTATTTAAGGGTGAAGATGTTTCTCACAAAATTGTTGACCCAATGCATCATTGAAATTCAAGCTGGAAAGATGAATTTAATATATCACTTGTACATTTTGTATTACTCTTCTGGTGACAATGTAGTTTGTTTTTGTCAATTACCATTTTATTAATAGGGTAAAGAAAATTAAGTGGATTTTTGAAAGAAAACAATACTGTCAATATACTATTAAAACAAATTAAAATGGTAAAAGTTATTGTACTTTAAGTAAAAATAAAAGAGACAAAATATCAATCCCAGTTTTGGATTACTTTAATTAACAAAAAAAAATGCATATAGCAGAGGATAGTTTCAATCTGCCTACCTCTGGGTTATGGGCCCAGCATGCTTCCATTGCAGTACTCTGCTGCACATGTAAGTGCAAGAGATCCTGAAGCACTCACTCATCATGGGAAAGTACCAATGTGTTTCTTCGTTGGTTGATGGAAGAAACATCTTACAAAAACTCTCCAGATTATTGACTTTTTAAAGTTTTGCTAGGAAACGTTTTAGATGAATGCTTATTAGCCTTTGTCAGTATGGACTTTTGCAAAGTGTCTCTGTGGCGCAATCAGTTAGTATGTATGGCTATTAACCAAAAGGTTGGTGGTTCAATCCCACCCAGGGACCTAATTGACCTTGTTATCAGATTTTGGTGATCTTTAAGTAGACAAGTCAAAATTTCAAACCCCCTGTTATGGTGTAGGGTACCTGGCCTTCTCTGATGTAATCAGAGTTAGATTTGATTCAGTGATTTTTTAAAAACAGCTAGGAAGCACAATTTAGCAGTGGGTTGCAGAGAAAACAAATATGCTGGCAGAAAAATCCAATTGAGTGATTAAACAGCTCTTTATTTTCTGGCTTTATTTTTATGCTAACAAATTTGTTCTCTGAAAAGTGTCCACAAAGCCAAGTCTCTGATTAACACCTTTGTAAGGATGGTTTTTCACCTATTACTAAATTAAACTTGCTTCATTGGAAAGGCAGCAAGATGCATCCTCATTTCAATGTCTACTGAAATAATACAGGTTGACACCAGGAAACATTAACGCCACTGCATCCTTGCTGCTTTCTCATGTGGAAGTCTGTTTAATGTGAAAACAAGGTGATATCTAATTAGCACACAGGTAAGGAATTAAGAAAATCTTTATTTAAGGGTGAAGATGTTTCTCACAAAATCGTTGCCCCAATGCATCATTGAAATTCAAGCTGGAAAGATGATTTTAATATATCACTTGTACATTTTGTATTGCTCTTCTGGTGACAATGTAGTTTGTTTTTGTCAATTACCATTTTAATAATAGGGTAAAGAGAATTAAGTGGATTTTTGAAAGAAAACAATACTGTCAATATACTATTAAAACAAATTAAAATGGTAAAAGTTATTGTACTTTAAGTAAAAATAAAAGAGCCAAAATATCAATCCCAGTTTTGGATTACTTTAATTAACAAACAAAAAAATGCATATAGCAGAGGATAGTTTCAATCTGCCTACCTCTGGGTTATGGGCCCAGCATGCTTCCATTGCAGTACTCTGCTGCACATGTAAGTGCAAGAGATCCTGAAGCACTCACTCATCATGGGAAAGTACCAATGTGTTTCTTCGTTGGTTGATGGAAGAAACATCTTACAAAAACTCTCCAGATTATTGACTTTTTTAAGTTTTTCTAGGAAACGTTTTAGATGAATGCTTATTAGCCTTTGTCAGTATGTACTTTTGCAAAGTGTCTCTGTGGCGCAATCAGTTAGTGTGTACGGCTATTAACCAAAAGGTTAGTGGTTCAATCCCACCTAGGGACGTAATTGACCTTGTTATCAGATTTTGGTGATCTTTAAGTAGACAAGTCAAATTTCATACCCCCTGTTATGGTTTAGGGTACCTGGCCTTCTCTGATGTAATCAGAGTTAGATTTGATTCAGTGATTTTATAAAAACATCTAGGAAGCACAATTTAGCAGTGGGTTGCAGAGAAAAAGAAATATGCTGGCAAAAAAATCAAATTGCGTGATTAAACAGCTCTTAATTTTCTTGCTTTATTTTTATGCTAACAAATTTGTTCTCTGAAAAGTGTCCACAAAGCCAAGTCTCTGATTAACACCTTTGTAGGGATGGTTTTTCACCGATTACTAAATTAAACTTGCTTCATTGGAAAGGCAGCAAGATGCATCCTCATTTCAATGTCTACTGAAATAATACAGGTTGACACCAGGAAACATTAACGCCACTGCATCCTTGCTGCTTTCTCATGTGGAAGTCTGTTTAATGTGAAAACAAGGTGATATCTAATTAGCACACAGGTAAGGAATTACGAAAATCTTTATTTAAGGGTGAAGATGTTTCTCACAAAATCGTTGCCCCAATGCATCATTGAAATTCAAGCTGGAAAGATGATTTTAATATATCACTTGTACATTTTGTATTGCTCTTCTGGTGACAATGTAGTTTGTTTTTGTCAATTACCATTTTAATAACAGGGTAAAGAAAATTAAGTGGATTTTTGAAAGAAAACTATACTGTCAATATACTATTAAAACAAATTAAAATGGTAAAAGTTATTGTACTTTAAGTAAAAATAAAAGAGCAAAAATATCAATCCCAGTTTTGATTACTTAAATTAACAAAAAAAATGCATATAGCAAAGGATAGTTTCAATCTGCCTACCTCTGGGTTATGGGTCCAGCATGCTTCCATTGCAGTACTCTGCTGCACATGTAAGTGCAAGAGATCCTGAAGCACTCACTCATCATGGGAAAGTACCAATGTGTTTCTTCGTTGGTTGATGGAAGAAACATCTTACAAAAACTCTCCAGATTATTGATTTTTTAATGTTTTTCTAGGAAACGTTCTAGATGTATGCCTATTAGCCTTTGTCAGTATGCACTTTTTGCAAAGTGTCTCTGTGGCGCAATCGGTTAGTGTGTTCGGCTATTAACCAAAAGGTTGGTGGTTCAATCCCACCCAGGGACGTAATTAAACTTGTGATCAGATTTTGGTGATATTTAAGTAGACAAGTCAAAATTTCAAACCCCCTGTTATGGTGTAGGGTACCTGGCCTTCTCTGATGTAATCAGAGTTAGATTTGATTCAGTGATTTTATAAAAACAGCTAGGAAGCACAATTTAGCAGTGGGTTGCAGAGAAAAAAAATATGCTGGCAGAAAAATCCAATTGAGTGATTAAACAGCTCTTCATTTTCTGGCTTTATTTTTATGCTAACAAATTTGTTCTCTGAAAAGTGTCCACAAAGCCAAGTCTCTGATTAACACCTTTGTAAGGATGGTTTTTCACCTATTACTAAATTAAACTTGCTTCATTGGAAAGGCAGCAAGATGCATCCTCATTTCAATGTCTACTGAAATAATACAGGTTGACACCAGGAAACATTAACGCCACTGCATCCTTGCTGCTTTCTCATGTGGAAGTCTGTTTAATGTGAAAACAAGGTGATATCTAATTAGCACACAGGTAAGGAATTACGAAAATATTTATTTAAGGGTGAAGATGTTTCTCACAAAATTGTTGCCCCAATGCATCATTGAAATTCAAGCTGGAAAGATGATTTTAATATATCACTTGTACATTTTGTATTGCTCTTCTGGTGACAATGTAGTTTGTTTTTGTCAATTACCATTTTAATAACAGGGTAAAGAAAATTAAGTGGATTTTTGAAAGAAAACTATACTGTCAATATACTATTAAAACAAATTAAAATGGTAAAAGTTATTGTACTTTAAGTAAAAATAAAAGAGCAAAAATATCAATCCCAGTTTTGATTACTTAAATTAACAAAAAAAATGCATATAGCAAAGGATAGTTTCAATCTGCCTACCTCTGGGTTATGGGTCCAGCATGCTTCCATTGCAGTACTCTGCTGCACATGTAAGTGCAAGAGATCCTGAAGCACTCACTCATCATGGGAAAGTACCAATGTGTTTCTTCGTTGGTTGATGGAAGAAACATCTTACAAAAACTCTCCAGATTATTGATTTTTTAATGTTTTTCTAGGAAACGTTCTAGATGTATGCTTATTAGCCTTTGTCAGTATGTACTTTTTGCAAAGTGTCTCTGTGGCGCAATCGGTTAGTGTGTTCGGCTATTAACCAAAAGGTTGGTGGTTCAATCCCACCCAGGGACGTAATTGACCTTGTGATCAGATTTTGGTGATATTTAAGTAAACAAGTCAAAATTTCAAACCCCCTCTTATTGTGTAGGGTACCTGGCCTTCTCTGATGTAATCAGAGTTAGATTTGATTCAGTGATTTTATAAAAAACAGCTAGGAAGCACAATTTAGCAGTGGGTTGCAGAGAAAAAAAATATGCTGGCAGAAAAATCCAATTGAGTGATTAAACAGCTCTTCATTTTCTGGCTTTATTTTTATGCTAACAAATTTGTTCTCTGAAAAGTGTCCACAAAGCCAAGTCTCTGATTAACACCTTTGTAGGGATGGTTTTTCACCGATTACTAAATTAAACTTGCTTCATTGGAAAGGCAGCAAGATGCATCCTCATTTCAATGTCTACTGAAATAATACAGGTTGACACCAGGAAACATTAACGCCACTGCATCCTTGCTGCTTTCTCATGTGGAAGTCTGTTTAATGTGAAAACAAGGTGATATCTAATTAGCACACAGGTAAGGAATTAAGAAAATCTTTATTTAAGGGTGAAGATGTTTCTCACAAAATCGTTGCCCCAATGCATCATTGAAATTCAAGCTGGAAAGATGATTTTAATATATCACTTGTACATTTTGTATTGCTCTTCTGGTGACAATGTAGTTTGTTTTTGTCAATTACCATTTTAATAATAGGGTAAAGAGAATTAAGTGGATTTTTGAAAGAAAACAATACTGTCAATATACTATTAAAACAAATTACAATGGTAAAAGTTATTGTACTTTAAGTAAAAATAAAAGAGCCAAAATATCAATCCCAGTTTTGGATTACTTTAATTAACAAACAAAAAAATGCATATAGCAGAGGATAGTTTCAATCTGCCTACCTCTGGGTTATGGGCCCAGCATGCTTCCATTGCAGTACTCTGCTGCACATGTAAGTGCAAGAGATCCTGAAGCACTCACTCATCATGGGAAAGTACCAATGTGTTTCTTCGTTGGTTGATGGAAGAAACATCTTACAAAAACTCTCCAGATTATTGACTTTTTTAAGTTTTTCTAGGAAACGTTTTAGATGAATGCTTATTAGCCTTTTTCAGTATGTACTTTTGCAAAGTGTCTCTGTGGCGCAATCAGTTAGTGTGTACGGCTATTAACCTAAAGGTTGGTGGTTCAATCCCACCCAGGGACGTAATTGACCTTGTTATCAGATTTTGGTGATCTTTAAGTAGACAAGTCAAATTTCATACCCCCTGTTATGGTTTAGGGTACCTGGCCTTCTCTGATGTAATCAGAGTTAGATTTGATTCAGTGATTTTATAAAAACATCTAGGAAGCACAATTTAGCAGTGGGTTGCAGAGAAAAAGAAATATGCTGGCAAAAAAATCAAATTGCGTGATTAAACAGCTCTTAATTTTCTTGCTTTATTTTTATGCTAACAAATTTGTTCTCTGAAAAGTGTCCACAAAGCCAAGTCTCTGATTAACACCTTTGTAGGGATGGTTTTTCACAGATTACTAAATTAAACTTGCTTCATTGGAAAGGCAGCAAGATGCATCCTCATTTCAATGTCTACTGAAATAATACAGGTTGACACCAGGAAACATTAACGCCACTGCATCCTTGCTGCTTTCTCATGTGGAAGTCTGTTTAATGTGAAAACAAGGTGATATCTAATTAGCACACAGGTAAGGAATTACGAAAATCTTTATTTAAGGGTGAAGATGTTTCTCACAAAATCGTTGCCCCAATGCATCATTGAAATTCAAGCTGGAAAGATGATTTTAATATATCACTTGTACATTTTGTATTGCTCTTCTGGTGACAATGTAGTTTGTTTTTGTCAATTACCATTTTAATAACAGGGTAAAGAAAATTAAGTGGATTTTTGAAAGAAAACTATACTGTCAATATACTATTAAAACAAATTAAAATGGTAAAAGTTATTGTACTTTAAGTAAAAATAAAAGAGCAAAAATATCAATCCCAGTTTTGATTACTTAAATTAACAAAAAAAATGCATATAGCAAAGGATAGTTTCAATCTGCCTACCTCTGGGTTATGGGTCCAGCATGCTTCCATTGCAGTACTCTGCTGCACATGTAAGTGCATGAGATCCTGAAGCACTCACTCATCATGGGAAAGTACCAATGTGTTTCTTCGTTGGTTGATGGAAGAAACATCTTACAAAAACTCTCCAGATTATTGATTTTTTAATGTTTTTCTAGGAAACGTTCTAGATGTATGCCTATTAGCCTTTGTCAGTATGCACTTTTTGCAAAGTGTCTCTGTGGCGCAATCGGTTAGTGTGTTCGGCTATTAACCAAAAGGTTGGTGGTTCAATCCCACCCAGGGACGTAATTAAACTTGTGATCAGATTTTGGTGATATTTAAGTAGACAAGTCAAAATTTCAAACCCCCTGTTATGGTGTAGGGTACCTGGCCTTCTCTGATGTAATCAGAGTTAGATTTGATTCAGTGATTTTATAAAAACAGCTAGGAAGCACAATTTAGCAGTGGGTTGCAGAGAAAAAAAATATGCTGGCAGAAAAATCCAATTGAGTGATTAAACAGCTCTTCATTTTCTGGCTTTATTTTTATGCTAACAAATTTGTTCTCTGAAAAGTGTCCACAAAGCCAAGTCTCTGATTAACACCTTTGTAAGGATGGTTTTTCACCTATTACTAAATTAAACTTGCTTCATTGGAAAGGCAGCAAGATGCATCCTCATTTCAATGTCTACTGAAATAATACAGGTTGACACCAGGAAACATTAACGCCACTGCATCCTTGCTGCTTTCTCATGTGGAAGTCTGTTTAATGTGAAAACAAGGTGATATCTAATTAGCACACAGGTAAGGAATTACGAAAATCTTTATTTAAGGGTGAAGATGTTTCTCACAAAATTGTTGCCCCAATGCATCATTGAAATTCAAGCTGGAAAGATGATTTTAATATATCACTTGTACATTTTGTATTGCTCTTCTGGTGACAATGTAGTTTGTTTTTGTCAATTACCATTTTAATAACAGGGTAAAGAAAATTAAGTGGATTTTTGAAAGAAAACTATACTGTCAATATACTATTAAAACAAATTAAAATGGTAAAAGTTATTGTACTTTAAGTAAAAATAAAAGAGCAAAAATATCAATCCCAGTTTTGATTACTTAAATTAACAAAAAAAATGCATATAGCAAAGGATAGTTTCAATCTGCCTACCTCTGGGTTATGGGTCCAGCATGCTTCCATTGCAGTACTCTGCTGCACATGTAAGTGCAAGAGATCCTGAAGCACTCACTCATCATGGGAAAGTACCAATGTGTTTCTTCGTTGGTTGATGGAAGAAACATCTTACAAAAACTCTCCAGATTATTGATTTTTTAATGTTTTTCTAGGAAACGTTCTAGATGTATGCTTATTAGCCTTTGTCAGTATTTACTTTTTGCAAAGTGTCTCTGTGGCGCAATCGGTTAGTGTGTTCGGCTATTAACCAAAAGGTTGGTGGTTCAATCCCACCCAGGGACGTAATTGACCTTGTGATCAGATTTTGGTGATATTTAAGTAGACAAGTCAAAATTTCAAACCCCCTCTTATTGTGTAGGGTACCTGGCCTTCTCTGATGTAATCAGAGTTAGATTTGATTCAGTGATTTTATAAAAAACAGCTAGGAAGCACAATTTAGCAGTGGGTTGCAGAGAAAAAAAATATGCTGGCAGAAAAATCCAATTGAGTGATTAAACAGCTCTTCATTTTCTGGCTTTATTTTTATGCTAACAAATTTGTTCTCTGAAAAGTGTCCACAAAGCCAAGTCTCTGATTAACACCTTTGTAAGGATGGTTTTTCACCTATTACTAAATTAAACTTGCTTCATTGGAAAGGCAGCAAGATGCATCCTCATTTCAATGTCTACTGAAATAATACAAGTTGACACCAGGAAACATTAACGCCACTGCATCCTTGCTGCTTTCTCATGTGGAAGTCTGTTTAATGTGAAAACAAGGTGATATCTAATTAGCACACAGGTAAGGAATTAAGAAAATCTTTATTTAAGGGTGAAGATGTTTCTCACAAAATTGTTGACCCAATGCATCATTGAAATTCAAGCTGGAAAGATGAATTTAATATATCACTTGTACATTTTGTATTGCTCTTCTGGTGACAATGTAGTTTGTTTTTGTCAATTACCATTTTATTAATAGGGTAAAGAAAATTAAGTGGATTTTTGAAAGAAAACAATACTGTCAATATACTATTAAAACAAATTAAAATGGTAAAAGTTATTGTACTTTAAGTAAAAATAAAAGAGACAAAATATCAATCCCAGTTTTGGATTACTTTAATTAACAAAAAAAATGCATATAGCAGAGGATAGTTTCAATCTGCCTACCTCTGGGTTATGGGCCCAGCATGCTTCCATTGCAGTACTCTGCTGCACATGTAAGTGCAAGAGATCCTGAAGCACTCACTCATCATGGGAAAGTACCAATGTGTTTCTTCGTTGGTTGATGGAAGAAACATCTTACAAAAACTCTCCAGATTATTGACTTTTTAAAGTTTTGCTAGGAAACGTTTTAGATGAATGCTTATTAGCCTTTGTCAGTATGGACTTTTGCAAAGTGTCTCTGTGGCGCAATCAGTTAGTATGTATGGCTATTAACCAAAAGGTTGGTGGTTCAATCCCACCCAGGGACCTAATTGACCTTGTTATCAGATTTTGGTGATCTTTAAGTAGACAAGTCAAAATTTCAAACCCCCTGTTATGGTGTAGGGTACCTGGCCTTCTCTGATGTAATCAGAGTTAGATTTGATTCAGTGATTTTATAAAAACAGCTAGGAAGCACAATTTAGCAGTGGGTTGCAGAGAAAACAAATATGCTGGCAGAAAAATCCAATTGAGTGATTAAACAGCTCTTTATTTTCTGGCTTTATTTTTATGCTAACAAATTTGTTCTCTGAAAAGTGTCCACAAAGCCAAGTCTCTGATTAACACCTTTGTAAGGATGGTTTTTCACCTATTACTAAATTAAACTTGCTTCATTGGAAAGGCAGCAAGATGCATCCTCATTTCAATGTCTACTGAAATAATACAGGTTGACACCAGGAAACATTAACGCCACTGCATCCTTGCTGCTTTCTCATGTGGAAGTCTGTTTAATGTGAAAACAAGGTGATATCTAATTAGCACACAGGTAAGGAATTAAGAAAATCTTTATTTAAGGGTGAAGATGTTTCTCACAAAATCGTTGCCCCAATGCATCATTGAAATTCAAGCTGGAAAGATGATTTTAATATATCACTTGTACATTTTGTATTGCTCTTCTGGTGACAATGTAGTTTGTTTTTGTCAATTACCATTTTAATAATAGGGTAAAGAGAATTAAGTGGATTTTTGAAAGAAAACAATACTGTCAATATACTATTAAAACAAATTACAATGGTAAAAGTTATTGTACTTTAAGTAAAAATAAAAGAGCCAAAATATCAATCCCAGTTTTGGATTACTTTAATTAACAAACAAAAAAATGCATATAGCAGAGGATAGTTTCAATCTGCCTACCTCTGGGTTATGGGCCCAGCATGCTTCCATTGCAGTACTCTGCTGCACATGTAAGTGCAAGAGATCCTGAAGCACTCACTCATCATGGGAAAGTACCAATGTGTTTCTTCGTTGGTTGATGGAAGAAACATCTTACAAAAACTCTCCAGATTATTGACTTTTTTAAGTTTTTCTAGGAAACGTTTTAGATGAATGCTTATTAGCCTTTGTCAGTATGTACTTTTGCAAAGTGTCTCTGTGGCGCAATCAGTTAGTGTGTACGGCTATTAACCAAAAGGTTGGTGGTTCAATCCCACCCAGGGACGTAATTGACCTTGTTATCAGATTTTGGTGATCTTTAAGTAGACAAGTCAAATTTCATACCCCCTGTTATGGTTTAGGGTACCTGGCCTTCTCTGATGTAATCAGAGTTAGATTTGATTCAGTGATTTTATAAAAACATCTAGGAAGCACAATTTAGCAGTGGGTTGCAGAGAAAAAGAAATATGCTGGCAAAAAAATCAAATTGCGTGATTAAACAGCTCTTAATTTTCTTGCTTTATTTTTATGCTAACAAATTTGTTCTCTGAAAAGTGTCCACAAAGCCAAGTCTCTGATTAACACCTTTGTAGGGATGGTTTTTCACCGATTACTAAATTAAACTTGCTTCATTGGAAAGGCAGCAAGATGCATCCTCATTTCAATGTCTACTGAAATAATACAGGTTGACACCAGGAAACATTAACGCCACTGCATCCTTGCTGCTTTCTCATGTGGAAGTCTGTTTAATGTGAAAACAAGGTGATATCTAATTAGCACACAGGTAAGGAATTAAGAAAATCTTTATTTAAGGGTGAAGATGTTTCTCACAAAATCGTTGCCCCAATGCATCATTGAAATTCAAGCTGGAAAGATGATTTTAATATATCACTTGTACATTTTGTATTGCTCTTCTGGTGACAATGTAGTTTGTTTTTGTCAATTACCATTTTAATAATAGGGTAAAGAGAATTAAGTGGATTTTTGAAAGAAAACAATACTGTCAATGTACTATTAAAACAAATTACAATGGTAAAAGTTATTGTACTTTAAGTAAAAATAAAAGAGCCAAAATATCAATCCCAGTTTTGGATTACTTTAATTAACAAACAAAAAAATGCATATAGCAGAGGATAGTTTCAATCTGCCTACCTCTGGGTTATGGGCCCAGCATGCTTCCATTGCAGTACTCTGCTGCACATGTAAGTGCAAGAGATCCTGAAGCACTCACTCATCATGGGAAAGTACCAATGTGTTTCTTCGTTGGTTGATGGAAGAAACATCTTACAAAAACTCTCCAGATTATTGACTTTTTTAAGTTTTTCTAGGAAACGTTTTAGATGAATGCTTATTAGCCTTTGTCAGTATGTACTTTTGCAAAGTGTCTCTGTGGCGCAATCAGTTAGTGTGTACGGCTATTAACCAAAAGGTTGGTGGTTCAATCCCACCCAGGGACGTAATTGACCTTGTTATCAGATTTTGGTGATCTTTAAGTAGACAAGTCAAATTTCATACCCCCTGTTATGGTTTAGGGTACCTGGCCTTCTCTGATGTAATCAGAGTTAGATTTGATTCAGTGATTTTATAAAAACATCTAGGAAGCACAATTTAGCAGTGGGTTGCAGAGAAAAAGAAATATGCTGGCAAAAAAATCAAATTGCGTGATTAAACAGCTCTTAATTTTCTTGCTTTATTTTTATGCTAACAAATTTGTTCTCTGAAAAGTGTCCACAAAGCCAAGTCTCTGATTAACACCTTTGTAGGGATGGTTTTTCACCGATTACTAAATTAAACTTGCTTCATTGGAAAGGCAGCAAGATGCATCCTCATTTCAATGTCTACTGAAATAATACAGGTTGACACCAGGAAACATTAACGCCACTGCATCCTTGCTGCTTTCTCATGTGGAAGTCTGTTTAATGTGAAAACAAGGTGATAACTAATTAGCACACAGGTAAGGAATTACGAAAATCTTTATTTAAGGGTGAAGATGTTTCTCACAAAATCGTTGCCCCAATGCATCATTGAAATTCAAGCTGGAAAGATGATTTTAATATATCACTTGTACATTTTGTATTGCTCTTCTGGTGACAATGTAGTTTGTTTTTGTCAATTACCATTTTAATAACAGGGTAAAGAAAATTAAGTGGATTTTTGAAAGAAAACTATACTGTCAATATACTATTAAAACAAATTAAAATGGTAAAAGTTATTGTACTTTAAGTAAAAATAAAAGAGCAAAAATATCAATCCCAGTTTTGATTACTTAAATTAACAAAAAAAATGCATATAGCAAAGGATAGTTTCAATCTGCCTACCTCTGGGTTATGGGTCCAGCATGCTTCCATTGCAGTACTCTGCTGCACATGTAAGTGCAAGAGATCCTGAAGCACTCACTCATCATGGGAAAGTACCAATGTGTTTCTTCGTTGGTTGATGGAAGAAACATCTTACAAAAACTCTCCAGATTATTGATTTTTTAATGTTTTTCTAGGAAACGTTCTAGATGTATGCCTATTAGCCTTTGTCAGTATGCACTTTTTGCAAAGTGTCTCTGTGGCGCAATCGGTTAGTGTGTTCGGCTATTAACCAAAAGGTTGGTGGTTCAATCCCACCCAGGGACGTAATTAAACTTGTGATCAGATTTTGGTGATATTTAAGTAGACAAGTCAAAATTTCAAACCCCCTGTTATGGTGTAGGGTACCTGGCCTTCTCTGATGTAATCAGAGTTAGATTTGATTCAGTGATTTTATAAAAACAGCTAGGAAGCACAATTTAGCAGTGGGTTGCAGAGAAAAAAAATATGCTGGCAGAAAAATCCAATTGAGTGATTAAACAGCTCTTCATTTTCTGGCTTTATTTTTATGCTAACAAATTTGTTCTCTGAAAAGTGTCCACAAAGCCAAGTCTCTGATTAACACCTTTGTAAGGATGGTTTTTCACCTATTACTAAATTAAACTTGCTTCATTGGAAAGGCAGCAAGATGCATCCTCATTTCAATGTCTACTGAAATAATACAGGTTGACACCAGGAAACATTAACGCCACTGCATCCTTGCTGCTTTCTCATGTGGAAGTCTGTTTAATGTGAAAACAAGGTGATATCTAATTAGCACACAGGTAAGGAATTACGAAAATCTTTATTTAAGGGTGAAGATGTTTCTCACAAAATTGTTGCCCCAATGCATCATTGAAATTCAAGCTGGAAAGATGATTTTAATATATCACTTGTACATTTTGTATTGCTCTTCTGGTGACAATGTAGTTTGTTTTTGTCAATTACCATTTTAATAACAGGGTAAAGAAAATTAAGTGGATTTTTGAAAGAAAACTATACTGTCAATATACTATTAAAACAAATTAAAATGGTAAAAGTTATTGTACTTTAAGTAATAATAAAAGAGCAAAAATATCAATCCCAGTTTTGATTACTTAAATTAACAAAAAAAATGCATATAGCAAAGGATAGTTTCAATCTGCCTACCTCTGGGTTATGGGTCCAGCATGCTTCCATTGCAGTACTCTGCTGCACATGTAAGTGCAAGAGATCCTGAAGCACTCACTCATCATGGGAAAGTACCAATGTGTTTCTTCGTTGGTTGATGGAAGAAACATCTTACAAAAACTCTCCAGATTATTGATTTTTTAATGTTTTTCTAGGAAACGTTCTAGATGTATGCTTATTAGCCTTTGTCAGTATTTACTTTTTGCAAAGTGTCTCTGTGGCGCAATCGGTTAGTGTGTTCGGCTATTAACCAAAAGGTTGGTGGTTCAATCCCACCCAGGGACGTAATTGACCTTGTGATCAGATTTTGGTGATATTTAAGTAGACAAGTCAAAATTTCAAACCCCCTCTTATTGTGTAGGGTACCTGGCCTTCTCTGATGTAATCAGAGTTAGATTTGATTCAGTGATTTTATAAAAAACAGCTAGGAAGCACAATTTAGCAGTGGGTTGCAGAGAAAAAAAAATATGCTGGCAGAAAAATCCAATTGAGTGATTAAACAGCTCTTCATTTTCTGGCTTTATTTTTATGCTAACAAATTTGTTCTCTGAAAAGTGTCCACAAAGCCAAGTCTCTGATTAACACCTTTGTAAGGATGGTTTTTCACCTATTACTAAATTAAACTTGCTTCATTGGAAAGGCAGCAAGATGCATCCTCATTTCAATGTCTACTGAAATAATACAAGTTGACACCAGGAAACATTAACGCCACTGCATCCTTGCTGCTTTCTCATGTGGAAGTCTGTTTAATGTGAAAACAAGGTGATATCTAATTAGCACACAGGTAAGGAATTAAGAAAATCTTTATTTAAGGGTGAAGATGTTTCTCACAAAATTGTTGACCCAATGCATCATTGAAATTCAAGCTGGAAAGATGAATTTAATATATCACTTGTACATTTTGTATTGCTCTTCTGGTGACAATGTAGTTTGTTTTTGTCAATTACCATTTTATTAATAGGGTAAAGAAAATTAAGTGGATTTTTGAAAGAAAACAATACTGTCAATATACTATTAAAACAAATTAAAATGGTAAAAGTTATTGTACTTTAAGTAAAAATAAAAGAGACAAAATATCAATCCCAGTTTTGGATTACTTTAATTAACAAAAAAAAATGCATATAGCAGAGGATAGTTTCAATCTGCCTACCTCTGGGTTATGGGCCCAGCATGCTTCCATTGCAGTACTCTGCTGCACATGTAAGTGCAAGAGATCCTGAAGCACTCACTCATCATTGGAAAGTACCAATGTGTTTCTTCGTTGGTTGATGGAAGAAACATCTTACAAAAACTCTCCAGATTATTGACTTTTTAAAGTTTTGCTAGGAAACGTTTTAGATGAATGCTTATTAGCCTTTGTCAGTATGGACTTTTGCAAAGTGTCTCTGTGGCGCAATCAGTTAGTATGTATGGCTATTAACCAAAAGGTTGGTGGTTCAATCCCACCCAGGGACCTAATTGACCTTGTTATCAGATTTTGGTGATCTTTAAGTAGACAAGTCAAAATTTCAAACCCCCTGTTATGGTGTAGGGTACCTGGCCTTCTCTGATGTAATCAGAGTTAGATTTGATTCAGTGATTTTATAAAAACAGCTAGGAAGCACAATTTAGCAGTGGGTTGCAGAGAAAACAAATATGCTGGCAGAAAAATCCAATTGAGTGATTAAACAGCTCTTTATTTTCTGGCTTTATTTTTATGCTAACAAATTTGTTCTCTGAAAAGTGTCCACAAAGCCAAGTCTCTGATTAACACCTTTGTAAGGATGGTTTTTCACCTATTACTAAATTAAACTTGCTTCATTGGAAAGGCAGCAAGATGCATCCTCATTTCAATGTCTACTGAAATAATACAGGTTGACACCAGGAAACATTAACGCCACTGCATCCTTGCTGCTTTCTCATGTGGAAGTCTGTTTAATGTGAAAACAAGGTGATATCTAATTAGCACACAGGTAAGGAATTAAGAAAATCTTTATTTAAGGGTGAAGATGTTTCTCACAAAATCGTTGCCCCAATGCATCATTGAAATTCAAGCTGGAAAGATGATTTTAATATATCACTTGTACATTTTGTATTGCTCTTCTGGTGACAATGTAGTTTGTTTTTGTCAATTACCATTTTAATAATAGGGTAAAGAGAATTAAGTGGATTTTTGAAAGAAAACAATACTGTCAATATACTATTAAAACAAATTACAATGGTAAAAGTTATTGTACTTTAAGTAAAAATAAAAGAGCCAAAATATCAATCCCAGTTTTGGATTACTTTAATTAACAAACAAAAAAATGCATATAGCAGAGGATAGTTTCAATCTGCCTACCTCTGGGTTATGGGCCCAGCATGCTTCCATTGCAGTACTCTGCTGCACATGTAAGTGCAAGAGATCCTGAAGCACTCACTCATCATGGGAAAGTACCAATGTGTTTCTTCGTTGGTTGATGGAAGAAACATCTTACAAAAACTCTCCAGATTATTGACTTTTTTAAGTTTTTCTAGGAAACGTTTTAGATGAATGCTTATTAGCCTTTGTCAGTATGTACTTTTGCAAAGTGTCTCTGTGGCGCAATCAGTTAGTGTGTACGGCTATTAACCAAAAGGTTGGTGGTTCAATCCCACCCAGGGACGTAATTGACCTTGTTATCAGATTTTGGTGATCTTTAAGTAGACAAGTCAAATTTCATACCCCCTGTTATGGTTTAGGGTACCTGGCCTTCTCTGATGTAATCAGAGTTAGATTTGATTCAGTGATTTTATAAAAACATCTAGGAAGCACAATTTAGCAGTGGGTTGCAGAGAAAAAGAAATATGCTGGCAAAAAAATCAAATTGCGTGATTAAACAGCTCTTAATTTTCTTGCTTTATTTTTATGCTAACAAATTTGTTCTCTGAAAAGTGTCCACAAAGCCAAGTCTCTGATTAACACCTTTGTAGGGATGGTTTTTCACCGATTACTAAATTAAACTTGCTTCATTGGAAAGGCAGCAAGATGCATCCTCATTTCAATGTCTACTGAAATAATACAGGTTGACACCAGGAAACATTAACGCCACTGCATCCTTGCTGCTTTCTCATGTGGAAGTCTGTTTAATGTGAAAACAAGGTGATATCTAATTAGCACACAGGTAAGGAATTACGAAAATCTTTATTTAAGGGTGAAGATGTTTCTCACAAAATCGTTGCCCCAATGCATCATTGAAATTCAAGCTGGAAAGATGATTTTAATATATCACTTGTACATTTTGTATTGCTCTTCTGGTGACAATGTAGTTTGTTTTTGTCAATTACCATTTTAATAACAGGGTAAAGAAAATTAAGTGGATTTTTGAAAGAAAACTATACTGTCAATATACTATTAAAACAAATTAAAATGGTAAAAGTTATTGTACTTTAAGTAAAAATAAAAGAGCAAAAATATCAATCCCAGTTTTGATTACTTAAATTAACAAAAAAAATGCATATAGCAAAGGATAGTTTCAATCTGCCTACCTCTGGGTTATGGGTCCAGCATGCTTCCATTGCAGTACTCTGCTGCACATGTAAGTGCAAGAGATCCTGAAGCACTCACTCATCATGGGAAAGTACCAATGTGTTTCTTCGTTGGTTGATGGAAGAAACATCTTACAAAAACTCTCCAGATTATTGATTTTTTAATGTTTTTCTAGGAAACGTTCTAGATGTATGCTTATTAGCCTTTGTCAGTATTTACTTTTTGCAAAGTGTCTCTGTGGCGCAATCGGTTAGTGTGTTCGGCTATTAACCAAAAGGTTGGTGGTTCAATCCCACCCAGGGACGTAATTGACCTTGTGATCAGATTTTGGTGATATTTAAGTAGACAAGTCAAAATTTCAAACCCCCTCTTATTGTGTAGGGTACCTGGCCTTCTCTGATGTAATCAGAGTTAGATTTGATTCAGTGATTTTATAAAAAACAGCTAGGAAGCACAATTTAGCAGTGGGTTGCAGAGAAAAAAAATATGCTGGCAGAAAAATCCAATTGAGTGATTAAACAGCTCTTCATTTTCTGGCTTTATTTTTATGCTAACAAATTTGTTCTCTGAAAAGTGTCCACAAAGCCAAGTCTCTGATTAACACCTTTGTAAGGATGGTTTTTCACCTATTACTAAATTAAACTTGCTTCATTGGAAAGGCAGCAAGATGCATCCTCATTTCAATGTCTACTGAAATAATACAAGTTGACACCAGGAAACATTAACGCCACTGCATCCTTGCTGCTTTCTCATGTGGAAGTCTGTTTAATGTGAAAACAAGGTGATATCTAATTAGCACACAGGTAAGGAATTACGAAAATCTTTATTTAAGGGTGAAGATGTTTCTCACAAAATCGTTGCCCCAATGCATCATTGAAATTCAAGCTGGAAAGATGATTTTAATATATCACTTGTACATTTTGTATTGCTCTTCTGGTGACAATGTAGTTTGTTTTTGTCAATTACCATTTTAATAACAGGGTAAAGAAAATTAAGTGGATTTTTGAAAGAAAACTATACTGTCAATATACTATTAAAACAAATTAAAATGGTAAAAGTTATTGTACTTTAAGTAAAAATAAAAGAGCAAAAATATCAATCCCAGTTTTGATTACTTAAATTAACAAAAAAAATGCATATAGCAAAGGATAGTTTCAATCTGCCTACCTCTGGGTTATGGGTCCAGCATGCTTCCATTGCAGTACTCTGCTGCACATGTAAGTGCAAGAGATCCTGAAGCACTCACTCATCATGGGAAAGTACCAATGTGTTTCTTCGTTGGTTGATGGAAGAAACATCTTACAAAAACTCTCCAGATTATTGATTTTTTAATGTTTTTCTAGGAAACGTTCTAGATGTATGCTTATTAGCCTTTGTCAGTATTTACTTTTTGCAAAGTGTCTCTGTGGCGCAATCGGTTAGTGTGTTCGGCTATTAACCAAAAGGTTGGTGGTTCAATCCCACCCAGGGACGTAATTGACCTTGTGATCAGATTTTGGTGATATTTAAGTAGACAAGTCAAAATTTCAAACCCCCTCTTATTGTGTAGGGTACCTGGCCTTCTCTGATGTAATCAGAGTTAGATTTGATTCAGTGATTTTATAAAAAACAGCTAGGAAGCACAATTTAGCAGTGGGTTGCAGAGAAAAAAAATATGCTGGCAGAAAAATCCAATTGAGTGATTAAACAGCTCTTCATTTTCTGGCTTTATTTTTATGCTAACAAATTTGTTCTCTGAAAAGTGTCCACAAAGCCAAGTCTCTGATTAACACCTTTGTAAGGATGGTTTTTCACCTATTACTAAATTAAACTTGCTTCATTGGAAAGGCAGCAAGATGCATCCTCATTTCAATGTCTACTGAAATAATACAAGTTGACACCAGGAAACATTAACGCCACTGCATCCTTGCTGCTTTCTCATGTGGAAGTCTGTTTAATGTGAAAACAAGGTGATATCTAATTAGCACACAGGTAAGGAATTAAGAAAATCTTTATTTAAGGGTGAAGATGTTTCTCACAAAATTGTTGACCCAATGCATCATTGAAATTCAAGCTGGAAAGATGAATTTAATATATCACTTGTACATTTTGTATTGCTCTTCTGGTGACAATGTAGTTTGTTTTTGTCAATTACCATTTTATTAATAGGGTAAAGAAAATTAAGTGGATTTTTGAAAGAAAACAATACTGTCAATATACTATTAAAACAAATTAAAATGATAAAAGTTATTGTACTTTAAGTAAAAATAAAAGAGACAAAATATCAATCCCAGTTTTGGATTACTTTAATTAACAAAAAAAAATGCATATAGCAGAGGATAGTTTCAATCTGCCTACCTCTGGGTTATGGGCCCAGCATGCTTCCATTGCAGTACTCTGCTGCACATGTAAGTGCAAGAGATCCTGAAGCACTCACTCATCATGGGAAAGTACCAATGTGTTTCTTCGTTGGTTGATGGAAGAAACATCTTACAAAAACTCTCCAGATTATTGACTTTTTAAAGTTTTGCTAGGAAACGTTTTAGATGAATGCTTATTAGCCTTTGTCAGTATGGACTTTTGCAAAGTGTCTCTGTGGCGCAATCAGTTAGTATGTATGGCTATTAACCAAAAGGTTGGTGGTTCAATCCCACCCAGGGACCTAATTGACCTTGTTATCAGATTTTGGTGATCTTTAAGTAGACAAGTCAAAATTTCAAACCCCCTGTTATGGTGTAGGGTACCTGGCCTTCTCTGATGTAATCAGAGTTAGATTTGATTCAGTGATTTTATAAAAACAGCTAGGAAGCACAATTTAGCAGTGGGTTGCAGAGAAAACAAATATGCTGGCAGAAAAATCCAATTGAGTGATTAAACAGCTCTTTATTTTCTGGCTTTATTTTTATGCTAACAAATTTGTTCTCTGAAAAGTGTCCACAAAGCCAAGTCTCTGATTAACACCTTTGTAAGGATGGTTTTTCACCTATTACTAAATTAAACTTGCTTCATTGGAAAGGCAGCAAGATGCATCCTCATTTTAATGTCTACTGAAATAATACAGGTTGACACCAGGAAACATTAACGCCACTGCATCCTTGCTGCTTTCTCATGTGGAAGTCTGTTTAATGTGAAAACAAGGTGATATCTAATTAGCACACAGGTAAGGAATTAAGAAAATCTTTATTTAAGGGTGAAGATGTTTCTCACAAAATCGTTGCCCCAATGCATCATTGAAATTCAAGCTGGAAAGATGATTTTAATATATCACTTGTACATTTTGTATTGCTCTTCTGGTGACAATGTAGTTTGTTTTTGTCAATTACCATTTTAATAATAGGGTAAAGAGAATTAAGTGGATTTTTGAAAGAAAACAATACTGTCAATATACTATTAAAACAAATTACAATGGTAAAAGTTATTGTACTTTAAGTAAAAATAAAAGAGCCAAAATATCAATCCCAGTTTTGGATTACTTTAATTAACAAACAAAAAAATGCATATAGCAGAGGATAGTTTCAATCTGCCTACCTCTGGGTTATGGGCCCAGCATGCTTCCATTGCAGTACTCTGCTGCACATGTAAGTGCAAGAGATCCTGAAGCACTCACTCATCATGGGAAAGTACCAATGTGTTTCTTCGTTGGTTGATGGAAGAAACATCTTACAAAAACTCTCCAGATTATTGACTTTTTTAAGTTTTTCTAGGAAACGTTTTAGATGAATGCTTATTAGCCTTTGTCAGTATGTACTTTTGCAAAGTGTCTCTGTGGCGCAATCAGTTAGTGTGTACGGCTATTAACCAAAAGGTTGGTGGTTCAATCCCACCCAGGGACGTAATTGACCTTGTTATCAGATTTTGGTGATCTTTAAGTAGACAAGTCAAATTTCATACCCCCTGTTATGGTTTAGGGTACCTGGCCTTCTCTGATGTAATCAGAGTTAGATTTGATTCAGTGATTTTATAAAAACATCTAGGAAGCACAATTTAGCAGTGGGTTGCAGAGAAAAAGAAATATGCTGGCAAAAAAATCAAATTGCGTGATTAAACAGCTCTTAATTTTCTTGCTTTATTTTTATGCTAACAAATTTGTTCTCTGAAAAGTGTCCACAAAGCCAAGTCTCTGATTAACACCTTTGTAGGGATGGTTTTTCACCGATTACTAAATTAAACTTGCTTCATTGGAAAGGCAGCAAGATGCATCCTCATTTCAATGTCTACTGAAATAATACAGGTTGACACCAGGAAACATTAACGCCACTGCATCCTTGCTGCTTTCTCATGTGGAAGTCTGTTTAATGTGAAAACAAGGTGATATCTAATTAGCACACAGGTAAGGAATTACGAAAATCTTTATTTAAGGGTGAAGATGTTTCTCACAAAATCGTTGCCCCAATGCATCATTGAAATTCAAGCTGGAAAGATGATTTTAATATATCACTTGTACATTTTGTATTGCTCTTCTGGTGACAATGTAGTTTGTTTTTGTCAATTACCATTTTAATAACAGGGTAAAGAAAATTAAGTGGATTTTTGAAAGAAAACTATACTGTCAATATACTATTAAAACAAATTAAAATGGTAAAAGTTATTGTACTTTAAGTAAAAATAAAAGAGCAAAAATATCAATCCCAGTTTTGATTACTTAAATTAACAAAAAAAATGCATATAGCAAAGGATGGTTTCAATCTGCCTACCTCTGGGTTATGGGTCCAGCATGCTTCCATTGCAGTACTCTGCTGCACATGTAAGTGCAAGAGATCCTGAAGCACTCACTCATCATGGGAAAGTACCAATGTGTTTCTTCGTTGGTTGATGGAAGAAACATCTTACAAAAACTCTCCAGATTATTGATTTTTTAATGTTTTTCTAGGAAACGTTCTAGATGTATGCCTATTAGCCTTTGTCAGTATGCACTTTTTGCAAAGTGTCTCTGTGGCGCAATCGGTTAGTGTGTTCGGCTATTAACCAAAAGGTTGGTGGTTCAATCCCACCCAGGGACATAATTAAACTTGTGATCAGATTTTGGTGATATTTAAGTAGACAAGTCAAAATTTCAAACCCCCTGTTATGGTGTAGGGTACCTGGCCTTCTCTGATGTAATCAGAGTTAGATTTGATTCAGTGATTTTATAAAAACAGCTAGGAAGCACAATTTAGCAGTGGGTTGCAGAGAAAAAAAATATGCTGGCAGAAAAATCCAATTGAGTGATTAAACAGCTCTTCATTTTCTGGCTTTATTTTTATGCTAACAAATTTGTTCTCTGAAAAGTGTCCACAAAGCCAAGTCTCTGATTAACACCTTTGTAAGGATGGTTTTTCACCTATTACTAAATTAAACTTGCTTCATTGGAAAGGCAGCAAGATGCATCCTCATTTCAATGTCTACTGAAATAATACAAGTTGACACCAGGAAACATTAACGCCACTGCATCCTTGCTGCTTTCTCATGTGGAAGTCTGTTTAATGTGAAAACAAGGTGATATCTAATTAGCACACAGGTAAGGAATTAAGAAAATCTTTATTTAAGGGTGAAGATGTTTCTCACAAAATTGTTGACCCAATGCATCATTGAAATTCAAGCTGGAAAGATGAATTTAATATATCACTTGTACATTTTGTATTGCTCTTCTGGTGACAATGTAGTTTGTTTTTGTCAATTACCATTTTATTAATAGGGTAAAGAAAATTAAGTGGATTTTTGAAAGAAAACAATACTGTCAATATACTATTAAAACAAATTAAAATGGTAAAAGTTATTGTACTTTAAGTAAAAATAAAAGAGACAAAATATCAATTCCAGTTTTGGATTACTTTAATTAACAAAAAAAAATGCATATAGCAGAGGATAGTTTCAATCTGCCTACCTCTGGGTTATGGGCCCAGCATGCTTCCATTGCAGTACTCTGCTGCACATGTAAGTGCAAGAGATCCTGAAGCACTCACTCATCATGGGAAAGTACCAATGTGTTTCTTCGTTGGTTGATGGAAGAAACATCTTACAAAAACTCTCCAGATTATTGACTTTTTAAAGTTTTGCTAGGAAACGTTTTAGATGAATGCTTATTAGCCTTTGTCAGTATGGACTTTTGCAAAGTGTCTCTGTGGCGCAATCAGTTAGTATGTATGGCTATTAACCAAAAGGTTGGTGGTTCAATCCCACCCAGGGACCTAATTGACCTTGTTATCAGATTTTGGTGATCTTTAAGTAGACAAGTCAAAATTTCAAACCCCCTGTTATGGTGTAGGGTACCTTGCCTTCTCTGATGTAATCAGAGTTAGATTTGATTCAGTGATTTTATAAAAACAGCTAGGAAGCACAATTTAGCAGTGGGTTGCAGAGAAAACAAATATGCTGGCAGAAAAATCCAATTGAGTGATTAAACAGCTCTTTATTTTCTGGCTTTATTTTTATGCTAACAAATTTGTTCTCTGAAAAGTGTCCACAAAGCCAAGTCTCTGATTAACACCTTTGTAAGGATGGTTTTTCACCTATTACTAAATTAAACTTGCTTCATTGGAAAGGCAGCAAGATGCATCCTCATTTCAATGTCTACTGAAATAATACAGGTTGACACCAGGAAACATTAACGCCACTGCATCCTTGCTGCTTTCTCATGTGGAAGTCTGTTTAATGTGAAAACAAGGTGATATCTAATTAGCACACAGGTAAGGAATTAAGAAAATCTTTATTTAAGGGTGAAGATGTTTCTCACAAAATCGTTGCCCCAATGCATCATTGAAATTCAAGCTGGAAAGATGATTTTAATATATCACTTGTACATTTTGTATTGCTCTTCTGGTGACAATGTAGTTTGTTTTTGTCAATTACCATTTTAATAATAGGGTAAAGAGAATTAAGTGGATTTTTGAAAGAAAACAATACTGTCAATATACTATTAAAACAAATTACAATGGTAAAAGTTATTGTACTTTAAGTAAAAATAAAAGAGCCAAAATATCAATCCCAGTTTTGGATTACTTTAATTAACAAACAAAAAAATGCATATAGCAGAGAATAGTTTCAATCTGCCTACCTCTGGGTTATGGGCCCAGCATGCTTCCATTGCAGTACTCTGCTGCACATGTAAGTGCAAGAGATCCTGAAGCACTCACTCATCATGGGAAAGTACCAATGTGTTTCTTCGTTGGTTGATGGAAGAAACATCTTACAAAAACTCTCCAGATTATTGACTTTTTTAAGTTTTTCTAGGAAACGTTTTAGATGAATGCTTATTAGCCTTTGTCAGTATGTACTTTTGCAAAGTGTCTCTGTGGCGCAATCAGTTAGTGTGTACGGCTATTAACCAAAAGGTTGGTGGTTCAATCCCACCCAGGGACGTAATTGACCTTGTTATCAGATTTTGGTGATCTTTAAGTAGACAAGTCAAATTTCATACCCCCTGTTATGGTTTAGGGTACCTGGCCCTCTCTGATGTAATCAGAGTTAGATTTGATTCAGTGATTTTATAAAAACATCTAGGAAGCACAATTTAGCAGTGGGTTGCAGAGAAAAAGAAATATGCTGGCAAAAAAATCAAATTGCGTGATTAAACAGCTCTTAATTTTCTTGCTTTATTTTTATGCTAACAAATTTGTTCTCTGAAAAGTGTCCACAAAGCCAAGTCTCTGATTAACACCTTTGTAGGGATGGTTTTTCACCGATTACTAAATTAAACTTGCTTCATTGGAAAGGCAGCAAGATGCATCCTCATTTCAATGTCTACTGAAATAATACAGGTTGACACCAGGAAACATTAACGCCACTGCATCCTTGCTGCTTTCTCATGTGGAAGTCTGTTTAATGTGAAAACAAGGTGATATCTAATTAGCACACAGGTAAGGAATTACGAAAATCTTTATTTAAGGGTGAAGATGTTTCTCACAAAATCGTTGCCCCAATGCATCATTGAAATTCAAGCTGGAAAGATGATTTTAATATATCACTTGTACATTTTGTATTGCTCTTCTGGTGACAATGTAGTTTGTTTTTGTCAATTACCATTTTAATAACAGGGTAAAGAAAATTAAGTGGATTTTTGAAAGAAAACTATACTGTCAATATACTATTAAAACAAATTAAAATGGTAAAAGTTATTGTACTTTAAGTAAAAATAAAAGAGCAAAAATATCAATCCCAGTTTTGATTACTTAAATTAACAAAAAAAATGCATATAGCAAAGGATAGTTTCAATCTGCCTACCTCTGGGTTATGGGTCCAGCATGCTTCCATTGCAGTACTCTGCTGCACATGTAAGTGCAAGAGATCCTGAAGCACTCACTCATCATGGGAAAGTACCAATGTGTTTCTTCGTTGGTTGATGGAAGAAACATCTTACAAAAACTCTCCAGATTATTGATTTTTTAATGTTTTTCTAGGAAACGTTCTAGATGTATGCCTATTAGCCTTTGTCAGTATGCACTTTTTGCAAAGTGTCTCTGTGGCGCAATCGGTTAGTGTGTTCGGCTATTAACCAAAAGGTTGGTGGTTCAATCCCACCCAGGGACGTAATTAAACTTGTGATCAGATTTTGGTGATATTTAAGTAGACAAGTCAAAATTTCAAACCCCCTGTTATGGTGTAGGGTACCTGGCCTTCTCTGATGTAATCAGAGTTAGATTTGATTCAGTGATTTTATAAAAACAGCTAGGAAGCACAATTTAGCAGTGGGTTGCAGAGAAAAAAAATATGCTGGCAGAAAAATCCAATTGAGTGATTAAACAGCTCTTCATTTTCTGGCTTTATTTTTATGCTAACAAATTTGTTCTCTGAAAAGTGTCCACAAAGCCAAGTCTCTGATTAACACCTTTGTAAGGATGGTTTTTCACCTATTACTAAATTAAACTTGCTTCATTGGAAAGGCAGCAAGATGCATCCTCATTTCAATGTCTACTGAAATAATACAGGTAGACACCAGGAAACATTAACGCCACTGCATCCTTGCTGCTTTCTCATGTGGAAGTCTGTTTAATGTGAAAACAAGGTGATATCTAATTAGCACACAGGTAAGGAATTACGAAAATCTTTATTTAAGGGTTAAGATGTTTCTCACAAAATTGTTGCCCCAATGCATCATTGAAATTCAAGCTGGAAAGATGATTTTAATATATCACTTGTACATTTTGTATTGCTCTTCTGGTGACAATGTAGTTTGTTTTTGTCAATTACCATTTTAATAACAGGGTAAAGAAAATTAAGTGGATTTTTGAAAGAAAACTATACTGTCAATATACTATTAAAACACATTAAAATGGTAAAAGTTATTGTACTTTAAGTAAAAATAAAAGAGCAAAAATATCAATCCCAGTTTTGATTAGTGATGAGCGCCGGAAATTTTTCGGGTTTTGTGTTTTGGTTTTGGGTTCGGTTCCGCGGCCGTGTTTTGGGTTCGACCGCGTTTTGGCAAAACCTCACCGGGTTTTTTTTGTCGGATTCGGGTGTGTTTTGGATTCGGGTGTTTTTTTCAAAAAACACTAAAAAACAGCTTAAATCATAGAATTTGGGGGTAATTTTAATCCCAAAGTATTATTAACCTCAAAAAACATAATTTCCACTCATTTTCAGCCTATTCTGAACACCTCACACCTCGCAATATTATTTTTAGTCCTAAAATTTGCACCGAGGTCGCTGTGTGAGTAAGATAAGCGACCCTAGTGGCCGACACAAACACCGTGCCCATCTAGGAGTGGCACTGCAGTGTCACGCAGGATGTCCCTTCCAAAAAACCCTCCCCAAACAGCACATGACGCAAAGAAAAAAAGAGGCACAATGAGGTAGCTGACTGTGTGTGTGAGAAAGATAAGCGACCCTAGTGGCCGACACAAACACCGTGCCCATCTAGGAGTGGCACTGCAGTGTCACGCAGGATGTCCCTTCCAAAAAACCCTCCCCAAACAGCACATGACGCAAAGAAAAAAAGAGGCGCAATGAGGTAGCTGACTGTGTGAGAAAGATAAGCGACCCTAGTGGCCGACACAAACACCGGGCCCATCTAGGAGTGGCACTGCAGTGTCACGCAGGATGTCCCTTCCAAAAAACCCTCCCCAAACAGCACATGACGCAAAGAAAAAAAGAGGCACAATGAGGTAGCTGACTGTGTGTGTGAGAAAGATAAGCGACCCTAGTGGCCAACACAAACACCGGGCCCATCTAGGAGTGGCACTGCAGTGTCACGCAGGATGTCCCTTCCAAAAAACCCTCCCCAAACAGCACATGACGCAAAGAAAAAAAGAGGCGCAATGAGGTAGCTGACTGTGTGAGAAAGATAAGCGACCCTAGTGGCCGACACAAACACCGGGCCCATCTAGGAGTGGCACTGCAGTGTCACGCAGGATGTCCCTTCCAAAAAACCCTCCCCAAACAGCACATGACGCAAAGAAAAATAAAAGAAAAAAGAGGTGCAAGATGGAATTGTCCTTGGGCCCTTCCCACCCACCCTTATGTTGTAACTATAAACAAAACAGGACATGCACACTTTAACCAACCCATCATTTCAGTGACAGGGTCTGCCACACGACTGTGACTGAAATGACGGGTTGGTTTGGACCCCCACCCAAAAAGAAGCAATTAATCTCTCCTTGCACAAACTGGCTCTACAGAGGCAAGATGTCCACCTCATCATCATCCTCCGATATATCACCGTGTACATCCCCCTCCTCACAGATTATCAATTCGTCCCCACTGGAATCCACCATGTCAGCTCCCTGTGTACTTTGTGGAGGCAATTGCTGCTGGTCAATGTCTCCGCGGAGGAATTGATTATAATTCATTTTAATGAACATCATCTTCTCCACATTTTCTGGATGTAACCTCGTACGCCGATTGCTGACAAGGTGAGCGGCGGCACTAAACACTCTTTCGGAGTACACACTTGTGGGAGGGCAACTTAGGTAGAATAAAGCCAGTTTGTGCAAGGGCCTCCAAATTGCCTCTTTTTCCTGCCAGTATAAGTACGGACTGTGTGACGTGCCTACTTGGATGCGGTCACTCATATAATCCTCCACCATTCTATCAATGGTGATAGAATCATATGCAGTGACAGTAGACGACATGTCCGTAATGGTTGTCAGGTCCTTCAGTCCGGACCAGATGTCAGCATCAGCAGTCGCTCCAGACTGCCCTGCATCACCGCCAGCGGGTGGGCTCGGAATTCTGAGCCTTTTCCTCGCACCCCCAGTTGCGGGAGAATGTGAAGGAGGAGATGTTGACAGGTCGCGTTCCGCTTGACTTGACAATTTTCTCACCAGCAGGTCTTTTAAACCCAGCAGACTTGTGTGCGCCGGAAAGAGAGATCCAAGGTAGGTTTTAAATCTAGGATCGAGCACGGTGGCCAAAATGTAGTGCTCTGATTTCAACAGATTGACCACCCGTGAATCCTTGTTAAGCGAATTAAGGGCTCCATCCACAAGTCCCACATGCCTAGCGGAATCGCTCTGTCTTAGCTCCTCCTTCAATGTCTCCAGCTTCTTCTGCAAAAGCCTGATGAGGGGAATGACCTGACTCAGGCTGGCAGTGTCTGAACTGACTTCACGTGTGGCAAGTTCAAAGGGCATCAGAACTTTGCACAACGTTGAAATCATTCTCCACTGCGCTTGAGACAGGTGCATTCCACCTCCTATATCGTGGTCAGTTGTATAGGCTTGAATGGCCTTTTGCTGCTCCTCCAACCTCTGAAGCATATAGAGGGTTGAATTCCACCTCGTTACCACCTCCTGCTTCAGATGATGGCAGGGCAGGTTCAGGCGTTTTTGGTGGTGCTCCAGTCTTCTGTACGTGCTGCCTGTACGCCGAAAGTGTCCCGCAATTTTTCTGGCCACCGCCAGCATCTCTTGCACGCCCCTGTCGTTTTTTAAAAAATTCTGCACCACCAAATTCAAGGTATGTGCAAAACATGGGACGTGCTGGAATTTGCCCAGATGTAATGCACGCACAATATTGCTGGCGTTGTCCGATGCCACAAATCCACAGGAGAGTCCAATTGGGGTAAGCCATTCCGCGATGATCTTCCTCAGTTGCCGTAAGAGGTTTTCAGCTGTGTGCGTATTCTGGAAACCGGTGATACAAAGCGTAGCCTGCCTAGGAACGAGTTGGCGTTTGCGAGATGCTGCTACTGGTGCCGCCGCTGCTGTTCTTGCGGCGGGAGTCCATACATCTACCCAGTGGGCTGTCACAGTCATATAGTCCTGACCCTGCCCTGCTCCACTTGTCCACATGTCCGTGGTTAAGTGGACATTGGGTACAGCTGCATTTTTTAGGACACTGGTGACTCTTTTTCTGAGGTCTGTGTACATTTTCGGTATCGCAACCCTAGAGAAATGGAACCTAGATGGTATTTGGTACCGGGGACACAGTACCTCCAACAAGTCTCTAGTTTGCTCTGCAGTAATGATGGATACCGGAACCACGTTTCTCACCACCCAGGATGTCAAGGCCTCAGTTATCCGCTTTGCAGTAGGATGACTGCTGTGATATTTAATCTTCCTCGCAAATGACTGTTGGACAGTCAATTGCTTGGTGGAAGTAGTAAAAGTGGTCTTACGACTTCCCCTCTGGGATGACCATCGACTCCCAGCAGCAACAACAGCAGCGCCAGCAGCAGTAGGCGTTACACGCAAGGATGCATCGGAGGAATCCCAGGCAGGAGAGGACTCGTCAGAATTGCCAGTGACATGGCCTGCAGGACTATTGGCATTCCTGGGGAAGGAGGAAATTGACACTGAGGGAGTTGGTGGGGTGGTTTGCGTGAGCTTGGTTACAAGAGGAAGGGATTTACTGGTCAGTGGAGTGCTTCCGCTGTCACCCAAAGTTTTTGAACTTGTCACTGACTTATTATGAATGCGCTGCAGGTGACGTATAAGGGAGGATGTTCCGAGGTGGTTAACGTCCTTACCCCTACTTATTACAGCTTGACAAAGGGAGCACACGGCTTGACACCTGTTGTCCGCATTTCTGGTGAAATACCTCCACACCGAAGAGCTGATTTTTTTGGTATTTTCTCCTGGCATGTCAACGGCCATATTCCTCCCACGGACAACAGGTGTCTCCCCGGGTGCCTGACTTAAACAAACCACCTCACCATCAGAATCCTCCTGGTCAATTTCCTCCCCAGCGCCAGCAACACCCATATCCTCCGCATCCTGGTGGACTTCAACACTGACATCTTCAATCTCACTATCAGGAACTGGACTGCGGGTGCTCCTTCCAGCACTTGCAGGGGGCGTGCAAATGGTGGAAGGCGCATGCTCTTCACATCCAGTGTTGGGAAGGTCAGGCATCGCAACCGACACAATTGGACTCTCCTTGTGGATTTGGGATTTCGAAGAACGCACAGTTCTTTGCTGTGCTTTTGCCAGCTTGAGTCGTTTCATTTTTCTAGCGAGAGGCTGAGTGCTTCCATCCTCATGTGAAGCTGAACCACTAGCCATGAACATAGGCCAGGGCCTCAGCCGTTCCTTGCCACTCCGTGTGGTAAATGGCATATTGGCAAGTTTACGCTTCTCCTCCGACAATTTTATTTTAGGTTTTGGAGTCTTTTTTTTTCTGATATTTGGTGTTTTGGATTTGACATGCTCTGTACTATGACATTGGGCATCGGCCTTGGCAGACGACGTTGCTGGCATTTCATCGTCTCGGCCATGACTAGTGGCAGCAGCTTCAGCACGAGGTGGAAGTGGATCTTGATCTTTCCCTAATTTTGGAACCTCAACTTTTTTGTTCTCCATATTTTATAGGCAGAACTAAAAGGCACCTCAGGTAAACAATGGAGATGGATGGATTGGATACTAGTATACTATATATACAATTATGGACGGACTGCCACGGTTAGGTGGTATAAAAAAACCACGGTATAAAAAAACCACGGCATAAAAAAAAACCACGGTATAAAAAAACCACGGTATAAAAAAACCACGGTATAAAAAAACCACGGTATAAAAAAAACGCACTGTACACTGGTTGATAAAGAGATAGTAGTATACTCGTAACAATTAGGATGACACTATGACGGTATAAAGAATGAAAAAAAAACCACGGTTAGGTGGTAGGTATATAATAATAAATAATACAATTCTGGTCGGACGGACTGCCTGCCGTGTGCCGACACAGAGGTAGCCACAGCCGTGAACTACCGCACTGTACACTGGTTGATAAAGAGATAGTAGTATACTCGTAACAATTAGGATGACACTATGACGGTATAAAGAATGAAAAAAAAACCACGGTTAGGTGGTAGGTATATAATAATAAATAATACAATTCTGGTCGGACGGACTGCCTGCCGTGTGCCGACACAGAGGTAGCCACAGCCGTGAACTACCGCACTGTACACTGGTTGATAAAGAGATAGTAGTATACTCGTAACAATTAGGATGACACTATGACGGTATAAAGAATGAAAAAAAAACCACGGTTAGGTGGTAGGTATATAATAATAAATAATACAATTCTGGTCGGACGGACTGCCTGCCGTGTGCCGACACAGAGGTAGCCACAGCCGTGAACTACCGCACTGTACACTGGTTGATAAAGAGATAGTAGTATACTCGTAACAATTAGGATGACACTATGACGGTATAAAGAATGAAAAAAAAACCACGGTTAGGTGGTAGGTATATAATAATAAATAATACAATTCTGGTCGGACGGACTGCCTGCCGTGTGCCGACACAGAGGTAGCCACAGCCGTGAACTACCGCACTGTACACTGGTTGATAAAGAGATAGTAGTATACTCGTAACAATTAGGATGACACTATGACGGTATAAAGAATGAAAAAAAAACCACGGTTAGGTGGTAGGTATATAATAATAAATAATACAATTCTGGTCGGACGGACTGCCTGCCGTGTGCCGACACAGAGGTAGCCACAGCCGTGAACTACCGCACTGTACACTGGTTGATAAAGAGATAGTAGTATACTCGTAACAATTAGGATGACACTATGACGGTATAAAGAATGAAAAAAAAACCACGGTTAGGTGGTAGGTATATAATAATAAATAATACAATTCTGGTCGGACGGACTGCCTGCCGTGTGCCGACACAGAGGTAGCCACAGCCGTGAACTACCGCACTGTACTGTGTCTGCTGCTAATATAGACTGGTTGATATTTAAAGAGATATTAGTAGTATACAACAATACTATACTGGTGGTCAGGCACTGGTCACCACTCCTGCAGCAAAAGTGTGCACTGTTAATTAATATAATTGTACTCCTGGCTCCTGCTAACAACCTGCAGTGCTCCCCAGTCTCCCCCACAATTAAATATAAGCTTTTAATTTATACATTGATGACTGTGCAGCACACTGGGCTGAGCTGAGTGCACACAGACTGAGTCACACTGTGTGACTGACTGTGCTGTGTATCGTTTTTTTTTTCAGGCAGAGAACGGATATAGCAGAGAGAAGTGAACGGATATATTATATTAAATAAAAGTTAACTAGCAACTGCACTGGTCACTGACTGTGGTAAACTAACTCTGTCTGCGACTCTGCACAATCTCTCTCTATCTAATCTATCTATCTCTATTCTAATGGAGAGGACGCCAGACACGTCCTCTCCCTATCAATCTCAATGCACGAGTGAAAATGGCGGCGACGCGCGGCTCCTTATATAGAATCCGAGTCTCGCGAGAATCCGACAGCGTCATGATGACGTTCGGGCGCGCTCGGGTTAACCGAGCAAGGCGGGAAGATCCGAGTCGCTCGGACCCGTGGAAAAAAAAGTGAAGTTCGTGCGGGTTCGGATTCAAAGAAACCGAACCCGCTCATCTCTAGTTTTGATTACTTAAATTAACAAAAAAAATGCATATAGCAAAGGATAGTTTCAATCTGCCTACCTCTGGGTTATGGGTCCAGCATGCTTCCATTGCAGTACTCTGCTGCACATGTAAGTGCAAGAGATCCTGAAGCACTCACTCATCATGGGAAAGTACCAATGTGTTTCTTCGTTGGTTGATGGAAGAAACATCTTACAAAAACTCTCCAGATTATTGATTTTTTAATGTTTTTCTAGGAAACGTTCTAGATGTATGCTTATTAGCCTTTGTCAGTATGTACTTTTTGCAAAGTGTCTCTGTGGCGCAATCGGTTAGTGTGTTCGGCTATTAACCAAAAGGTTGGTGGTTCAATCCCACCCAGGGACGTTATTGACCTTGTGATCAGATTTTGGTGATATTTAAGTAGACAAGTCAAAATTTCAAACCCCCTCTTATTGTGTAGGGTACCTGGCCTTCTCTGATGTAATCAGAGTTAGATTTGATTCAGTGATTTTATAAAAAACAGCTAGGAAGCACAATTTAGCAGTGGGTTGCAGAGAAAAAAAATATGCTGGCAGAAAAATCCAATTGAGTGATTAAACAGCTCTTCATTTTCTGGCTTTATTTTTATGCTAACAAATTTGTTCTCTGAAAAGTGTCCACAAAGCCAAGTCTCTGATTAACACCTTTGTAAGGATGGTTTTTCACCTATTACTAAATTAAACTTGCTTCATTGGAAAGGCAGCAAGATGCATCCTCATTTCAATGTCTACTGAAATAATACAAGTTGACACCAGGAAACATTAACGCCACTGCATCCTTGCTGCTTTCTCATGTGGAAGTCTGTTTAATGTGAAAACAAGGTGATATCTAATTAGCACACAGGTAAGGAATTAAGAAAATCTTTATTTAAGGGTGAAGATGTTTCTCACAAAATTGTTGACCCAATGCATCATTGAAATTCAAGCTGGAAAGATGAATTTAATATATCACTTGTACATTTTGTATTGCTCTTCTGGTGACAATGTAGTTTGTTTTTGTCAATTACCATTTTATTAATAGGGTAAAGAAAATTAAGTGGATTTTTGAAAGAAAACAATACTGTCAATATACTATTAAAACAAATTAAAATGGTAAAAGTTATTGGACTTTAAGTAAAAATAAAAGAGACAAAATATCAATCCCAGTTTTGGATTACTTTAATTAACAAAAAAAAATGCATATAGCAGAGGATAGTTTCAATCTGCCTACCTCTGGGTTATGGGCCCAGCATGCTTCCATTGCAGTACTCTGCTGCACATGTAAGTGCAAGAGATCCTGAAGCACTCACTCATCATGGGAAAGTACCAATGTGTTTCTTCGTTGGTTGATGGAAGAAACATCTTACAAAAACTCTCCAGATTATTGACTTTTTAAAGTTTTGCTAGGAAACGTTTTAGATGAATGCTTATTAGCCTTTGTCAGTATGGACTTTTGCAAAGTGTCTCTGTGGCGCAATCAGTTAGTATGTACGGCTATTAACCAAAAGGTTGGTGGTTCAATCCCACCCAGGGACGTAATTGACCTTGTTATCAGATTTTGGTGATCTTTAAGTAGACAAGTCAAATTTCATACCCCCTGTTATGGTTTAGGGTACCTGGCCTTCTCTGATGTAATCAGAGTTAGATTTGATTCAGTGATTTTATAAAAACATCTAGGAAGCACAATTTAGCAGTGGGTTGCAGAGAAAAAGAAATATGCTGGCAAAAAAATCAAATTGCGTGATTAAACAGCTCTTAATTTTCTTGCTTTATTTTTATGCTAACAAATTTGTTCTCTGAAAAGTGTCCACAAAGCCAAGTCTCTGATTAACACCTTTGTAGGGATGGTTTTTCACCGATTACTAAATTAAACTTGCTTCATTGGAAAGGCAGCAAGATGCATCCTCATTTCAATGTCTACTGAAATAATACAGGTTGACACCAGGAAACATTAACGCCACTGCATCCTTGCTGCTTTCTCATGTGGAAGTCTGTTTAATGTGAAAACAAGGTGATATCTAATTAGCACACAGGTAAGGAATTACGAAAATCTTTATTTAAGGGTGAAGATGTTTCTCACAAAATCGTTGCCCCAATGCATCATTGAAATTCAAGCTGGAAAGATGATTTTAATATATCACTTGTACATTTTGTATTGCTCTTCTGGTGACAATGTAGTTTGTTTTTGTCAATTACCATTTTAATAACAGGGTAAAGAAAATTAAGTGGATTTTTGAAAGAAAACTATACTGTCAATATACTATTAAAACAAATTAAAATGGTAAAAGTTATTGTACTTTAAGTAAAAATAAAAGAGCAAAAATATCAATCCCAGTTTTGATTACTTAAATTAACAAAAAAAATGCATATAGCAAAGGATAGTTTCAATCTGCCTACCTCTGGGTTATGGGTCCAGCATGCTTCCATTGCAGTACTCTGCTGCACATGTAAGTGCAAGAGATCCTGAAGCACTCACTCATCATGGGAAAGTACCAATGTGTTTCTTCGTTGGTTGATGGAAGAAACATTTTACAAAAACTCTCCAGATTATTGATTTTTTAATGTTTTTCTAGGAAACGTTCTAGATGTATGCCTATTAGCCTTTGTCAGTATGCACTTTTTGCAAAGTGTCTCTGTGGCGCAATCGGTTAGTGTGTTCGGCTATTAACCAAAAGGTTGGTGGTTCAATCCCACCCAGGGACGTAATTAAACTTGTGATCAGATTTTGGTGATATTTAAGTAGACAAGTCAAAATTTCAAACCCCCTGTTATGGTGTAGGGTACCTGGCCTTCTCTGATGTAATCAGAGTTAGATTTGATTCAGTGATTTTATAAAAACAGCTAGGAAGCACAATTTAGCAGTGGGTTGCAGAGAAAAAAAATATGCTGGCAGAAAAATCCAATTGAGTGATTAAACAGCTCTTCATTTTCTGGCTTTATTTTTATGCTAACAAATTTGTTCTCTGAAAAGTGTCCACAAAGCCAAGTCTCTGATTAACACCTTTGTAAGGATGGTTTTTCACCTATTACTAAATTAAACTTGCTTCATTGGAAAGGCAGCAAGATGCATCCTCATTTCAATGGTAAGTCAACCTTCTTGCCCTATGTTCCCTCTCAACGGATGAAGACGCATCATTATCTACCGCAGTCATTTTGGCCCAATAGATATGCAAGAAGTTAAGATTCCCCTTTCTTTGCAGGTAGAGGAAGGAAAAGGAAGAGGTCTGTAGCCTCTTCAAGATCGCAGGACCAGAGATTGTCCTCTGCTTCTGCCAAATCCACTGCATGACACTGGGGCTTTCGTGCAGGAGCCCACACCAGTGGGGGCACGTCTAAAACTCTTCAGTCAGTTCTGGATTCATTCGGACCTGGACTCGTGGGTTTTACAAATAGTGTCCCAAGGGTACAAACTGGGGTTTCAAGACGTTCCCCCTCACCGATTGTTCAAATTGGCCTTAGTCAGCAGGGAGAATGTTTTTATTCAAGCCTCTTCGTGGTCCCGAAGCCGGACGGCTCAGTCAGACCAATCTTAAATCTGAAATCCCTCAATTTCTTCCTAAAGAAATTCCATTTCAAGATGGAATTTCTCAGGGCAGTGATCTCCAGTCCGGAGGACGGAGATTTCATGGTTTTGGTAGACATAAAAGATGCCTACTTACATGTTCCCATTTAGCCACTGCCTCAAGCTACCTAAGGTTTGCAATTCAGGATTGTCATTACCAATTTCAGACATTGCCGTTTGGTCTGTCCACGGCTCCGAGGATTTTCACCAGGGTGATGGCGGAAATTATGGTTCTCCTTCGCAAGCAAGGAGTCACAATTATCCCGTACTTGGATGATCTCCTGATAAAGGCGAGATCCAGGGACCAGTTGGTGCAAAACATCTACTCTCCCTGACAGTTCTTCAACAACATGGTTGGCTCCTAAACTTGCCAAAATCGCAGTTGGTCCCAATGACGCGGTTGTTGTTTTTGGGAGTCATACTGTTAGGCGCCGGGGTCCGCTTGATGTTCTGCGCGGCCCGGCGCCTAGCAACTAGAGACGCCGTGCACGTACAGCCGCCGGCTCCCTAGCAACGCTAGACGCCGGGCGCGCTGAGCCGCACGGACCCTAGCAACGGGGACGCCACTGGCGGACCGCGTTCCCCGTTGCTAGGCTTTAGGAAATTAAGATATTCACCTGCTCTCTGGCCGTGCAGCAAGGCAGCTGCACGGCATTTATTCTAATCAGCCTTTAGCAGCTGATTGGAGGACTCCTTGTTAAATACACTCCCAGGGCTTCTCACAGACGCCGGTAATAGCTTCCTGCATGCTGCCTTTGTTTGCTGAGAGTCTGTTTCCAGTCCTGCTGTATCCGGTCATTCCAGTCCGCAGAAGTCCGGTATTCGGGAGTTGTCATCTCATCCCAAGAGGTCGTTTGGTTCCCTGGAGTCCTGACTGATCACCGTTTTATATCCAGTGGTGTTCGTGAGTTGCGGCTCTGCCGTGTGTTGCGGCTCAGCCGCTTTACCTTTTATATTTTGTGTTTGGAGCATTTGCGGAGGGTTCCGCTTCCACAAGTCCTCTCTGGTACTTGGCGGTGCCGGGTAGGAGAATTGGACAAGTGGATATTTTGGTTGTCCTTTTTCCTGGCGGTTTCTCCGCACATATTATAGTTTTGAGTTTGCTTAGCCCCTGGCCTGGTTGTTTAGTTAGAGGGCCTCTTGTTATCACCCTGTCTCGGGTTTCCCTTTGTCTCTCATTAAGACCGCGGGGCATCGAAGTTGGGCAGACATAATCCGCCCTTCAAACGCGGCTGCCAAGGGCTCAAGAAACCATAGTCTCGCAGGGGATTTCTGACAACACGGGTGAGACAACAGAGTTAGGGCGCCAGGGGCTATTTTCCTGTCCTGCTCCCTTCCCCAGCATTCCGTTCCAGTGCTCCAGTCCTTGCCATAAGATCTTCTCTGACCAGAGTGCTGGAATCATAACATTATTACCGGCCATACCAAAACTTAAAATTAAACGGGGTTTAATTTTTTCTCATTCAGTTTTGTGAGAGTTTATCGGCCTCATGAATCCAACAGGTTTAGGGCCAAATCCTGGTCAGCTCTTAGTCAGCCAGATTCAAGAACTTACTCAGATGGTTCAGGATCTTTCTCTTCGGGTGAAGTCGCAGGAAGATCTTTTGCGAGCTTCCCCAAGGGTAGTCCCTGAACCAAAGATGCATTTGCCTGACCGTTTTTCTGGTGATAGAAAAGAGTTTTTTAATTTTAAAGAATCCTGTAAACTTTATTTTCGTTTAAGACCGACTTCCTCGGGTACTGAATCTCAGCGGGTCGGGTTTATTATTTCTTTGCTCCAGGGGGATCCTCAGACCTGGGCATTTGGTTTAAGAGCAGAGGATCCGGCATTGTTGTCAGTTGACGCTTTTTTTGAGTCTTTAGGGCTCTTGTATGATGACCCTGATAGAGAGGCGTCCGCTGAAAGTCAGTTGCGCGCTCTCAGACAGGGTAGAAATCCTGCAGAGGTTTATTGTACGGAGTTTCGCCGTTGGTCGAACGACTGTGGCTGGAATGACCCAGCCCTGCGCAGTCAGTTTCGCCTCGGCTTATCAGAGTCTATAAAAGACAGTCTCCTTCAGTACCCCGCTCCTGAGACTCTCGATAAACTCATGGAGCTTTCTATTAAGATTGATCGTCTTCTCAGAGAGCGGAGGGCTGAAAAAGGAGCACCTGTAAGGTCAAGTCCGTGTGTATATTCCATTCCTGAAGACGTAGAGGAGACCATGCAGATGGGTCTCTCCCGGCTGTCTCCTGAAGAAAGAGCCAGAAGGCAAAATTCTGGTCTTTGTCTGTACTGTTGGGGTAAGGGACATTTTGCTCGTAATTGTCCGAACAAGTCGGGAAACGCTTTGACCAGGTGAATTGTGAGGGGGTTCACCTAGGTCTGCAGCTTATCTCCTCGAATAACTCCCTTTTAGTCCCAGTTAAAGTTTCCTTTGGCAGCCTCAGTTCTTCGGTGTCGGCTTTTGTTGACAGTGGAGCTGCAGGAAACTTTATGGATTTAACTTGGGCTAAGGCCTTAGGCATTCCTCAGTTACCTTTGGGTAGGTGTGTCACCATGCATGGCTTAGATGGGAGTCCGCTGTCTAATGGGATTATTTCTCTCCGTACACCCCCTGTACTACTTACAGTAGGAGCTCTACATTCCGAGAAAATCGAGTTCTTTCTTACACATTGCCCAGCAGTTCCAGTTGTTCTGGGTCACCCTTGGCTGGCCTTTCATAATCCCACCATTGATTGGCGGTCGGGGGAGATTTCACATTGGGGTACTTTTTGTGATAAGGAATGTATCACGTTTCCAGTCAGAGTAGCAGCTATCATTCCAGAACTCATTCCGGTGGAATACCAGGAGTTTGCTGATGTTTTCTCCAAAGGCAATGCGGACATTCTGCCTCCCCATCGGCCTTATGATTGTGCTATTGAGTTAATTCCTGGTGCCGCATTGCCAAAGGGAAGATTATATGCATTATCCGGGCCAGAAACTGCGGCTATGAATGATTATGTAAAGGAGAGCCTTGAGAAAGGATTTATTAGACCATCAAAATCTCCTTTAAGTGCAGGCTTCTTCTTTGTGGAGAAAAAGGATGGCTCGCTTAGACCTTGCATTGATTTTAGAGCCCTGAATAAGATCTCAGTTAAAAACACCTATCCTTTGCCGTTGATTTCTGTACTCTTTGATCAGTTACGTTCTGCTGTGATTTTTTCTAAAATTGACCTTAGAGGAGCGTACAACCTCATCCGAATTAAATCTGGAGATGAGTGGAAAGCGGCCTTCAGTACTCAATCGGGTTACTACGAATACCTGGTGATTCCGTTCGGCCTGTCCAATGCTCCGGCAGTTTTTCAAGACCTCATTAACGATGTGCTCCGTGACTTCATAGGGAAATTCGTGGTCGTTTACTTAGACGACATCCTGATTTTTTCTAAATCAATGGAACAACATGTTACCCAGGTGCGTCTGGTTCTTCAAAAGTTATGTGAGAATCATTTATATGCCAAGCTGGAGAAGTGTGAGTTTCATGTCACGGAAGTATCTTTTTTAGGGTACATAATTTCCCCTCAGGGATTTTCCATGGAACCAAAGACACTCCAGGCCATCCTTAGTTGGGCGCAACCCACCAATTTAAAAGCAATTAAGCGTTTTTTAGGGTTTGCAAATTATTATAGGAGGTTCATTCATTCTTTTTCTGACCTGGTTGCTCCCATTGTAGCTCTGACAAAGAAAGGAGCAGATCCTACCAACTGGTCGCGTGAAGCTGAGTTGTCCTTCCGGGCCTTGAAACAAGCCTTTGTTTCGGCTCCAGTCCTCAGACATCCTAATCCGGAATTGCCCTTTGTGGTGGAGGTTGATGCCTCGGAGGTTGGAGTGGGGGCTATCCTTTCTCAAAAGGATCCGGAGTCTCTGGAGTTACATCCTTGTGCCTTTATGTCCAGGAAATTCTCCTCCGCTGAATCCAACTATGACGTTGGTAATCGGGAGTTACTGGCGGTAAAATGGGCTTTCGAGGAGTGGAGGCATTGGCTGGAGCGAGCAAAACATACTATTTCGGTATTGACTGACCATAAGAACCTGCAATACATTGAATCGGCTAAGCGGCTTAATGCCCGGCAGGCACGTTGGGCATTATTTTTTACGCGTTTCAAATTTATAATCACTTTCAGGCCTGGTTCCAAGAATACTAAGGCTGATGCCCTGTCACATAGCTTTCTTCCGGTTCACAATAACAATCCTGTTACCCCCATACTTCCATCTTCGGTCATCTGGGCGGGCCTCACACAAGATTTATTTACCCAGTTAAAACAGCTTCAACACCAAGCTCCTAGAATTACTCCTGCTGGTCGTCTTTACGTCCCTGAGTTTTTGAGAGTTACTGTTTTAACGGAATTCCATGATAACAAAGTTTCAGGGCATCCAGGAGTCTCTAAGACATTGGAGTTAGTCTCTCGCTCAGTATGGTGGCCTGGTCTTTCTAAAGACGTCAAGGAATTTGTTTATTCATGTCAGGTTTGTGCACAGCATAAGGTTCCCCGTTCCTTGCCCATCGGGCAACTTATGCCCTTAAATGTTCCTCTCAGGCCGTGGTCTCATATTTCCATGGATTTTGTGGTTGACCTTCCCCTTTCAGCCGGATTCCGAGTCATATGGGTGGTAGTGGACCGTTTTAGTAAAATGGCTCATTTTATTGCTCTTCCCCGATTGCCTTCTGCCCAAGGGTTGGCAGTTTTGTTTCTCCGCCATGTATTCAGGCTTCATGGGTTGCCTACTGATATTGTTTCTGATCGGGGTCCACAATTCATCGCACAATTCTGGAAATGTTTTTGTGCCTCATTGAAGATGAAATTGTCGTTAACATCCGGTTACCACCCACAATCCAACGGGCAAACCGAACGAGTTAACCAATCATTGAAACAATATTTGCGCTTGTATTCAGCCAAACTCCAGAATGATTGGTCCGAGTTTCTTACGTTGGCTGAATTTGCTTACAATAATTCTTGTCATTCCTCCACTAAAGAGTCTCCATTCTTTTCAGTTTTTGGTTTTCACCCCAGAGCTAATTCTTTTTTTCATCATTCCTCAGTCTCCTCGCTTACCTTAACCTCCCATCTCAGAGCCATTTGGAAAAAGGTGCACCTTGCTCTCAGAAAAGCGGCCTTTCGAGAGAAGAAATTTTCTGACAGGCTCCGACGTCCTTGCACTTTTAAGGTGGGAGATAGGGTGTGGTTGTCGACTCGCAACATCAGGCTTCGACAATCCTCAGCTAGACTGGGACCCAAATTTATTGGGCCATTTCTTATTATTAAAAGAGTCAACCCAGTTGCCTTTCGGTTACGTTTACCAAGATCTCTCAGGATTGGAAATACGTTTCATTGTTCCCTGTTGAAACAATACGTTTCTTCCAGTAGATTTCCTCGGAAGATCTCTCAGGGTAGATCTCCAGTGGATGTACAGGGACAACAGGAGTTCTTGGTAGAGAAGGTTCTCGATTCCAAATTGTCCCGGGATCGGCTGTATTTTCTGGTTCACTGGAAAGGCTATGGTCCGGAGGAAAGGTCTTGGGTCCTAGATAAGGATCTTCATGCCCCGAGGCTCAAGAGGGCATTTTTTCGGGAATTTCCTCAGAAACCTGGCTTTAGGGGTTCCTTGACCCCTCCTCAAGGGGGGGGTACTGTTAGGCGCCGGGGTCCGCTTGATGGTCTGCGCGGCCCAGCGCCTAGCAACTAGAGATGCCGTGCACGTACAGCCGCCGGCTCCCTAGCAACGCTAGACGCCGGGCGCGCTGAGCCGCACGGACCCTAGCAACGGGGACGCCACTGGCGGGCCGCGTTCCCCGTTGCTAGGCTTTAGGAAATTAAGATATTCACCTGCTCTCTGGCCGTGCAGCAAGGCAGCTGCACGGCATTTATTCTAATCAGCCATTAGCAGCTGATTGGAGTACTCCTTGTTAAATACACTCCCAGGGCTTCTCACAGATGCCGGTAATAGCTTCCTGCATGCTGCCTTTGTTTGCTGAGAGTCTGTTTCCAGTCCTGCTGTATCCGGTCATTCCAGTCCGCAGAAGTCCGGTATTCAGGAGTTGTCATCTCATCCCAAGAGGTTGTTTGGTTCCCTGGAGTCCTGACTGATCACCGTTTTATATCCAGTGGTGTTCGTGAGTTGCGGCTCTGCCGTGTGTTGCGGCTCAGCCGCTTTACCTTTTATATTTTGTGTTTGGAGCATTTGCGGAGGGTTCCGCTTCCACAAGTCCTCTCTGGTACTCGGCGGTGCCGGGTAGGAGAATTGGACAAGTGGATATTTTGGTTGTCCTTTTTCCTGGCGGTTTCTCCGCACATATTATAGTTTTGAGTTTGCTTATCCCCTGGCCTGGTTGTTTAGTTAGAGGGCCTCTTGTTATCACCCTGTCTCGGGTTTCCCTTTGTCTCTCATTAAGACCGGGGGGCATCGAAGTTGGGCAGACATAATCCGCCCTTCAAACGCGGCTGCCAAGGGCTCAAGAAACCATAGTCTCGCAGGGGATTTCTGACAACACGGGTGAGACAACAGAGTTAGGGCGCCAGGGGCTATTTTCCTGTCCTGCTCCCTTCCCCAGCATTCTGTTCCAGTGCTCCGGTCCTTGCCATAAGATCTTCTCTGACCAGAGTGCTGGAATCATAACACATACTGGACACAGAAGAGGTTTTCTTCCAGTGGAAAGGCTATGGAGATCCAGAGTCTGGTCAAACAAATTCTGAAACCAGCAAGAGTGTTAATCCATCAATGCATTCAGTTGCTGGGGAAGATGGTTGTGGCCTACGAGGCCATTCAGTTTGGCAGGTTCCATGCCAGAGTGTTCCAGTGGGACCTGTTGGACAATTGGTCCGGATCCCACCTACACATGCACCGGAGGATAATCCTGTCTTCCAAGACCAGAATCTCACTCCATTGGTGGCTGCACAGTTCTCACCTCCTAGAGGGGCGATGGTTCGGGATCCAGGACTGGATCCTAGGGACCACAGATGCAACCCTCCGAGGCTGGGGAGCAGTCACACAGGGGGAAAATGTCCAAGGAAGATGGTCAAGTCAGGAAAGTTGTCTCCACATAAATGTTCTGGAGTTAAGGGCCATTTAATAACTGCAGACACAGTACACACTGGGACGGGTGCCCAGCATCCTCAACAGACTAAGAGAAAAGGATTTACCGGTAGGTATTAAAATCCTAGTTTCTCTAACGTCCTAGAGGATGCTGGGGACTCCGTAAGGACCATGGGGATAGACGGGCTCCACAGAGTTCATGATCTTCACTGAGGTAGCGTACAGCACTGCAGCTGTGCGCCATTGCTCCCATACACCTCACATACTCCGGTCACTGTAAGGGTGCAGGGCGCAGGGGGGGCGCCCTGGGCAGCAATATAAACCTCTTTTTGGCAAAAATATAACATATATACAGCTGGGCACTGTATATATGTATGAGCCCCCACCAATTTTACAGTTTAAGCGGGACAGAAGCCCGCCGCCGAGGGGGCGGGGCTTCTCCCTCAGCACTCACCAGCGCCATTTTTTCTCCACAGCACCGCTGAGAGGAAGCTCCCCGGACTCTCCCCTGCTTATACCACGGTAGAGATGAGGGTTGAAAAGAGAGGGGGGGCACATAATTCGGCGCAAATTACATACAGCAGCGCTACTGGACAAACATTAAGTTACTGTGTTATTCCTGGGTTATATAGCGCTGGGGAGTGTGCTGGCATACTCTCTGTCTCTCCAAAGGGCCTTGTGGGGAAACTGTCTTCAGAAAAAGTATTTTCTTGCAGGGGTGCCTTGGATTGGTGGTCCAGGACCAATTCAAAATATTTATAGTTAGTGTTATAGGCAAAACCAGTGCTGTTGGCTGGCAATCATAACATATGTGCACAAGCAGAAGCAAATCCTGTCCCCTACCAAAGGGCCAGTGCTAGGGTGTTTGGCGCCTCCCTGCAAACTATTAATTTGGGCCCTCTCTCCAATACTTAATAAAGGGACAGTGCGCTTCTTAAAAAAAGAAGGTGTGGTATCACAAGGAAGGGGCATGGCCACACAATAGCACCCCAAATCAAAATACGCCACACAGTAGCACTATCTTATTGTCATTACACCGCATATAATAATAATAATAATAATAATAATACCCACAGTCGCAGTGCCCTTTATACACATAACCACCATATCAGTGCAGCTTACACACATAATGCCAACAGTAGCAGTGCCCCTTCTACACATGCCCACGGTGGCAATCCTTTACATGGCAAATATCAACCTGGTTTTGCCATGTAAAGGATTGCCACTTTAAAAACAAACAATCAAACAAAAACAAAAAAAAACAACAGGAAAAAACACAAAATCTCTCACTTTCTGATTCTCACACCCTATTACATTCCTCCCTATATATTTAAATGTTTCTATTACTGTATGTTCCCTCTTCCCTTCTCCAAACTATACACATCAACATTTTTTAGTATTTCCAGGTAAGTTTTGTGATGTAGGCCATGCACAATTTTAGTTGCCCTAATGTATTTACAGCCTTCTGGAGATATGGCTTCTCGAACTGAACACAGGATTCTAAATGTGGCTGTACCAAGGACCTATATAGTGGCATTACAGGTTGAGTATCCCTTATCCAAAATGCTTGGGACCAGAGGAATTTTGGATATCGGATTTTTCTGTATTTTGGAATAATTGCATACCATAACGAGATATTATGGTGATGGGACCTAAATCTAAGCACAGAAGGCATTTATGTTTCATATACACCTTATACACACAGCCTGAAGGTCATTTTAGGCAATATTTTTTATAACTTTGTGCATTAAACAAAGTGTGTGTACATTCACAGAATTCATTTATGTTTCATATACACCTTATACACACAGTCTGAAGTTCATTTAATACAATATTTTTAATAACTTTGAGTATTAAACAAAGTTTGTGTACACTGAGCCATCAAAACACAAAGGTTTCACTATCTCAGTCTCACTCAAAAAAGTCCGTATTTCGGAATATTCCGTATTTCGGAATATTTTGATATGGGATACTCAACCTGTATTACTTTTTTCTGCTACTGGTTCTTTAACCTATGCAAACAAGCATCTGACTTGCCTTTCCTATTGCTTTGTTACATTGCTTACCTGAAATAGTAATACTTAGATAGCTTTCCTCTTGCCATTATAATGCCCTTAATATTATAGTTAGCCTTTGCATTTTTGAGACGTGTATGATTTTGCATTTTTTGGCATTAAATGTTGCCATGTTCTTGACCATTCCTCTAGTCCAGGGGCGGAACTGCCAGAGACAACGGAGTCAGTTGCCGCCGGGCTCCAGCCCTAAAGGGGCTTCCTCCATTGCCCCCCGGCTGTTACGTGCCCTTCCTACTAAATAGACAAAGGCGCTACCAGCAGGGTCTCGCAGTTTGTACATTCCATGCCGTAACACCCTTCTTTCCACCTTCACAATGAAGCTATTGGTACTTTGCAAAAAAAAAAAAATTATTAGCATTGCAACTCAGCAGATCAATGCAGTGTGCAGCCACACACTCCATATATCTGCTCAGCCACAAAGCTGATTATTTCTTCACAAAGTACAAGGTGAGCTCCAAATAGAATTCTCTAGCTTAGATTATACCTTTCTATGCAAGGGTAAATAGCTCAATTGTTTGACTGCAATGCCACAGGAAATGGTTTGGATCCAAGACAGTGTGACTGAATAATAAAGAAACCTTAAGATGAGTTCATGAATGTTGTATAAGTATTAGTGAGAGAAGGGGTCAGGAGCATGCTAGGCTGCAAAAAATAAGGTAGGCTGCAAGTGAAAGTAATGATCTCCTATATATTTTCCCAGATCTGTCACTCTGTGTGGCTAACTCTGGGGGAAGTCACAGCAATGGGCGGAGACGGCAACTGCAGGACGATACACCAGTGCCAGCAGCAGACCGTAACAAAGTGACAGATCAGGGAGAATATATAGGAGGTAGGGAGGTGGCCATGGTACATGGCTGGCCAAGGGACACTAGCTCATGTACCCCTTTACCACTGAGGCTGGCCACCAAGGATGGACCTGTCACCAGTGCACATGCAATAACCTCTTCTGCTGCCCTCTTTGCAACTCAGATTGCCCAGTGCTCCCCTTCGCTAACAGTCCACAAAGTTTCCCCATCTCACGATCTGCCTCCTCACCCCCACTTTCATCTCTACAGCACACGCGCATATCATACAAGATCCCATCATGCGTACGTAGGTCTGAAATGCAAGAGGGAGGTTGGGGGGAGATTGGCATGCGCCAGCAACACCACACAGCTCACTGTGACCACAGTGGAGAGGCGCTGCAACAGGACAATACACCAACCTCGGAGCAAGGAACTGCGTCGGTCAGGAGGAGAACTATTTCAATAGCATAAAAAGGTTAATGCGTCCCACCCTATGGACACCAGACTCATCAAGTCACTGTTGCCAGAGTCTCATACAATGACTCTGAACCTCTAAGCACACTATTTGACTGTCCACACCCTGCTGTGCCTATTACCCATCTCCTCCACCACCCTCAACACTGACCCACACATCATTCACCCACAAAGATACAATAAAGGTAGTTTGGATAAATTAGCTAAATGAAATGGATTTAACCAATTTATCTAAATGACCATTTTTGGATGTTTTCCAGTGTTTGTGAGCAAATGGTCAATTGTAATTTGCTGCCACATATTAGCATAATTTTGTTTCAACTAGGAAAAAAAATTGGACAGATAATCTAAGTGTGGATCCAGTTTAAAGGTCCGTATTCACGGCCTGATTTTGGGGAGAGATGTGTGCTGAGCGAACTGCTCAGCACACATCTCTCCCCCCGCTCAGCACAGCGTGATGTGTGCTGAGCGTACGGGGGGTGGGGGGGGGCGCTCATTTCACCCCCTGTGTAGGGCATTCTGTGTGTATCCAGCTTAACAGGTGTGAGCATCATACAACTACTGACTTGCGAGTAACTATACAGCAGCTCCATACCTTGTGACTTGAAGAAACACCAGTTAACCCCGGGAATGCTGCAGTCAAAGCAACAATTCCTCTTCTTACATTCCGCTGCACTTATTGTGGGGTAGCCGCTATCCCTTCTGCTGTACGGTTCCACATTACATTGTTTCTTGTCACTTCCTGTTGATGCAGTAAGGAAACATCCAGGAATTACAGCAGCTTAGTTTTTTTTTTTTTTTTTAACTGGGGCAATTTAGCTAGATCACAGGGCAATTTAGCTCCTTTGGTCCTTTTTTAGGAGCAGTTAATCAGACAGTTGAGCAAACTGAAAAACAGCTAACAGGAAATTTCCACTTAAATGGTATTTTCTAATCTTATCTGACCATGACTAAGAATAAAGGATACACAAGATAAACTCTTAGAGCCATGGACCTTATCCATGTTTAAGCTCCATCAAATCTGTAATCAATAGCACTACATGCTCCCACTTTACCACTGTACTATATACTCTACCTGTGTTTTTAAGGTAAAAACACCATTTAACCCCAGTGACACTTGAATTAAAGCAGCAGCCTCTGGAATAGCATTCCTTAGCATTAATCCCAGGAAATCTGCAATCTTCACGCTCTTTGATAGCCATGCTACATTGCTGTTTACTTGGATGGAGCAGAGAGCACAACATCAGGACATAGGAAATATTACAATGCATGATAAGAAAGGTGTGAGCTCTACAGCAAGGCCTCTAACCCTTTGCCAGTGCCAAATACATAGGGCTTAACTCAGATCTGATCACAGCAGCAAATTTATTAGCTAAAACCATGTACACTGCAGGGGGGGGGGGGGTGTATAATATGTGCAGAGAGAGTTAGATTTTGGTGCGGTGTGTTCAAACTGAAATCTAAATTGCAGTGTAAAAACAAAACAGCCAGTATTTACCCTGCACACAAACAATATAACCCACCTAAATCTCTCTGCAAATGTTATATCTGCCCCCCCCCCCCCCCCCATCCCTGCAGTGCACATGGTTTTGCCCACTAGCTAACAAATTTGCTGCATCTGGGAATTACAGCAGCTTAATATTTCTTTTTACAGAAGGTTCAGCAAATTAAATTATTTAGTGAAATACTGTAATCATAACAGTTACAGGGATATTGTAGGTAGATTTATTGTCAGTGGATAAATGTAAAAATTAAACCCTTAGGCATAGTTCCAAAATGCTGTCATTGCAATCCAGATTTTAAGGATATCATGCTTGAGCACAGGTGACTTAATTAGAACTTCGGTCAATGTGAATTAACCATTGGACTCAACCATGGATATCCTTAAAACCCAGGGGTCTATTTAAGATCGATCTTAATCGATGTTGGGCTTCCAGGTTGAAAAAAACACACACATTTACTAACATTTTAAAATTTATATAAAAAAATCATCTGTTCGTAAATGCAGTGCACATGGTTTTGCCCAACTGCTAACAAAAATCCTGCTGCGATCAACTCAGAATTACCCCCCATGGCCCTCATTCCGAGTTGTTCGCTCGCAAGCTGCTTTTAGCAGCATTGCACACGCTAAGCTGCCGCCTACTGGGAGTGAATCTTAGCATCTTAAAATTGCGAACGAAAGATTTGCAATATTGCGATAAGACATCTCTGTGCAGTTTCTGAGTAGCTCGAGACTTACTCTGCCAGTGCGATCAGTTCAGTGCTTGTCGTTCCTGGTTTGACGTCACAAACACACCCAGCGTTCGCCCAGACACTCCTCCGTTTCTCCAGCCACTCCCGCGTTTTTCCCAGAAACGGTAGCATTTTTTCCCACACGCCCCTAAAGCGGCCTGTTTCCGCCCAGAAACACCCACTTCCTGTCAATCACATTACGATCACCAGAACGATGAAAAAACCGTGAGTAATATTCCTAACTGCATAGCAAATTTACTTGGCGCAGTCGCAGTGTGAACATTGCGCATGCGCATTAAGCGGAAAATCGCTGCGATGCGAAGAAAATTACCGAGCGAACAACTCGGAATGACCACCTATGTGCACTGCAGGGAAGGCAGATTTAACATGTGCAGAGAGAGTTAGATTTGGGTGTGGTGTGTTCAATCTGCAATCTAATTTGCAGTGTAAAAATAAAGCAGTCAGTATTTACCCTGCACAGAAACAAAATAACTCACCCAAATCTAACTCTTTCTGCACATGTTATATCTGCCTCCCCTGCAGTACACATGGTTTTGCCCAACTGCTAACAAAATTCCTGCTGCGATCATCTTGGAATTACCCCCATCGATTGATGTTTTCACACTGCTCGTGTATATAAGACATATAGGGCCTAATTCAGTTTGGATCGTAATACGCGTTCCAACCGCAAAAACTATGAAGAGGATGGGGGCATATACGCAGGGTCCATCCTGTGCGTGTGCCTACATTTTCTCCGGGTGCCCCGCAGAAAATGCGAATGCCTCTGCCTGTCAATCAGTAGAGGGCGTACCTTCGCAGGTATATCGCGATCATGAGCCATGTCTCCCATTTTTGTCATTATAGGTGCTCTGTGAGCTGCTGGCCATGCCCCAGCCCCTCTGTCTCCCGTGAATAGACATTGAGGCTTATTCAGACCAGATCGCTTCAATTTATTTTCACCCAGCGGGCAATCTGGTCTGCACTGCACATGCGTATGCGCCACAATGCGTAAGTGCGACGGTCCGGAGATCACAAGAAGATTGACAAGAAGAGGGTGTTTGTGTGGGTGGCAACTGAATGTTTCTAGGGAGTGTCCGGAAAAACACTGGAGGGACCCGGCGTTTTGTGGGAGGATTTGTGACGTCACCTCAATGGCTGAGTAAGTGCTGAGCTGTGCAGCTCTTGTGCACATGTGATCACACACCTGCACAGCAAATTTTCCCTTCCGCTGTAGGCGGCAACTTTCTGATTACAGGGATGGAAAAAACACACCCTAGCGATCAGGTCTGAATTACCCACAATGTGCATATTTGCAGAGCAACAAGCTACAGGGAGCCTTCCACCCCCCCCCCTTCCCCATGGGAAGGGGGGGGGTTGTTTGGGTTAGCTGGACATTCCCCAAAAAAGTGACTGTCCTGCAAAAATTGGGATAGTTGGGAGGTATGTTCAAATACATTTATTGTTTTGCATGCAGGGTAAATACTGGCTTCTTTGACATTTAGCCACAAATGCTGCACAGCTGAATTACAGTATTACACTGCAATTAACAGTTATGCTAGGACATTCCCCCTCCCAAATCTACCTCTCTCTGCATGTTACATCTGTCCCACAGTGGCGTGCGGTGAGGTCAGTGGCTAGTGAGGCACTACAGCCATAATGTCCGCCGAATCCTGCCGATGACCCTTAGCCAATGCCCGCTACTGCCTCTGAGCCGATACCCGCTGCCACCGCCAATGGCTTACAAACTCGCCCACAATCAACTGACCCAGCCCTCCACCACTAATTTCTATCTCAGTCCGATGCCGCCAATGCCCGCTGCCTGCCTGCTCATTGTTCTCGTTATATATTATAAATTTTTAAAGAAAAAAAAAATGAGTGTTTGGGACTGGGAAGGGTGAGGGAGGAGGACATGAATGCAATTTTGTTGTCCAGGGCTTCCATTAACTTAAAGGAGAAGGGTCTGAATGGGTTAAAAAAAATGCGTGAGGTCCCCCCTCCTTAGTATAACCAGCCTCGGGCTCTTTGAGCCGGTCCTGGTTATTTAAATACTGGGGGAAAAATTGGACAGGGGTTCCCCGTATTTAGACAACTAGCACCGGGCTCTTAGACCGGTCCAGGTTCCAAAAATACGTGGGACAATAGATGTAGGGGTCCCCCATATTTTTAAAACCAGCACCGGGCTCCACTAGCCAGAGAGATAATGCCACAGCCGGGGGACACTTTTATGTAGGTCCCTGCGGCCCTGGCATTACCCCTCCAACTAGTCACCCCTGGCCGGGGTTCCCTGGAGGAGTGGGGACCCCTTAAATCAAGAGGTTCCTCCCCTCGAGGCACCCAAGGGCCAGGGGTGAAGCCCGAGGCTGTCCCCAGCACCCCTGGGTGGTGGGTGCCGGGCTGATAGCCATGTGTGTAAAAAAAGAATATTGTTTTTTCGTTGTGGAACTACAATGCCCAGCAAGCCTCCCCCGCTTGCTGGTACTTGGAGAACCTCAAGTACCAGCAGGCGGGGAAATAACGGGCTTGCTGGTACCTGTAGTTCTACAACAACAAAAAATACCCAAATAAAAACACAAACACACACAGCGTGACAGTAAAATTATTGAGACAGGCTGTAGCATGTGGGTGCATGTAACCCTATAAAAGTGATGGATTGGGTGACTATTACAATACCCACTGTTGCTGTCTGAAAAATGATGGATTTATAGATTGCTCTGCCGAGACATGTTTTTTTCTAAAATGCACCACAGGTATGGATGGATAGTATACTTGACGACACAGAGGTAGGTAGAGCAGTGGCCTACTGTACCGTAATGCTATATATTATATTATTTATTATTATTATTATTATCCTTTATTTATATGGCGCCACAAGGGTTCCGCAGTGCCCAATTACAGAGTACATAAACAAATAATCAAACAGGAAAACAGCAACTTACAGTTGACGACAATATAGGACAAGTACAGGGTAAATAAACATAGCTACATCAGCAGATGACACTGGAATAAGTATCAGGTGGCAGAAGACTGCTGGATTTGGTGCAGCTGAAGATTATTAAAGTAAGAAAAGAGTAAGCACATGAGGGAAGAGGGCCCTGCTCGTGAGAGCTTACATTCTAAAAGGGAGGGGTAGACAGACAGGGGTGAGACAGATGGGGTACATAGAGAGCATGGAACAGAGGTTTAGGATGAGATTTGGCTGGGTTTGGTGAAGAAGTGGGTCTTGAGAGCCCGTTTGAAGTTTTGTAGAGAGGTGGAGAGTCTGAGGGGGAGAGGTAGGGAATTCCAGAGAAGTGGTGCAGCACGTGAAAAATCTTGGAGGTAGGAGTGGGAGGAAGTAATCCGTAGGCAGGAGAGTCGGTGTGCATTAGCAGAGCGAAGAGGACGGGTGGGAGTGTAAAGCGAGATAAGATCAGAGATGTAGATGGGAGAGGAGTGGGTGAGGGCTTTGTAAGCAAGTGTGAGAAGCTTGAAATGGATTCTGAAAGGGAAGGGGAGCCAGTGAAGGACTAGTAAGAGAGGAGAGGTGGACGTAGTGCGTTTGGTGAGGAAAATGAGCCGGGCAGCAGCATTGAGGATAGATTGGAGTGGAGAGAGGTATTTGTCAGGAATGCCAGTCAGGAAGAGATTACAGCAGTCCAGTCTGGAGATGACCAGTGAGTGGATAAGAGTCTTAGTAGCATCCTGGGTCAGAAAAAGTCTGATCCTGGAAATATTTTTTAGATGAAAACGGCAGGTTTGTGAGAGGTGCTGAATGTGTGGTTTGAAGGAGAGGGAGGAGTCAAGGATTACTCCAAGACAGCGCGCTTGGGGGGTAGAGGAGATAGTAGTGCCATCAATAGATAATGAGATTGTAGGAGGTGAGATTATGCGGGAGGGAGGGAAGATGATCAGCTCGGTCTTAGACATGTTAAGTTTAAGAAAGCGCTGGGACATCCAGGAAGAGATAGCAGAGAGACAGTTGGAGATACGAGTGAGGAGAGTAGGGGAGAGGTCTGGAGAGGAAAGATAGATTTGAGTGTCATCAGCATAGAGATGATATTGGAAACCAAAAGAACTAATGAGCTTACCTAGTGAGGACGTATAGAGAGAGAAGAGAAGAGGACCAAGGACAGAACCTTGGGGTACCCCTACAGTTAGTGGAAGTGAGGGGGAGGTGGAGTCATGAGAGGAGACAGAGAATGAACGGTCAGAAAGGTAGGACGACAACCAAGAGAGGGCAGTGTTACGCAGACCAATGGAGTGAAGGATTTGCAGTAGGAGAGGATGGTCCACAGTGTCAAAAGCAGCAGAGAGATCAAGTAGAATAAGTAGAGAGTAGTGTCCCTTAGATTTAGCAGCATGGAGGTCATTGCATACTTTTGTAAGGGCAGTTTCAGTGGAGTGGAGAGGACGGAAGCCAGACTGGAATGGGTCAAGCAGTGAGTGTGAGGAAAGAAAGGAAGTAAGGCGGTTGTAGACAATACGCTCAAGGAGTTTGGAGGCAAAAGGGAGGAGAGAGATGGGTCGGTAGTTGGAGAGAGTGTTTGGATCAAGGGTAGGTTTTTTAAGAATAGGAGAGATGAGAGCGTGCTTGAAGGCAGAGGGGACAGTGCCTGATGAGAGGGAGATATTGAGAAGGTGGGAAAGATGGGAACAAGCAGAAGAAGAGAGGTGGCAAAGGAGGCGGGAGGGGATAGGGTCAAGTGGGGAGGTGGTGAGGGGACAGGAACGAATGAGGGCCATGACTTCCTCTCCAGATGCATGGGAGAAAGATGACAGAGTTGGTGCGAGGGATGGGGAGGGTTGGTAAGGGATGGGAGAAGGCTGGTTACTGATAGTCTGGTGTGATGTGATGTCCTGACGTATGGAGTCAATTTTGGATGTGAAGTAAGTGGCAAAGTCAAGAGCAGAGAGTGAGGAAGGGAGACGAGGTGGAGGTGGGCAGAGGAGTGAGTTGAGAGTGGCAAAGAGGCGCCGGGGGTTGGAAGACTGGGAGGAGATGAGGTTCTTGAAGTATGACTGTTTAGCAAGAGAAAGGGCAGCACTGAAGGATGAGAGCATAAGTTTGAAATGGAGGAAGTCTGCCCTAGAGCGTGATTTCCTCCAGTGTCGCTCAGCAGTACATGAGCATTTTTGCAGATATCTGGTGCATTTGGTGTGCCAGGGTTGAGGTGTTAATTTGCAAGGGTGAATAGTGGTTGGTGGAGCAACAGAGTCAAGAGCAGAAGTAAGGGAAGCATTGTATGTGGAAGTGGCTTGTTCAGGGCATGAGAGAGAGAGAATAGGAGAGAGAAGTGAGTCAAACAGGGAGGAAAGGAATGTGGTGTCAATAGCTTCAATGTTACGCTTAGTGATGGTAGCCTTAGGAGGTAGAGATGGGGAAGTCGAGAGAGATAGGTTGAAGGAGAGCAGGTGGTGGTCAGAGAGGGGAAATGGGGAGTTGGAAAAATCAGAAATATCACAGCGGTGAGTGAAGACCAGATCCAGTGAGCTCCCATTCACATGGGAGGGTGAGGAGGTCCACTGGGAGAGACCAAGTGAAGAGGTGAGGTTAAGGAGTTTAGAGGCAGGGGATTGTGTGGGGATGTCAATAGGGATGTTGAAATCGCCTAGGATAATGGTGGGAATGTCAGAAGAGAGGAAGTGAGGAAGCAAAGTTGTCGATGAATTTGGAAGCAGTGCCAGGGGGGCGGTAAATGACAGCTACTCTAAGATGGACTGGTTGGAAGAGGCATATGGCGTGGACCTCAAATGTAGAGAATATAAGGGATGGTTCTGGTGGTATGAGTTGGTAGGAGTAACTAGAAGGTAAAAGGACCCCAACACCACCCCCATGGCGACCCCCAGGTCGGGGTGTGTGTGTGAATGTAAGGCCCCCAGCAGAGAGAGCAGCAGCAGAAGTAGTGTCAGAGGGCGTAATCCAAGTTTCAGTAATGGCTAGTAGGTGTAGGGAGTTGGAAATGAAAAGGTCATGAGTGGGGACCAGTTTGTTACAAACAGATCTGGCATTCCAAAGGGCACAGGATAGGGGGTATGAGTTTGTGGGAGAGATGTGAATTAGATTTTCAGGGTTGCTGTAGCGATTAGGTGGGATTAACTTTGAGGGCAGGGATGATGAGAGAGTAGTGATGGTACGGGTGCCTGAGCTAGGAGGGGAAACTGCAGGAGGTGGGCAGGGAGGGAGGTCAGTGTGATGTGGATGGGGGTGTGGGGAGGTGACAGGGAAGGGAGAGAGGGAGCAGGGCTGAGTTGTGGGGTAGCAGGACCATGGGGCAGAGGTGAATGAAAGTGGGGTAACAGGAAAGGTGGGGGAAGGAAACAGAGGGATGGAGGGGAGACAGAGGAGGGGAGAGAGGAGGAGGTGGAGGAGACTAGTGGGGGAAGGATAAAGATACATTATTAGGTAGACACTGAGTGATGTGGGGAGTATAAGAAAACCTTGACATAGTGTTAAGTAGGTAAATAGGTTGAAGTAGTGGAAGTAGGAGAGGAGACTGTAAGGCAATCCGAGCAGAAGAATTGCAGAAATGCAGGTGAGAAAAGCAGTGTAGGCTCAAGGGGTGTAGATTTAGTATGAAATGAGTCAAAAGCGTAGATAAAGTGGGTGCAGAAATGTATTTGGAGTGTAAGAAATGAAAGGATTGTGAGAGGTTTAAGAAGCAATGGTAATTATGTTAGATGTTTTAAGTGTTTGCAGGTAAAATTGCATTGGTGCAGCTGTGCTTAAAAAACAAAATTACAATAATACAGATACAGGCATTTGTAGGTGAAATGGATGGTTTATGAAATGTCCAAGTAAGGTAGTTCTGTGCTATGTAATCAGATGCAACAATCAGGAGGTGAGTGATCTGAGGAGTAAGTGACTCACATTTGTTATTAGTTCTTCAGTTTTCTTTGTTTTGTTAGATTGGTGTGCTTCTGTTTTCCTTCTTTTTCACTTCGATTGAACGCTGATTGAACACTGCTGTTATGTGTCAATTTTATCACGCTTTGATAAAAATGCACGCTTAGATCAATAAATGCACAGCCAAATGGCTTTGCACAGCCTACACCATTGGACTTAAGTAGAAGACTATTACAAGTGAAACCAATAATTGAAATCTGTAACCACACCCCACCCCCTCAAATGCCAGGCAATAAATTACCTTAAAAACAACAACCAGGCATTCCACAAAGATTAAACTGGGTCTATATCATTCAAAACTTTAAAAAAGTACTTAAAAATAAACATACTATGCAATAATGTTTCAATTTGCATTACCCAGCAGAATTAGCTTTGCATATATAGATATAGTGCAGCAGAATATATTGGTGGTTGTAGTCAATTGTAATTACTCAGCAGAATTAGCTTTGCATATATAGATATAGTGCAGCAGAATATATTGGTGGTTGTAGTCAATTGTAATTACCCAGCAGAATTAGCTTTGCAAATATAGATATAGTGCAGCAGATATATTGGTGGTTGTAGTCAATTGTAATTACCCAGCAGAATTAGCTTTGCATATATATAGTGCAGCAGAATATATTGGTGGTTGTAGTAAATTGTAATTACCCAGCAGCAGCTCTACTGCACTCGACATCACCAGTGCTCACAATATATATAATGCTATATACTATGCCATAGTGGTGCTTACTATATAACACCTCCTACTGCGTTCCCCCTGGCAATGAGCATGACACCCAGAGAGTGAAACCCCTGGCAATGAGCATGACACCCAGCACGTGAAACTCTTGGCGTTGAGCAGTTTTTGTAAAAGTAATTAGAAGCTTTACTGTAGGGCATAGTGTATCACAGATATTGTGGTGAGTGACATAATATGTTCCAAAGGGCATTAATGTGTGGGGCTTAACATGGTGGAAATTACTGTACTTTTTTCCCTGTGGTGGCCGAGGTCTGTTGGTGCAGGGTCAAGAACTAGGGTGTAAGGTAGTCTTTGCCTGCAAGGCTACGCTCATTTTATGGAGACCATACCCATACATTTAAGTGTGGCATATACCTGCGCTTGCTCGCGGGGTGAGAACATCTCCCTAATTGAATTCAGCGATATGAATAGAGGTTGTGCAGCAGCCACAGAAAGGGTTAATCTCTGCAGCTTGTCACTAAATTACATTGTTGCAATTTTAGCTGGGAGCTGCAATAATTACTCTAATACATAACACAGCCAACACTTCTATATTCACACAATATACTGCATGGTGAATATAGAAGTGGTGCTTGCTAAACAGCACCTCCTACTGCATTCCACATCACCGCTGGTCACACTCATATCAGGCCCATAATGCTGTATACTATGCCATAGTGGTGCTTACTATATAACACCAGGTGCTGTGCAGTGGTCAAAACACACTAACTGGTCCCATGCTGTTGTTGAACTAAAGGCCTATACACACGATGAGATTCGGTCTATGCTAATAGGTTTAAAAAGGTTACATAAAAGCTACTTTATGTATTTATTCATTAAAGTTTTTAAGTTGTATTTTACAACCATACAATGATATGATATATAATGTATCGTATAATCATTACATAATGTTGATGGCATTGAATTGTCTCTGCCTTGACTAGTGGCAGCAGCTTCAGCACTAGGTGGAAGTGGATCTTGATCTTTCCCTATTTTACCCTCCACCTTTTTGTTCTCCATTTTTTAATGTGTGGAATTATATGCCAGTAATATATCTGGAATTAGACGGTGGTAATGTCTGGAATTAGATACCACTAGATAGATACCAGATATCACTGTGACTGGAATGATGACATATGCACAGTGACAGGACACTACCACAGCACCCTACAGCAGCCATATGCGGCACAAGACACTGGAGTATTAGTAATGTACTGTAGTATACTGAGCACCACAAGACAATGAGCAGTGATACGGAGCACTGATGAGATTACTAGAACTGACACTGAGCAGCCAGATGCAGCACTGGACTATTAGTAATGTTCTGTAGTATACTGAGCACCACAATGCAGCACAAGACAATGAGCAGTGATACTGAGCACTGATGAGGATGAACTGACACTGAGCAGCAAGATGCAGCACTGGACTATTAGTAATGTACTCTAGTATACTGAGCACCACATTGCAGCACAAGACAATGAGCAGTGATACTGAGCACTGATGAGGATACTACTGAGAACTGACACTGAGCAGGAGAGACACACTACAATTTCATCTTGCGCCTCTTTTTTTATTTATCTTTGCATCATGTGCTGTTTGGGGCTATTTTTTTAAGTGCCATCCTGTCTGACACTGCAGTGCCACTCCTAGATGGGCCAGGTGTTTGTGCTGCCCACTTGGGTCGCTTAGCTTAGTCATCCAGGGACCTTGGTGCAAATTTTAGGACTAAAAATAATATTGGGAGGTGTGAGGTGTTCAGAATAGACTGGAAAGGAGTAGAAATTATGGTTATTGAGCTTAATACTATAGGATCAAAATTACCCCCAAATTCTATGATTTTAGCTGTTTGAGGTTTTAAAAAAAAATCACCCGAATACAAAACCCGAAAGGGTGGTTTTGCCAAAACGCGTCCGTATCCAAAACACAACTGCGGATCCGAAACCAAAACCAAAACATGAAACACGAAAAATGCCCGCTGCACATCTCTAGTTAGGGGAGAAGCATGTAGCCTTGTAGACTATGCACAGCTATATCTAGAAAAATATACGATCTAATCTTTAACCAACCAATGCAAGAAAGTATTTAATGTGAAAATACGAAACACTAGACTAATTGGAGGTGCGCCCTAAAGCAAATTACAATGTTAGGATTAGGGGGTTCGGAAAGACCTCTAGTGTAAACACTACTATATACATTTTAAGATAGGAAGGTACAAATTACATATTCACATTGCATCTATGGGCTGGATTCAAATGTCCCTTTCCTCCCTCAATCGTGCCCGTCAGCAGCTATTCTAATGTTGCTGCCAACGGGTGCGACATGTTTATTTCAGCTCGCTACCCCCAGGGGAAACAAGCTGAAATGTGTGCAAAGAGACCCATTTGGGCAACCAAACGGTGTCTTTTCATGATCGCGCCCATTACTTTATTCAGGTTTAGGTGCTTTGTGCACCTAAACCAGAGTGTAATGTGCGCAATAATTGAGGGCATTTGAATTTCCCTTATATGTGTGTGTGTGTGATATACACACAGACACACATACTGTATTTCTTTATATAATGGACACCTCAGTTTCTATTCATTCATGTCCTGCCCCCTACTCTGTCAGATCCCTTCCCCTCTACTTTTCTGACCCCAAACGCCACTCATTCTTGTTGAGTGCTGGTGGGCCCATTCAGAATTTTGCTATGGGGCCCACAAAGGTCTAGTTACGCCACTGGGCAGGGTTATAGAGGAGGCGGTGCAAGGCATCCTGGGAACAGTCAAAGCTTTAGCCTGTTGGTGCCTTGGATCAAGATCCAACTCTACACCCCGATGTTAGTGTAGTGCCTTTTGGGGTTAAGGTTTTACAGAAAGTTACAGGTTTTTTTAATTTAGTAAAATATGCCCCATTTTAAAGATAGGGCATTTACATTTGTTGCACCTGTGCAGTACATAGCAGCCTGCAGGGCATGTACAGTGGCTTCATTTGGGTGCACATACATTGCCGGCTCCTGGTCGCAAACTGAAATTATTGTGTGTAAGTGGAATTAGCGGTGTTTATGTCATACAGGGGGGTGGGGGAGGTTTGTGGTTGGTGGGGGGCACGCTGTGTGATTATTATCCTGCATCTATTCATACATGCGCTAACACCTGGACATACACTGATGTACCCACACCTAATATCCATACATACACGCCCTGACACCTGGACATACACCAACATTCCCACACCTGCATCTATACATACACATGCTGACACCTGGACATACACCAACATACAAGCACCTGCATCTATATATACACGCGCTGACAAATGGACATACACCGACGTACCCACACTTGTATCTATACATACATGCACTGACATCTGGACATACAAGCACCTGCATCTATACATACACGCGCTGACACCTGAACCTACACTGACGTTCCCACACCTGCATCTATACATACACATTCTGACACCTGGACATACACAGACGTACCCACACCTGCATCTATACATACACGCGTTGACACCTGGACGTACACTGACGTACACACACCTACATCTATATATGCATGGATGCAAATGTGGGTACGTCTGTATACGTCCAGGTGTTAGCATGTGTATGTATAGATGTTAGGTGTGGGTACATCAGTGTATGTCCAGGTGTCAGCACATGTATGTATAGATTCACATGTGGGTAAGCCGGTGTACGTCCACGTGTCAGCATGTGTAGGTATAGATGCTGGTGTGGGTACGTTGGTGTACGTTTAGGGGTCAGCGTGTTAATGTATAGATGTTGGTGTGTGTATGTCAGTGTACGTACAGATATAGGTGTGTGTATGTATGTATGTATGTATGTATGTATGTATGTATATGTATAGAGGAAGGTGTGATACATACATATAACACATACATGATAGATACATACATATATCACACACACGATAGATAGATAGATAGATAGATAGATAGATAGATAGATAGATAGATAGATAGAACACATACATACAAGATAGATACATACATACATACATGATAGATACATATATATACACACACATACGATAGATAGATAGATAGATAGATAGATAGATAGATAGATAGATAGATAGATAGATAGATAGATAGATATATCACAAACATATATGATTCATACATATATCACACACACATACATGATACATACATGAGAAAGACCTGGGATGGTGATGAGGCCAGGGCCCCCTGCTGATGTTGCGTTGAGGAAGGCAGTGTTCCAGGGCGGATGCCAGTCGGGGAGAGCGCCGCGCAGCCCGGGAAAAATACTGCTGAGGAGCTACATCTGGAAGAGCCCCTGGGAGGGAGAGTGCCACATGCCCCATCCTGCGTGGCAGACTCTGCAGGCCTGCACATGGGAAGGGAGGTCTCTGGCCACACATACTCACCCTTCTGCTGAAGCCCCGCTGCTGTCCCCATCAGCGCTCTCCAGCCAGGATGAACCTCAACCTGTGAGAACTATCTTCATGATCAAGAGATCTCATATGCAAGATAAGTATGTGTTGGGATAGGGCTGGGGAGGGCGGCTGCTCGGGCACACCCCCGTCAAGTTAAGGAGATTTAACTGAGGAAGCACAAGGGAACTCTCGTCTGGGGACAACAACAGCAGGGAGACCACATCTTTTCAGATGAACATGGGAGGGCGGAAGGCTGCCTAATACTGAAGCACCCTCAGACATTAAACCATATGCAACAACTATTGCAAGCATTCCTGGGGGAAGGTCTGCAGCAGACGGATTTGCATACGGTGATGTCATCCAAGCAGTGGGCCAAAGTTGGCTGGAACCCTCATCTGTATATGAAAAGAGAAAAGGGGCATGCAGGGCATGGCGGCCTTTTGCGGCGCTTGTATAACCCCAAGTTTGCATTAAACACCCCCACCCTCCTTCGGTGTGGGGCTCATGTTGGCCATGCCCAAGCCCCTGAAGCATTCAAGCTGATTTCTTGCAGCAGCTGGGCACTGTAACAGCTTCAGAGCTGCTCTACAAGACAAGTAAAAGGGTGTGGGCCCTGCAGCACCACCTGTAGTTTGCATACACACATATATAGGACAGCATCTCTTATATGCCCCAGGGTCAATAAAATAGTATCCTTGTCTAGGCTATCCATCCCCTCAGATAAGGTATTTGTCCATGCCGCTACAGCACTACACACCCAGGCCGACGCAATTGCCGGTCTGAGTAAGGTACCTGAATGTGTATAAATGGACTTCAGGGTAATCTCCTGTTTGCGGTCAGCACACTCTTTGAGGGTAGCCATATCCTGGGACGGGAGGGCTACCTTCTTGGATAAGCGTGTTAATGCTTTGTCCACCCTAGGGGAGGATTCCCATCGTAACCTATCCGTTGATGGGAAAGGATACGCCATAAGAATCCTTTTGGAAATCTGCAGTCTTTTATCTGGAGATTCCCAAGCTTTTTCACATAACTCGTTCAGCTCGTGTGAGGGGGGAAAGGTTACCTCAGGCTTCTTTCCCTTGTACATATGTACCCTCTTGTCAGCGACAGGGGGTTCCTCTGTGATGTGCAAAACATCTTTTATTGCCATAATCATAAATCGAATGGATTTTGCCAATTTTGGCTATAACTTTGCATCATCGTAATCGACACTGGAGTCAGAATCCGTGTCGGTATCTGTGTCAACAATCTGGGATAGTGGGCGCTTATGAGACCCTGACAGTCCCTGCAACATAGGATCAGGCATGGGTTGAAACCCTGACTGTCCCAAAGCTTCTGCCTTGTCTAATCTTTTGTGCAATGAGTTTACACTAGCATTTAAAACATTCCACATATCCATCCAATCAGCTGTCGGCGGAGACACCACATTCATTTGCTCCCGCTCCTCTCTAATATAGCCTTCTTCCTCAGACATGTCGACACACGTGTACCGACACACTACACACACAGGGAATGCTTTTTCTGAAGACAGTTTCCCCACAAGGCCCTTTGGAGAGACAGAGAGAGAGTATGCCAGCACACCCCCCAGCGCTATATAACCCAGGAATAAAACAGTAGCTTAATGTTTGCCCAGTAGTGCTGCTGTATGTAATTTGCGAATTATGTGCCCCCCCCACCCCTCTTTTCAACCCTCTTGTCTAACGTGGTATAAGCAGGGTAGAGTCCGGGGAGCTTCCTCTCAGCGGTGCTGTGGAGAAAAAATGGCGCTGGTGAGTGCTGAGGGAGAAGCCCCGCCCCCTCGGAGGCGGGCGTCTGTCCCGCTTAAACTGTAAAATTGGTGGGGGCTTATACATATATAAAGTGCCCAGCTGTATATATGTTATATTTTTGCGAAAGAGGTTTATATTGCTGCCCAGGGCGCCCCCCTGCGCCCTGCACCCTTACAGTGACCGGAGTATGTGAGGTGTATGGGAGCAAAGGCGCACAGCTGCAGTGCTGTGCGTTACCTCAGTGAAGATCATGAAGTCTTCTGCCGCCTCTGAAGTCTTCTTTTCTTCTCATACTCACCCGGCTTCTATCTTCCGGCTCTGCGAGGGGGACGGCGGCGCGGCTCTGGGACGGACGGCGAGGGTGAGATCCTGCGTACCAATCCCACTGGAGCTAATGGTGTCCAGTAGCCTAAGAAGCAGGACCTTGCAACTCAGAGAGTAGGGCTGCTTCTCTCCCCTCAGTCCCTCGATGAGGGAGTCTGTTGCCAGCAGTGCTCCCTGAAAATTAAAAACCTAACAAAATACTTTCTGTCAGAAAGCTCAGGAGAGCTCCTGAAAAGCACCCAGTCTCCACTGGGTACAGTATCAAACTGAGTTCTGGAGGAGGGGCATAGAGGGAGGAGCCAGTGCACACCCAGAACTAAAGTCTTTCTTAAAGTGCCCATGTCTCCTGCGGAGCCCGTCTATCCCCATGGTCCTTACGGAGTCCACAGCATCCTCTAGGACGTTAGAGAAAATAGGATTTTAATACCTACCGGTAAATCCTTTTCTCTTAGTCCGTAGAGGATGCTGGGCACCCGTCCCAGTGCGTACTGTGTCTGCAGTTATTAAATGGCCCTTAACTCCAGAACATTTATGTGGAGATGAAAACATCCAAGGAAGACTTGACCATCTTCCTTGGATGTTTTCCCCCTGTGTGACTGCTCTCCAGCCTCGGAGGGTTGCATCCGTGGTCCCTAGGATCCCGTCCTGGATCCCGAACCATCGCCCCTCTAGGTGGTGAGAACTGTGCAGCCACCAATGGAGTGAGATTCTGGTCTTGGAAGACAGGATTATCCTCCGGTGCATGTGTAGGTGGGATCCGGACCACTTGTCCAACAGGTCCCACTGGAACACTCTGGCATGGAACCTGCCAAACTGAATGGCCTCGTAGGCCGCAACCATCTTCCCCAGCAACTGAATGCATTGATGGATTAACACTCTTGCTGGTTTCAGAATTTGTTTGACCAGACTCTGGATCTCCAGTGCCTTTCCACTAGAAGAAAACCTCTTCTGTGTCCAGTATCACTCCCAAAAACAACAACCGCGTCATTGGGACCAACTGCGATTTTGGCAAGTTTAGGAGCCAACCATGTTGTTGAAGAACTGTCAGGGAGAGTAGATGTTTTGCACCAACTGGTCCCTGGATCTCGCCTTTATCAGGAGATCATCCAAGTACGGGATAATTGTGACTCCTTGCTTGCGAAGGAGAACCATCATTTCCGCCATCACCCTGGTGAAAATCCTCGGAGCCGTGGACAGACCAAACGGCAACGTCTGAAATTGGTAATGACAATCCTGAATTGCAAACCTCAGGTAGCTTGATGCAGTGGCTAAATGGGAACATATAAGTAGGCATCCTTTATGTCTACCAAAACCATGAAATCTCCTTTATCCCCCGGACTGGAGATCACTACCCTGAGAGATTCCATCTTGAAATTGAATTTCTTTAGGTAGAAATTAAGGGATTTCAGATTTAAGATTGGTCTGACTGAGCCGTCCGGCTTCGGGACCACGAAGAGGCTTGAATAAAAACCTTCTCCCTGCTGACTAAGGCTGATTTGAACAATCGGTGAGGGGGAACGTCTTGAAACCCCAGTTTGTACCCTTGGGACACTATTTGTAAAACCCACGAGTCCAGGTCCGAATGAATTCAGAACTGACTGAAGAGTTTTAGACGTGCCCCCCACTGGTGCGGGCTCCTGCAAGAGAGCCCCAGCGTCATGCAGTGGATTTGGCAGAAGCAGAGGACGATCTCTGCTCCTGCGATCTTGAAGAGGCTACAGACCTCTTCCCTCTTTTCCTTCCTCTACCTGCAAAGAAGGGGGAATCTTAACTTCTTGCATATCTATTGGGCCGAAATGACTGCGTCAGATAATGATGCGTCTTCATCCGTTGAGAGGGAACATAGGGCAAGAAGGATGACTTACCTGCGGGAGCTGCCGAGATCAAATTAACTAGGCCGTCGCCAAACAAGGCTTCACCTTCATAGGGAAGAGACTCCCTTTCTTCTTGGAGTCAGCATCAGCATTCCCTTGGTGAATCCACAATGCCCTCCTATCCGAGACTGCCATGAAATTGGCCCGTGAGCACTTTTGCCCGGTGTAGGATTTTTAAATATGTGTAGTTTACTGTATGCAAGGGTTTAAAACCTTTTAGGAACTGAGCTCTAAGGTGTATTACATGTAGTTTAAAAAAAACAAAAAAGGTTTATTTTATGGCAGTAGTTTCCAAACTGGGGTTCTTGCACTGGTAGCATAGTTTGGTGGTCCAGGACCAATTAAAATTATTTATACTTTATTAAATTGGCAAAACCATTCCCTCACAACATAACTGAACCTGAGGATGACATGCTATAAACACAATTTACTTAATTTTATATTTTTTTCTGAATTTCTCAATAAAAAAAACTTTGGCCTAGGGGTGCCGTGAAACAAATTTTGATACTCTAGGGCAGGGGTGTCAAACCCATGGGCCGCATGCCGCCCCCAATGCATCCTTTTGTGGCCCACAGGCCGGGGTCCGGCAGGGGTCCGACAGGGGTCCTTTTGTGGCCCGATCACCTTGCTTAGAGCGAGGGCAGGAGAGTGCAGCCAGAGTCTTTGCTTTCTATGTGCGGCACCATCTTCCCGAAGAGATCACCGGGAAGATAGTGCCCCTTCCACTGGCTACAGCACAGGTATACTGGGGTGGGGTAGCAAACTGGGGGCCCCAATGGGCCCCTCCAGCAGTCCCTCTACCAAAACACGTCTTTTGGTGGTTTTGCGGTGTTGTTATAACTACATGGTGACGATACTGTAGCACAGAGATTTTCAACCATTTACAACTCACGTCACACAGAACAAGATTTAAATATTGACAAGGCACACTGAAATATAATGGTGATGCATGGTGCAGTATCGTGTCCTAGGATGTCATGTCGCAGCTTCTCCATAGGTAACGCCTGAACAGGCCCGGTGACAGGGGGGACAAAGGGGACACTTGTTCAGGGCTCCAAGTATTAAGAACAGAAATAATGGGGCCACAGTGCCAATATTGCTTTTTAAAGTGTATCCACCAACTGCTCAATTTAAGCAGGAAAACAATTAACAGGCCAACTAAACCCTCCCCCCTCCTTTTACCCCATCACTTTGTCCAGTCCCTGTGGTCCATACTGTATTGCCATTATTATGCATGTTGCTGTGCTGGCCCTTTTCTGAATGTCCCTGCCACCGCCACCGAAGAGCTGGATAGCCCAGTATGAAAACCACCTGCCGGCCTCACTGACGGTCCGAGTCAAAGGCTCCATTTTTTTTTAAAGATCCCTCTGCCAAGTTAAGGGGGGGTTGAGGGGGCCCCAGAGATATCAGTGTACTGGGCCCCGAGATTTCTGTTTCTGGCCCTGACCCTCAGGGGCGTATCTACCCCTTGGCCAGGATGGCACTTGCCAGGGGCACCATCCAGCTGTGCCAACCGTGGCTAAGGGATAGAGTTCTGCAGTCTCGAAAGGGCGCTATGGCAATCAGCGTGGGACTGACCAATTAGACGGTGAGGGAAGGATACTGAAATTGTCCCAACCCTGTTACAGTTTGAAACGCCCCTCAACTGCTGTCCACTGCTTTACTCCTAGCTCTGCCCCTTTGAAATTATTAATCCCTACCCCCCGGTAGGCGGAGTTCTCCAGGCCCATACTCAGGAGTCACCACTGCTGTACATTATGTGCCGGTTGTAGAGGCAGAGCGGGGAACATCAGAGAACGCCACAAATTACACAGTGGGCAAGGAGATGGCTGGAGACAGCTGCACAGCCATGCCTTGCAAGTTCGAGAGAGCTGTTGAATTTCAGCACTTCAAGTCAGAGCCTGCCCCCTGCTGCCCAAGCAGTCCGTGACAGTTAGTGTCGAGGAGGGGGGGATTTGTGCATGTGTGCTATCAGTGTGTGTGTGGGGGTGGGGGGGTGGGGGGGTGGAGGATGTGTGTGACTGTGAGGGAGCTGTCAGTGTCAGTGGGGAGAGGAGCAGGAGGGAGTTGTCAGTGTGTGGAAGTGATGAGAGTTGTCAGTACTGGGGAAATGTGTGTGTGTGTGTGTGTGTGTACTAGATTTAGGAGTGTGTGTTTGTGAGAGGTTTCAGTTGGGGAATTAGAGTTCATACAGTAATTAAATGTTTTCATATTGAGAACTACATCTCCCAGCATATACAGTGTGCTGGGGATGCTAACAAGCTTTATTTAAAAGTTTAAAAAACATTGCTTTTATGACTGCAATGGTTAAAAAGGGAGAGCTATAAATCAATTTATCAGTGAATGATCGCAGTTTGAGCTGTTACATTTTACTGAACCACCTATCCCTCCACACTCACTACCTGTCCTCAGGATACATTTACCATCCCGGCAGACGGTATACCGGCGGTCATTTGACCGATGTTGGAATCCTGACACCACTTGGGAGACTGGTGCCGGCACACAGACAGCCAACATCCCGAAGGCGAGTATTGGAGCGAGGGTTAGGACCGGGGGAGGGGGTGTTAGGGAAGGCACTAGGAGGGGGGGGGGGTTAGTCCTAGCTGCCACCCCCTGAGGGTAAGCCCTATCCGCCACCCCCCCAGAGGGTTAGGATTAGGATTAGGTATCATGTGACTGCTGGAATCCCGAGCGCCGGATGCCATACCCAACCCCCTTTACTTTTTCAGGCATTTCTATCTCTCCTCTCTCTATGGTGTTCCGATTGCCCACTTTCCCTTGTGCTTTTCTCTCTCTCTCCTTTGTTTAGAGCATCAGTTTCTGTAGTCCACTTTATCCTTATTTTTTCCAGTGTTTCACTATCTCTCTGATGTAATGAGGATGTATGGTCTAGAGGGATCAGTAATGCATTGTACTGTATAGAGGCGTCAGGGATGTAGCGTAGGGTATAGAGGCGTCAGGGATGTAGCGTAGGTTATAGAGGCATCAGGAATGTAGCGTAGGGAATAGAGGCATCAGGGATGTGTCACGATCCGGGTATCTGGACGCCATTTCTTACCCATCAGATGCCTCCTAAGGCTGGCTCAGCGCTCCAGGACCGGATCCCATCTGTTATCCTGATGTGTACATTCCTGTATCCTATCCTGTCACTCTGGGACGCTGTCACAGTGGACGCCATATTACACCTGGCATGGCGTCTCCCGCGGCCTCCGCCGCCGTCCCTGAACTTCTGCATGCAGAGTGTCTGAGTGGCGATTACGTCGGCCGCGGCCTCCGCTGTGTCCGCGTGGTTGGATGTGCATCTGTCAGCCTGGCGCCTCCTGTCTCCGGTGGCCGGCGCCGCCATTACTGTTTTCATTGCCACATGGATTACAAACCAAACTTCCCTCCAAGTGTCTGCATGGGCGCAGCCATCTTGGATTCTGTCAGCTGATCATTTCCACCAATCTGTTCTCAGTATTGATAATCTGCATAATTGCCTAGCCAATCCCTTCCTTGCTGCAGGTATAAATACACTGTGCCTGAGCAAGGAAGGCGTCAGTGCTTTGGTTGTCAAACCTAGTTCCTGTTTGTCTCTCTCCTGTGATTGTCTTCCAGGTTCCAGCTCCTGTCTCAAGACTTCCACCATAGAGACCCGCACCAGCATTCCACCTGCGGTGTAGCCTGACTCTCCAATCCATTGTGGATTCATCTGTTTCCAGCTACAACATTACCTGCTTCCAGCTCAGCTTCCAGCAGAGTACAGCTTTCCTTAAAGGGCCGGTGTCCTTTCTACACTTTACCACTCTCCACCGGTATTATTATTTCTCCGCTCTCAAGTTCTACATTTCAGTTCATATTTCATCGCTCCCAAGTTCATTTATTATTTAACTGGTTCCAGCCAGTATCCACTCCGTGCTAACAACAGTCTGGTTCCAGCCAGTATCCACAGCAGCTGTTTTACCTTCAGCAACCCAGCTTTTCCTGGAACACCAGCTGGCACAATCCTGGGTTATCTCCATTGCTACAGTCGGGCCTGGTAAGGACTTTCCATCTAGAAGATCATAAGAACTATCTCACACTACCAGTGCCCTGTGGCTCCTGCCATCCTGTAGTACCCAGGAACTGTATTTATTATTTGCTGACTTTTACGTTTTCTTTTACTGCTGCTGTGTTGCGGATTTGTCATAATAAACATCATTGACTTTTATCCAAGTTGTCGTGGTCACGCCTTCGGGCAGTTATTATTCATGTTACTTACATGTCCAGGGGTCTGATACAACCTCCCAGGTTCCGGTACATCTCAGCCCCTACAACTGAGGCTGCCTCCCGTCAGCTCAGGCCCTCAGTTGTGACAGTAAGCACTGACCTAATGAATCCAGCCGGAGACCAGGATCAAGCGGCCAGGCCGATGCAAGAACTGGCAGCCCGACTAGAACATCAGGAGGCTGCACAGGGCCACATCATCCGCTGTCTCCAGGATCTCTCTACTCGGCTGGATGGGATTCAGACAACTCTCCGTGGATCAGGCGCATCTGGTGCGTCAACCACAGTGACTCCAGCTATAACCCCACCCACCTTACCCATTTCTGCTCCACGTCTTCATCTTCCAACGCCAGCAAAATTTGACGGATCTCCAAGATTCTGCAGGGGATTTCTCAACCAGTGTGAGATTCAGTTTGAGCTACAACCTGGCAATTTTCCCAGTGACCGTACAAAAATTGCCTACATCATCTCTCTTCTCAGTGGCTCCGCCCTTGACTGGGCATCACCGTTATGGGAGAGGTCCGACACCCTGCTATCTTCTTACACTGCATTCGTGTCAACATTCAGGCGCATCTTCGACGAGCCAGGCCGGGTAACCTCAGCTTCATCCGAGATTCTCCGTTTACGCCAGGGGTCACGTACTGTAGGACAATATCTGATACAGTTCCAGATCCTGGCATCCGAACTGGCATGGAACGACGAGGCCCTGTATGCTGCATTCTGGCATGGCTTATCTGAGCTTATTAAAGATGAGTTAGCTACCAGAGACTTACCTTCTAAGTTAGATGAGCTAATCTCACTCTGCACGAAAGTTGATTTACGTTTCAGAGAGAGAGCAACTGAGCGTGGAAGATCATCTGCTCCAAAATCTTCTGCTCCTCCTCCTCGTCAACTGTCACCATCTAAAGATGAGCCCATGCAAATTGGCCGTTCCCGTTTAACTCCTGCTGAGCGCCGAAGACGTCTCTCTGAGTCTCTTTGTCTTTACTGTGCAGCTCCGTCTCACACCATCAATGCCTGTCCCGAACGTCCGGGAAAACTCCAAACCCTAGCTCGCCCAGGAGAGGGCCGGCTAGGAGTAATGATCTCCTCTCCATCTCCTCATGATTGTAATCTCCCAGTCTCGCTTCAAGTCGCTCAACGTTATCGGAACGTCATTGCCCTCCTTGATTCCAGAGCAGCTGGGAACTTTATTACTGAAGCCTATGTTAAACGGTGGTCCCTACCCACCGAGAGACTTCCTTCCTCCTTTTCCTTAACTGCCGTGGATGGCAGTAAAATTTTTGATACTGTTATTGCTCTAAGGACTCTACCAGTTCGTCTGAGAGTGGGAGTTCTTCATTCCGAACTTATTTCACTTTTAGTGATTCCAAGAGCCACACATCCTGTGGTCCTGGGCCTTCCATGGCTCCGTCTTCACAATCCTACAATTGATTGGATGACTACGCAAATCCTGGCATGGGGTTCCTCCTGTGCAGAGACATGTTTGTTTAAAGTATTGCCTGTCTGTTCTTCCTCCCCCAGGTCGTCTGATGTTCCACCTCCTCCATATCAAGATTTCACGGATGTGTTCAGTAAAGCTTCTGCTGATATCCTTCCTCCTCATAGAGAATGGGACTGCCCGATTGATCTCGTTCCAGGGAAGGTTCCACCTCGAGGCCGAACTTATCCGTTGTCTCTGCCTGAGACGCATTCTATGGAGGAATACATTAAAGAGAACCTAGCAAAGGGGTTCATTCGACCTTCTTCTTCCCCAGCCGGCGCAGGCTTCTTTTTTGTAAAAAAGAAAGATGGTGGTCTGCGGCCGTGCATCGACTACAGAGGTTTGAACGACATTACCATCAAGAACCATTATCCTTTACCCCTGATTACTGAGCTCTTTGACAGAGTTAGCGGAGCTACCATCTTTACAAAGCTGGACTTGCGAGGTGCATACAATCTCATCCGGATCCGTGAGGGTGACGAGTGGAAGACCGCCTTTAACACCCGTGACGGACATTATGAGTACCTCGTCATGCCCTTCGGATTGAGCAATGCTCCAGCTGTCTTCCAGCATTTTGTCAATGAGATCTTCAGAGACATTCTATACCGTCATGTCGTGGTCTATCTAGACGATATCCTCATTTTTGCCAACGATTTAGAGGAACATCGTTTTTGGGTTAAAGAGGTTCTGTCCCGTCTCCGTGTCAATCATCTCTATTGCAAATTAGAAAAATGCGTCTTTGAAGTCAAGTCCATTCCGTTTCTAGGGTACATTGTGTCTGGTTCCGGACTAGAGATGGATCCTGAGAAACTACAAGCAATCCAAAATTGGCCGGTACCCTTAACCCTCAAAGGGGTCCAGAGGTTCTTAGGGTTCGCCAACTATTACCGAAAGTTTATACGAGACTTTTCCACCATTGTGGCACCTATTACTGCTTTCACTAAGAAGGGTGCTAACCCGTCCAAGTGGTCTGAAGAAGCCATGCAAGCATTTCATCTTTTAAAACAAAGGTTCATCTCTGCGCCTGTTCTGAAACAGCCTGACATCGACTCTCCTTTCATCTTAGAGGTGGATGCCTCCTCCGTTGGAGTAGGAGCGGTGTTATCTCAGAGGGCTAAAGATGGCCATTTACACCCTTGCAGTTTCTTCTCCCGGAAGTTCTCCCCAGCTGAGCGCAACTATGCCATTGGCGACCAGGAGTTGCTAGCCATCAAGCTCGCTCTAGAAGAGTGGAGGTATCTGTTGGAGGGAGCTTCTCATTCAATCACCATACTTACAGACCACAAGAACCTTTTATACCTGAAGGGCGCACAATGTCTCAACCCTCGTCAGGCCAGATGGGCACTTTTCTTTTCCAGGTTCGACTTTAAACTCCAGTTCTGTCCGGGCTCTCAGAATCGCAAGGCCGATGCCCTTTCCCGCTCATGGGAGCAAGAAAATGAGTCAGAGTCTTCAGACAAGCATCCTATTATAAATCCGTTGGCATTCTCCACGGTAGGGATGGACTCTACGCCCCCATCAGGGAAAAGTTTTGTGAAGCCGATGCTAAGGAAGAAGCTCATGCATTGGGCCCATGCTTCCCGTTTTGCCGGACATACAGGTATCCAAAAAACCCTGGAGTTTATCTCTAGGTCCTATTGGTGGCCAACTCTGAAAAAGGACGTCTTGGAGTTTATTGCATCTTGCCCAAAGTGTGCCCAACATAAAGTATCCCGCCAGTCGCCTGCGGGGCAACTGGTTCCACTATCCGTTCCCCGTCGACCATGGACCCACTTGTCGATGGATTTCATTACAGACTTACCCATGTGCAACAAGTTCAATACCATCTGGGTGGTAGTTGACCGGTTCACCAAGATGGCACACTTCATTCCTCTCACCGGTCTTCCGTCAGCTTCCAAGTTGGCTCAAGTATTCATACAAGAGATCTTCCGACTCCACGGTCTTCCTGAAGAAATTATCTCAGATCGAGGAGTTCAATTCACAGCCAAATTCTGGCGAAGTTTATGTCAAGTCCTCCAAGTCAAGCTAAAGTTTTCCACGGCTTACCATCCTCAGACCAATGGTCAAACCGAGAGGGTGAATCAGGACTTGGAGGCCTTCCTCCGCATCTATGTGTCCTCCTCTCAAGATGACTGGGTTCAATTACTTCCCTGGGCCGAGTTCTGTCATAACAACCAGTATCATTCTTCATCTGCTTCAACACCATTCTTCACTAACTTTGGATTCCACCCTAAAGTCCCTGAGTTCCAACCGCTTCCAGCAACTTCTGTTCCCGCAGTGGATATCACCTTGCATCAGTTTGCCAATATCTGGAAGAGCGTACGATCAGCTCTGCTCAAGGCATCGTTCAGGTACAAGAAGTTTGCGGATAAGAAGCGTCGAGCAGTTCCTGCTCTCAAGGTGGGTGATCGGGTATGGTTATCCACGAAGAATTTGAGGTTAAGAGTTCCCAGTATGAAGTTTGCACCTCGCTATATCGGTCCTTTCAAGATTGAACAAGTCATCAATCCTGTTGCTTACAGACTCCAGTTGCCTCCCTTCTTAAAAATACCCAGGACATTCCATGTTTCCCTGTTGAAACCGCTGATCTTGAATCGGTTTCATTCCTCACTTCCTCCAACTCCGAAAGTCCAAACTCAACGAGGCGTTGAGTATGAAGTGGCCAAGATCCTGGACTCACGTCACCGTTACGGTCAACTACAATATCTTATTGACTGGAAGGGTTATGGTCCTGAGGAACGTTCATGGACCAATGCTTCTGATGTCCATGCTCCTGCCTTGGTCCGGAGATTCCATTCCAAGTTTCCTCAAAAGCCAAAGAAGTGTCCTGGGGCCACTCCTAAAGGGGGGGGTGCTGTCACGATCCGGGTATCTGGACGCCATTTCTTACCCATCAGATGCCTCCTAAGGCTGGCTCAGCGCTCCAGGACCGGATCCCATCTGTTATCCTGATGTGTACATTCCTGTATCCTATCCTGTCACTCTGGGACGCTGTCACAGTGGACGCCATATTACACCTGGCATGGCGTCTCCCGCGGCCTCCGCCGCCGTCCCTGAACTTCTGCATGCAGAGTGTCTGAGTGGCGATTACGTCGGCCGCGGCCTCCGCTGTGTCCGCGTGGTTGGATGTGCATCTGTCAGCCTGGCGCCTCCTGTCTCCGGTGGCCGGCGCCGCCATTACTGTTTTCATTGCCACATGGATTACAAACCAAACTTCCCTCCAAGTGTCTGCATGGGCGCAGCCATCTTGGATTCTGTCAGCTGATCATTTCCACCAATCTGTTCTCAGTATTGATAATCTGCATAATTGCCTAGCCAATCCCTTCCTTGCTGCAGGTATAAATACACTGTGCCTGAGCAAGGAAGGCGTCAGTGCTTTGGTTGTCAAACCTAGTTCCTGTTTGTCTCTCTCCTGTGATTGTCTTCCAGGTTCCAGCTCCTGTCTCAAGACTTCCACCATAGAGACCCGCACCAGCATTCCACCTGCGGTGTAGCCTGACTCTCCAATCCATTGTGGATTCATCTGTTTCCAGCTACAACATTACCTGCTTCCAGCTCAGCTTCCAGCAGAGTACAGCTTTCCTTAAAGGGCCGGTGTCCTTTCTACACTTTACCACTCTCCACCGGTATTATTATTTCTCCGCTCTCAAGTTCTACATTTCAGTTCATATTTCATCGCTCCCAAGTTCATTTATTATTTAACTGGTTCCAGCCAGTATCCACTCCGTGCTAACAACAGTCTGGTTCCAGCCAGTATCCACAGCAGCTGTTTTACCTTCAGCAACCCAGCTTTTCCTGGAACACCAGCTGGCACAATCCTGGGTTATCTCCATTGCTACAGTCGGGCCTGGTAAGGACTTTCCATCTAGAAGATCATAAGAACTATCTCACACTACCAGTGCCCTGTGGCTCCTGCCATCCTGTAGTACCCAGGAACTGTATTTATTATTTGCTGACTTTTACGTTTTCTTTTACTGCTGCTGTGTTGCGGATTTGTCATAATAAACATCATTGGCTTTTATCCAAGTTGTCGTGGTCACGCCTTCGGGCAGTTATTATTCATGTTACTTACATGTCCAGGGGTCTGATACAACCTCCCAGGTTCCGGTACATCTCAGCCCCTACAACTGAGGCTGCCTCCCGTCAGCTCAGGCCCTCAGTTGTGACAGGATGTAGCGTAGGGTATAGAGGCGTCAGGGATGTAGCATAGGGAATAGAGAAGTCAGGGATGTAGCGTAGGGAATAGAGGCGTCAGGGATTTAGCTTAGGGAATATAGGCATCAGGGATGTACTAGCAGGTATATAGAGGTCAGTGTACTGTATAGAGGGGTCAGTAATGCAGTGATGGTTATAGAAAGGTCAGTGATGTAGTGTAGGGTATAGAGGGGTCAGTTATGTAGTGTGGGGTAAAGAGGGGTCAGTAAAGATACTAAGCTGAAGTACTTAGAACACTTCTTGAATTAAGACACAACCTGCAAGAAAAAGTATGCAATATGGGTGAAAAGGCAAATGTCAGAGGTCTGATACAAGTGACCAGCTCCACACCTTGCACCACATAGCGTTATGTTAAACTGGGATATGTTCTTTTTTGGTGTGTGTGTGTGTATGTGTGTGTGTGTGTGTGTGTTTGTGTGTGTGTGTGTGTGTGTGTGTGTGTGTATGTGTGTGTGGGGGGGGGGGTGCCAAAGGAAATTTTTGCCATTGGCTCCTTTGGTCTAGAACCAGCCCTGATCACAAAATATTTTTGTCTGAGCAGACTGGACACTGATCAGCGTTGGCTCATTCTCAGCCCCCCGCCCAGCCTCTGCTGCCAACAGACTGCTATTAGCTAGTTAACCTTCTGCCTTCCCTATCTATGACACAGACTGCTGCTAATGCTACCAGAATGTTCCCAGTGGCTTCACACCAACAGTGAATCCCAGCCGATGATGTAGGGCAGCGTGTGGGGGAGGGGGTCAGTTGCTGTGGCTCCAACATGGTAACCGCCAATGGACTGCAATGCTTTATCGAAAGGGGGGGCGCCAGTCCCTTACTTTGCCAGGGGCGCTTGGACCCCTAGCTACACCTCTGTTGACCCTAACCGATACCCCTAAACTAACCATAATTCCTGCAGTAAAAATCCATGTTTCTATGTATATAGGGGGTCATTCCGAGTTGATCGCTTGCTGCCGTTGTTCGCTGCGTAGCAATCAGTTGAAAAAAAATGGCTAATCTGTGCATGCGCATGCTCCGTAATGTGCATGCGCATCGTACGGGTACAAAGTCCCTTGTGGTTTTGCACTAGTTCTAGCGATTATTCCAATCACAGAACAGGCCACAAGGAGATTGACAGAAAGAGGGCGTTTCTGGGTGTCAACTGACCGCTTTCAGGGAGTGCTTGGAAAAATGCAGGTGTGGCAGAAGAAATGCAGACGTGGCTGGGCATTCGCTGGATGGGTGTGTGACATCAAAAGCCGTCCCTCGGTTGTTAGAATCAACGCACACGAAGTGTAACTACAGTGCTGGTCTTATTTTGAAACGATTTTGCAGGCGCTCGGCTGCTCAAGTGTTCGCACTTCTCCAAAGTGAATATACACTCTCCAGTGGGCAGCGACAATGCGTTTGCATGGCTGCTAAAAACTGCTAGCGAGCAATCAACTCAGAATGACCCCCATAGTGTATTGCAAGAAAATATCTGTAAATCCAATGGTACCGTAAGTGCGGTATATACTCGCACTTCTTTGCGGGGTGAGAACATCTCCCCTAAGTGAAGTCAGCCCTATGAATAGAGTTTGTGTGATCCCTGTGCAGCAGTCACAGAAAGGGTTCATCTCTGCAGTTTGTCACTCAAATTACATTGCTGCATTTTTTCTAGAAGTGGATCTGAGAGCTGTTACCCGCAGACCAGCTACAATAATTATCCTGGGTACTCACTAGACCAGTGGTTCTCAAACTGCACCCTGGGGTGCCTCAGGACACTTGCAGGGGTGCCTTGGATTGGTGGTCCAGGACCAATTCAAAATATTTATAGTTAGTGTTATAGGCAAAACCAGTGCTGTTGGCTGGCAATCATAACATATGTGCACAAGCAGAAGCAAATCCTGTCCCCTACCAAAGGGCCAGTGCTAGGGTGTTTGGCGCCTCCCTGCAAACTATTAATTTGGGCCCTCTCTCCAATACTTAATAAAGGGACAGTGCGCTCCTTAAAAAAAGAAGGTGTGGTATCACAAGGAAGGGGCATGGCCACACAATAGCACCCCAAATCAAAATACGCCACACAGTAGCACTATCTTATTGTCATTACACCGCATGTAATAATAATAATAATAATAATAATAATAATAATACCCACAGTCGCAGTGCCCTTTATACACATAACCACCATATCAGTGCAGCTTACACACATAATGCCAACAGTAGCAGTGCCCCTTCTACACATGCCCACGGTGGCAAATATCAACCTGGTTTTTCCATGTAAAGGATTGCCACTTTAAAAAACAAACAATAAAAAAAAAAACAGGAAAAAACACAAAATCTCTCACTTTCTGATTCTCACACCCTATTACATTCCTCCCTATATATTTAAATGTTTCTATTACTGTATGTTCCCTCTTCCCTTCTCCAAACTATACACATCAACATTTTTTAGTATTTCCAGGTAAGTTTTGTGATGTAGGCCATGCACAATTTTAGTTGCCCTAATGTATTTACAGCCTTCTGGAGATATGGCTTCTGGAACTGAACACAGGATTCTAAATGTGGCTGTACCAAGGACCTATACAGTGGCATTACAGGTTGAGTATCCCTTATCCAAAATGCTTGGGACCAGAGGAATTTTGGATATCGGATTTTTCTGTATTTTGGAATAATTGCATACCATAACGAGATATTATGGTGATGGGACCTAAATCTAAGCACAGAATGCATTTATGTTTCATATACACCTTATACACACAGCCTGAAGGTCATTTTAGACAATATTTTTTATAACTTTGTGCATTAAACAAAGTGTGTGTACATTCACAGAATTCATTCATGTGTCATATACACCTTATACACACAGTCTGAAGTTCATTTAATACAATATTTTTAATAACTTTGAGTATTAAACAAAGTTTGTGTACACTGAGCCATCAAAAAACAAAGGTTTCACTATCTCAGTCTCACTCAAAAAAGTCCGTATTTCGGAATATTCCGTATTTCGGAATATTTGCATATGGGATACTCAACCTGTATTACTTTTTTCTGCTACTGGTTCTTTAACCTATGCAAACAAGCATCTGACTTGCCTTTCCTATTGCTTTGTTACATTGCTCACCTGAAATAGTAATACTTAGATAGCTTTCCTCTTGCCATTATAATGCCCTTAATATTATAGTTAGCCTTTGCATTTTTGAGACGTGTATGATTTTGCATTTTTTGGCATAAAATGTTGCCATGTTCTTGACCATTCCTCTAGTCCAGGGGCAGAACTGCCAGAGACAACGGAGTCAGTTGCCGCCGGGCTCCAGCCCTGAAGGGGCTCCAGCCCTAAAGGGGCTTCCTCCATTGCCCCCCGGCTGTTACGTGCCCTTCCTACTAAATAGACGAAGGCGCTACCAGCAGGGTCTCGCAGTTTGTACATTCCATGCCGTAAAACCCTTCTTTCAACCTTTTTCAAGACCCAGCCCAGCAGCCTCGCCGCTGCCACCACCGCTAGCTGCAGCACTGCCAGCGGTGGGGTGCCCCTGCTTCTTCTCACACCACAGATAGCTGGGCAGCACTGCAACTGCCTGCCTGATTGCTCCGCCCCCTTCCGGCTCCCAAGCACCTCTGCTGCCCAGTGATCCAGGAGCCTGCTGCTAGGAAGAAGTGGCCGAGCTTCAGCAAGCGAGTCTGGACACTGGCGGAGGAAGCCATGATAACCAGATAATGGGGAGTGGAGAGCCAGTTCCAAGGTAATACTTTATACAGCTGGTTGAGATCCTGGTCGGTGGATATGGATTCCAAGAAAACCCTGGAGGTGCTTCCTTTCAAGGGAGACACTCTCTTTGGAGAAGACCTCAATAAGATTGTAGCTGATCTGGCTACTGCTAAAACAGCTTGCCTACCTCGTATGACTCCTACCACGCAGAAGGCTAAAAGTACTTTCCCTTGGCCCTTTCATCCCTCAGGTAAAGCGTACCCAAGGTCAGGCATACCCAAAGCAAGCTCATGCTTCCAGACCTGCCAAGCCCAGACTGAAGCAAGCCTGGGCTGCCCATCAGCCTGCTTCCAAAACGGACAAGCCTGCCGCATGACGGTGCAGGCCTCCCTCTGGGGGATCCCAGGGTGGGGGGCCCGACTTCTAGGTTTGGCATAGAAAGGTATAATTCTAAGCTAGAGAATTCTGTTTGGAGCTCACCTTGTACTTTGTGAAGAAATAATCAGCATTGTGGCTGAGCAGATACATGTAGTGTGTGGCTGCAAACTGCATGGATCTGCTGCGTTGTAATGCTGATACTTTTTTTTTGCAAAGTACCAATAGCTTCATATAATGTTCACAATTTTTATGCAGGATCAAATAGCTCAATAGGTAGGGTGTTTGATTAGAATTCAACAGGTTATAGGTTTGAATTGAATCCTGGGTATGGTAGTTTGAGATGTGTTATTTAATAAAGTATGTTGTTCTGACTGCTGGGATATCATACTAAATAAATGGAGTTGATCAATTTTTTTTTTAATTTTTTTTTAAACTAGGGACAATTTCCAGATACTTTTCTTTATAACTGAGATTGCCCCCTGGAACTTCACATCAGTTGACAACTATGCATGAGTGGGCAGTGCTTGCTCTGGATCTGCCCACCCATTTATGTGCCGTCATAAAAGAAAGCACAACTGACAGTTATCCTGGGCGTACACTACACAATTATCTGTCAGGCTATCTATCCAGTCTGGATGGGTGGAATGAAAATCTGGTAATGTATAGTAGCAAATGTCAATTAACCATTTGCTCCCAAACACTAGAAAAGTGGTCAAAAATGGTCATTACACAAATTGGTTAAACCCAAAATTTAACCAATTTGTTTAGGGGACCATGTTTGTCCATTTTCTAGTGTTTGAGAGTAAATCGTTGATGGTCATTTGCTCACATAGATAACCGGATTTCTATTCCAACCAGCCAGTGTTGGAGATATGGTCTGCCAGATTACATAATGCATACCAGAGCCATAACTAGACTTTTTGGTGCCCTGTGACAGAGAATTATATGCCCCCCCCCCTCCCCTCCCCATTTTTGCAATATGGACAAAAGGCGCATGCCTTGTGGGGAAGGGGCATAACAAGATTGGTCTCAGAGAAAGCACATGAGATATGAAGATATATCTAGTATACTTGACACTCAATGGTTTGTGGTATTGCCGGGGTGCCCTCCTTAACTGCATATACAGTCACACATGGGATGTTTGTGCAAATGGCATATCAGCAGTCAGCACTAACTGGTGACATGCCATTTGTAAAAGTAAGCCATGTGTGACTAATATATAAACATACTTTATTAAATAACACCTCAAACTATCATACCCAGGATTCAAATCTATAACCTGTTGAATTCTAATCAAACACCCTACCCATTGAGCTACTTGATCCTGCATCTATTCTAACCTCCAAAAACAGATTCAGTTGCATTTTCCAGCGTGTTTTGTTTGCGCCTTTGCAAATGTCTTACATCGACAAACTTATTTAGTACTATTTTGCAAATAGGGTTACATTGTCGCAACATTGTGTTCCCTAATTGCTTGATTTTTTAAATGCAACAATTGATAAAGACACCTGATAATTGCTCTGTGGAGTGTTATTTTGTGTCTACTTCTTATCTACATTTAATTCCCTACCTCTAATCAAGGCATTTTTAAATGCTGGGGGCTGCCAGGACGTGAGGCCTACCTAGACTTTAGATCGGAATTTGAATGTACTTGTGAACTAACTTAATTTCCTACTTCTAAATTCATTCCTAAATTCACTACTTACATTAATCCTGTAGTTGGGCATTTTGAGCCTTCAATTGTGGGTATTGTTTTGTGTCCAGACCAGCAGCTGGTGGTGTGCATTTGCTGGAAAGGCATCGAAGACCTCCGATATGCTGCATCTCCTGATGTGTGTCTCCCTCAAGTGGCTGTCAGCAAATGCATGCTAGACACCCCATTCCAAGCTGATTGTGACATCACGGAACATGCATCATAGAACAGGCATGCTAGAATATGGGTCTTCAACCTGCGACCCTCCAGCTGCTGTGGAACTACATATACCAGCATGCCCTGCCTCAGTTTTAGCATACCTTAATAGCAAAACTGTGGCAGGGCATGCTGGGATGTGTAGTTTCACAGCAGCTGGAGGGCCACAGGATGAAGACCCATGTGCTAGAGCCAAGCCGCAGGTACATTGAATGCTAGCAAGCTGAATGTTTAAATCCTTTTTGTTCCGCAGCATTCCAATGCGGAAGATTCCATGGAACCAGAGATTATTCCATTGAGAAGGACATGCTGCCTGGATGACTGCACTGTGCAAATTAAATCACGGAGCCAGTTGGCTTGTGGGTGGCTCTGGTGACTGGGTGGTTGGGTGGGCGGTGTGTCAGAGGTGGAGCACATGCAAATGAATGTGTATCATCCTGCTAGTGAGAGTGAAAACTCATGCAGGAGTGTGCCTGCTTGTCAGTGGGTTATGCACCTTGCCAGGCGTCAAATCTACATGGAGCAGCTGGAGGGGACAAGAGCAGGTTTGCAAAATATAGATAGAAGAGCATATATGCTGGCGCATTCTCCATGATTGTGTCAGCTTATGTTTTGGTGCACTGCACTTTCCTCCACTAAGTTTTAGCCATTTTGGTTAAACGCAAGTGTAGTTGCTTCTCGCCCTTTTGGCTGTGATCTTGTATCGTGGTTGAAGAGTCTGCTGGAGGGATTGTTTTCTTCATTGACAAGAGACTGAAGATATTACAGGATGGACGGCTTGGGAACACTATCTGTTTTTCAGTTGTGGAAGAGTTGAAAGACAGCTTTTCCTTGCCAATATCTCTCTTTTGCAAAGAGCTACGCATTGGAAAATTCAGGGCTATACCGTGTAGATGAAGCACTAACAGGAGGCTTTAAAATTTTCATTCTAGTTTCCTTCGTTTGGGAGAAAAATGCAAAGGTACAAGACAGCTTTTCCTTGCCAATATCTCTCTTTTGCAAAGAGCTGCACATTGGAAAATTCAGGGCTATGCCGTGTAGATGATGGCCTAACAGGAGGCTTTAAAATTTTCTTTCTAGTGTCCTTCGTTTGGGAGAAAAATGCAAAGGTACAAGACAGCTTTTCCTTGCCAATATCTCTCTTTTGCAAAGAGCTACGCATTGGAAAATTCAGGGCTATGCCGTGTAGATGATGGCCTAACAGGAGGCTTTAAAATTTTCTTTCTAGTGTCCTTCGTTTGGGAGAAAAATGCAAAGGTACAAGACAGCTTTTCCTTGCCAATATCTCTCTTTTGCAAAGAGCTACGCATTGGAAAATTCAGGGCTATACCGTGTAGATGAAGCACTAACAGGAGGCTTTAACATTTTCATTCTAGTGTCCTTCGTTTGGGAGAAAAATGCAAAGGTAGCTTGTGCCATCGCCACTCTGCTCCTTGTGCCGCCTTGGCGGTTTACATGAGCCACTGCGGTGACGTTGTCTGACTGGATCAGAACCGGTTGGTCGCAAAGTAAGGTCTCCGCTTGACGTAGGGCATTGTATATGGCCCCTAGTTTCAGGATGTTGATGTGAAGACAAGTCTCTTGACTTGACCAAAGACCTTGGAAATTTCTTCCCTGTGTGACTGCTCCCCAACCTTGGAGGCTTGCATCTGTGGTCACCAGGATCCAGTCCTGAATGCCGAATCTGCGTCACTCGAGAAGGTGAGCACTCTGCAGCCACCACAGGAGTGATACCCTGACCCTGGGGGACAGGGTGATCAACCAATGCATCTGTAAATGTGACCCAGACCACTTGTCCAGTAGGTCCCATTGGAAAGTCCTCGCATGGAACCTGCCGAATGGAATGGCTTTGTATGATGCCACCATCTTTCCCAGGACTCGAGTGCAGTGATGCACTGACACAAGTTTTGGTTTCAATAGGTTCCTGACAAGAGTCATGAGTTCCTGGGCCTTTTCTATCGGGAGATAAACCCTCTTCTGGTCTGTGTCCAGAATCATGCCCAAGAAAGACAGACGAGTCGTAGGAACCAACTGCGACTTTGGGATATTGAAAATCCAGCCGTGTTGCTGTAACACTTTCAGTGAAAGTGATACGCTGTTCAGCAACTGCTCTCTTGATCTCGCTTTTATGAGATCGCTCAAGTACGGGATAATTGTGACACATTGCTTGCGCAGGAGAACCATCATTTCCACCATTACCTTGGTGAAAATTCTCTGGGCCGTGGAGAGACCAAACAGCAACGTCTGAAATTGGCAATGACAGTCCTGTACCGCAAATCTGAGGTACGACTGATGAGATGGATAAATTTGGACATGAAGGTATGCATCCTGTACACAAATGCGGACAACAGGTGTCAAGCCGTGTGTTGCCTTTGTCAAGCTGTAATAAGTAGGGGTAAGGACGTTAACCACCTCAGAACATCCTCCCTTATACGTCACCTGCAGCACATTAATCATAAGTCAGTGACAAGTTCAAAAACTTTGGATGACAGCGGAAGCAGTCCACTGACCACTAAATCCCTTCCTCTTGTAACCAAGCTCCTGCAAACCACACCACCAACTCCCTCAGTGTCAATTTCCTCCTTAGACAGGAGAGCCAATAGTCCTGCAGGCCATGTCACTGGCAAGTCTGACGAGTCCTCTCCTGCCTGGGATTCCTCCGATGCATCCTTGAGTGTAACGCCTACTGCTGCTGGCGCTGCTGTTGTTGCTGCTGGGAGTCGATCGTCATCCCAGAGGGGAAGTCGGAAGACCACTTGTACTACTTCCAGTAGGCAATTGACTGTCCAACAGTCCTTTGCGAGGAAGATGAAATATCACAGCAGTCATCCTGCTGCAAAGCGGATAACTCAGGTCTTGTCAGCCTGGGTGGTGAGAAACGTGGTTCCGGTATCCATCGTTAATTCAGAGGCAACTAGAGACTTGATTGAGGTACTGTGTCCCCGGTACCAAATGCCATCAAGGTTCCATTTCTCTAGGCAGGCGATACCGAAAATGTACACAGACCTCAGAAAAAGAGTCACCAGTGTCCTAAAAAATGCAGTTGTACCCAATGTCCACTAGTCCACATGTCCGTGGTTAAGTGGAGCAGGGCAGACTCAGGACTATATGACTGTGACAGCCCACTGGGTAGATGTATTGCCTCCCGCAGCAAGAACAGCAGCGGCGGCACCAGTAGTAGCATCTCGCAAATGCCAACTCGTTCCTAGGCAGGCTACGCTTTGTATCACCGCTTTCCATAAGAGGCACACAGCTGACAACCTCTTACGGAAACTGAGGAACATCATCGCAGAATGGCTTACCCCAATTTGACTCTCCTGGGGATTTGTGACATCGGACAACGCCACCAATATTGTGCGTGCATTACATCTGGGCAAATTCCAGCACGTCCCATGTTTTGCACATACATTGAATTTGGTGGTGCAGAATTATTTAAAAAACGACAGGGGCGTGCAAGAGATGCTGTCGGTGGCCCGAAGAATTCCGGGCCACTTTCTGCATTCAGCCACCGCGTGCCGAAGACTGGAGCACCACCAAACATTCCTGAACCTGCCCTGCCATCCTCTGAAGCAAGAGGTGGTAACGAGGTGGAATTCAACCCTCTATATGCTTCAGAGGATGGAGGAGCAGCAAAAGGCCATTCAAGCCTATACATCTACCCACGATATAGGCAAAGGAGGGGGAATGCACCTGACTCAAGCGCAGTGGAGAATGATTTCAACGTTGTGCAAGGTTCTGCAATCCTTTGAACTTGCCACACGTGAAGTCAGTTCAGACACTGCCAGCCTGAGTCAGGTCATTCCCCTCATCAGGCTTTTGCAGAAGAAGCTGGAGACATTGAAGGAGGAGCTAAAACAGAGCGATTCCGCTAGGCATGTGGGACTTGTGGATGGAGCCCTTAATTCGCTTAACCAGGATTCAATCTGTTGAAATCAGAGCAATAAATTTTGGCCACCGTGTTCGATCCTAGATTTAAAACCTACATTGTATCTCTCTTTCCTGCAGACACAAGTCTGCAGAGGTTCAAAGACCTGCTGGTGAGAAAATTGTCAAGTCAAGCGGAACGTGACCCGTCAACAGCTCCTCCTTCACATTCTCCCGCAACTGGGGGTGCGAGGAAAAGGCTAAGAATTCCGAGCCCACCCGCTGGCGGTGATGCAGGGCAGTCTGGAGTGAGTGCTGACATCTGGTCCGGACTGAAGGACCTGGCAACGATTACTGACATGTCGTCTACTGTCACTGCATATGATTCTGTCACCTTTGAAAGAATGGTGGAGGATTATATGAGTGACCGCATCCAGGTAGGCACGTCAGACAGTCCGTATGTATACTGGCAGGAAAAAGAGGCAATTTGGAGGCCCTTGCACAAACTGGCTTTATTCTACCTAAGTTGCCCTCCCTCCAGTGTGTACTCCAAAAGAGTGTTTAGTGCAGCCGCTCACCTTGTCAGCAATCGGCGTACGAGGTTACTTCCAGAAAATGTGGAGAAGATGATGATCATCAAAATGAATTATAATCAATTCCTCCGTGGAGACATTCACCAGCAATTGCCTCCAGAAAGTACACAGGGATCTGAGATGGTGGATTCCAGTGGGGACGAATTAATAATCTGTGAGGAGGGCGATGTACACAGTGAAAGGGGTGAGGAATCGGAGGATGATGAGGTGGACATCTTGCCTCTGTAGAGCCAGTTTGTGCAAGGAGAGATTGATTGCTTCTTTTTTGGTGGGGGTCCAAACCAACCAGTCATTTCAGTCAGCCGTGTGGCAGACCCTGTTGCTGAAATGATGGGTTCGTCAATGTTTTTCTTTTCAATCTAAGCCCCTGCAGTTTTCTGTAAGAATCTGCTTCGCTATGATGATCAACAAGTCACAAGGGCAAACACTCAGGGCTGGAGGCGTAGATCTTAGGACCAGCTGCTACAAGGATGGCAAAGGTGTCACTATCATTTGTGACACCCAGAGAGGCAGCGAGGGAGATTGTAATGCAGTGCGCGCAGATAAGCAGCGCAATGGTAAAATGGAGGCATGGTCTCATAGGTAGGGGTGTGGCCTGTTGGCCTGAATCTCCATTTTGTTGCTCCGGGTATCCCGGGGGTTGAGTGCTGCACCCGGGGACTAGTGTGTGAGTGGTGCTGGCTCCTGCACAGTGACAGAAACTGGGTGTTGCACGTAATGTCACAGTGAAACACCCATATTCTGTCACTGAAGAGGAGCCGGCACTTTGGTGTCACCCCCCTTGGCGGGTGACACTCGGGTGTGGGCCGCAACCCCGTTGTGATGCCACTGACCCATGGGAAGCTTTACGTGGCTTACCCATGTGTTAGTAGCCCCAAGCATCTTTTGTGTTAGTCCCTGAAGAAAAACTTCAAATATTTACAAATAAATTTTGTAATCAATGGGCCTAATTCAGTAAGGATTGCAAATTCTGCTAAGTAACAGAATTTGCAATCCTTTGGTTCGCATGCTGGGGCCACCCAGCATGCCGCCTCCCTTCTTGACCATGCTGAAATTGCAGTCGCAGTGCAGTTCAGCGTGATCATAAAAAATGGGTTAGCCTCCTGTTGGTGCAGACTGTATGTGTGCGCAGGAAGCCGCCACCATTTTTGTGATCGCAGCTGCTGCATGTGATGTCATGCAACCGCTCTGACCACGCCTCCTGTTTCTCCGTTGCCGACCCCATTTTGAAGCCCTGCCCACGCACCGCTCCATCTCCAACTTGGAAATGGAGTGTTGCTGACCCCCCCCCCCCAGCACCGATTGACAGTCAGAGGCGATCGCATTAACTGCGGGGTGCCGCAGAAAATGCAGGCGCATGCGTATGCTCTTAGCAATTTTTGCAGTTGGACTGCTTATTGCGATTGCAATCCAACCTGAATCAGGCTCTATTACCTATCACAATGCACTGCGGGTAGTACAAAATGGGGTTAATATAAGAGAAAACCCCCCAGAGCTGTGCTCCTTAACTGTCCCTGGTGGCTAGTGGAGCAGCTGCCCAGTAATCAGTGTCCACGCCAGTGCGCACATGGCCCGCCCCCTACAGCCACGCTGGATCACGGTATAGTGTGGGCACAGAAGTCCCTTACCTCCCTTTCATCAGCGGCCTCGTGATCCCGGAGGGCGGTGTGTGTGTGACTGACCTTAGGAAGAAACCGGAGCCTCCGCTGCAGTGACCCAGCAACCAGGGCGCGGGAGTATACTGCGCCGCTGGGAGTGATGGAGCTGCAGTAAAGATGTCTATTAGACCTAGCCTGCTGCAGCCCTTGTAGATTCTTATAAAAAAAAGTTCTTCTTTTCTTGTCAAAATTAATAGCTAAGAATAGGCTGCCTGAGGCAGCCCCCTCTTAAGTGGCCTGCTACTGAAGGCACCAACTACAAACTGAGCTCCCTGTTCATGGAAGCGAGGTTATAGAGGAGGGGGCGCTGAGCATCTTGGGAACAGTCAAAAGCTTTGAGCCTGTTGGTGCCTCAGATCAAGATCCTACTCTACACCCCAATGTGAATCCTTGTGGAGTCCAGTGTACCCCACAGAAGAAATGAATGTGTCACACCCATTGGCAGCAACATTAGAATAGCTGCTGATGGGCACAATTGAGAAAGGAAGGGGGGAAAACATTTGAATCCAGCACATATATGTAATTTGAATATGTAATTTGTACCTTCCTACTTTAAAATGTAATGGATGAACCTCACCCTGTGAGAACTATCTTCATGATCAAGAGATCTCATACGCAAGAAAAGCATGTGCTGGGATAGGGCTGTGGAGGGCGGCTGCTCGGGCACACACCCGTCAAGTTAAGGAGATTCAACTGAGGAAGCACAAGGGAACTGCAGGGAGACCACATATTTTCAGATGAACATGAGAGGGCGGAAGGCTGCCTAATACTGAAGCACCCTCAAACATCAAACCATATGCAACAACTAGTACAAGCATTCCTGGGGAAAGGTCTGCAGCAGACGGATTTGCATATGGTGATGTCATCCAAGCAATGGGCATAGTTGGCTGCAACCCTCGTCTGCATATGAAAATGGTCACGCAGGGCATGGCGGCCTTTGTGGGGTTGCGCTTGGATGACCCCTAGATCGCTTTATACACCCCCATCAGTGTGGGGCTCATGTTGGCCATGCCCAAGCCCCTGAAGCATTCAAGCTGATTTCTTGCAGCAGCTGGACCCAGTAACAGCTCCAGAGTTGCTCTACAAGACAAGTAAAAGGGTGTGAGCCCTGCAGCACCACCTGTAGTTTGCATACACACATATATAGGACAGCATCTCTTATATGCCCCAGGGGCAATAAAATAGTAGCCTTATCTAGGGTATCCGTCCATGCCGCTACAGCACTACACACCCAGGCCGACGCAATTGCCGGTCTGAGTAAGGTACCTGAATGTGTATAAATGGACTTCAGGGTAATCTCCAGTTTGCGGTCAGCAGACTCTTTGAGGGTAGCCGTATCCTGGGACGGGAGGGCTACCTTCTTGGATAAGCGTGTTAATGCTTTGTCCACCCAAGGGGAGGATTCCCATCGTAACCTATCCGTTGATGGGAAAGGGGAATCCTTTTGGAAATCTGCAGGAGATTCCCAAGCTTTTTCACATAACTCGTTCAGCTCGTGTGAGGGGGGAAAGGTTACCTCAGGCTTCTTTCCCTTGTACATATGTACCCTCTTGTCAGGGATAGGGGGCTCCTCTGTGATGTGCAAAACATCTTTTATTGCCATAATCATATATCAAATGTATTTTGCCAATTTTGGCTGTAACTTTGCATCATCGTAATCGACACTGGAGTCAGAATCCGTGTCGGTATCTGTGTCAACAATCTGGATAGTGGGCGCTTATGAGACCCTGACAGTCCCTGCGACATAGGATTAGGCATTGGTTGAGACCCTGACTGTCCCAAAGCTTCTGCCTTGTCTAATCTTTTGTGCAATGAGTTTACACTAGCATTTAAAACATTCCACATATCCATCCAATCAGGTGTCGGCGGAGACACCACGTTCATTTGCTCCCGCTCCTCTCTAATATAGCCTTCTTCCTCAGACATGTCGACACACGCGTACCGACACACCACACACACAGGGAATACTTTTACTGAAGACATTTCCCCCACAAGGCCCTTTGGAGAGACAGAGAGAGAGTATGCCAGCACATACCCCAGCGCTATATAACCCAGGAATAGCACAGTAACTTAATGTTTGAACAATCGGTGAGGGGGAACATCTTGAAACCCCAGTTTGTACCCTTGGGACACTATTTGTAAAACACACGAGTCCATGTCCGAATGAATCCAGAACTGACTGAAGAGTTTTAGACATGCCCCCACTGGTGCGGGCTCCTGCAAGAGAGCCCCAGCGTCATGCAGTGGATTTGGCAGAAGCAGAGGATGATCTCTGCTCCTGCGATCTTGAAGAGGATGCAGACCTCTTCTCTCTTCTCCTTCCTCTACCTGCAAAGAAAGGGGAATCTTAACTTCTTGCATATCTATTGGGCCGAAATGACTGCATCAGATAATGATGCGTCTTCATCCGTTGGGAGGGAACATAGGGCAAGAAGGTTGACTTACCTGCGGGAGCTGCCGAGATCAAATTAACTAGGCAGTCACCAAACAAGGCTTCACCTTCATAGGGAAGAGACTCCCTTTCTTCTTGGAGTCAGCATCAGCATTCTCTTGGTGAATCCACAATGCCCTCCTATCCGACACTGCCATGAAATTGGCCCGTGAACTCAAGAGTCCTATATCCCTTGCAGTCTCACGTAAGTATGCTGCAGTGTCCTTGATATGATACAACGTAAGGAGTATCCCATCTCTCCAGGGTATCTATATCGGATGACAAGGTATTCGACCAATTCTTGAATACTACTACTCACCCATGCACATGTAATGGCAGGTCTAAGTAATGTACCCGTGGTTACATAACTAGAAATAATGTAGCTTCCTGCATACGATCCGCTGGATTTGTGACAGGGCCCCGTGCAGAACAGGGGGTGACTCCCACTTTATTCTGTCCGCGGCGGGAAATGAATAAACAACCAGAATCCTTTTGGGGATTTGAAACCATCTTGTCGAGCTGGCCCAGACTTTCTCAAACAGAGATGGAGGAACGTTACATCAGCTTTCATTATATATCTATATATACATACATATAGACCCCTTTGTCAGGAACAGCAGGGTCTTCAGTGATTTTAATATGTCCTTAATATCCACAATCATGTACTGAATGCTCCTTGCCAATATTGGATCTAATCAGGAAACATTATGGTCGACATAAGTATCAGTATCCGTGTCAGTATCAGTGTGTAGTAACTGGGCAAAATAACATTTTTGCGACCCAGCGGGGCCTGAGGGAAAAGAAACATAGCCATGAATATCACATCTATTCTCTAAGTCTGTGTCTGGGACACAGATTTATCCAACCTTACTCTGATATTACTGAAACTTTTACCCAGTCAGTTATTGGTGGTGCCAACAGGGCCACCATCATATGTCTGCATTCCTAATATAGTTTCCTCTTGGGAAAAACATTCAGCCACCGACATGTTGACACACATATACCAAGTACCCACAGACACACCGGCTTATGGGGGACAGACCGTCAGTAAATCTGTCAGAGGGACACAGAGGATTTTTCAGCTCACAATCCAGCGCCAAAAGTACACAGTCTGGGAAATAATAAACTCTATAGTGATAGACTTGTAATGCTCTAAAGATGTTCTGGTGAGGTGAGGAAGAAGCCCCGCCGCTGTAATGGCGCGTATCTGTCCCGCTCAGAAATAATTAATTACGCTAGCGGGGTAAGGACAGTGCCCAGGCACTAATGTCCACTTTTTCCAGCCTTTTGTGAGGAATTTATGCTGCCCAGGGTGCCCCCCCCCCCCCCCCGTGCCCTGCACCCTGCAGTGCCTGTGTTTGTGTGGGAGCATGGCGCGCAGCGTTCCGCTCGCTGCTCGGTACCTCAGAATGCCGTCACTGAAGAAGAAGTCTTCTGTTCTTCTGCTACTCACCTGTCTTCTGGCTCTGTAAGGGGGTGACGGCAGGCTGCGGGAGTGTGCATCTAGGCGTACCCAGCGATCAGCACCCTCAGGAGCTAATGGTGTCCTGTCAGCCTGAAGCAGAGCCATTGAACTCACTAGAAGTTGGTCATACTTCTCTCCCCTAAGTCCCACGAAGCAGGGAGACTGTTGCCAGCAGCCTCCCTGAAAATAAAAAAAACTAACAAGTCTTTTCAGAGAAACTCAGTAGAGCTCCCCTGTAGTGCATCCAGTATCACTGCGCACAATACTAAAACTGGAGTCTGGAGGAGGGGCATAGAGGGAGGAGACAGTTCACACCCTTTGAAAGTCTTAAAGTGCCCATGTCTCCTGCGGATCTTGTCTATACCCCATGGTTCTTAATGTGACCCCAGCATCCTCTAGGACGTATGAGAAAACAAATAACGCACACACGAGGAGGAGAGAACTAAGGAAGCTATAAGGAGAAGAGGGGAGGGAGGGGGGGTTGAAAGGTAAGGTAGTAAAGGCATATTGGATAAACTACAACCTTATACATATTCATTAATGTACCAGTAGTTAGAAGTAGAAGAGCTCTAACAGAAACCACAAAGCTTATCTAAAGCCACACCACACTGGATATGCCCAATCCATTTGATTTTTGAAGCAAAGCAGTATTGGACTTTGTTAATACATGGATGGGAGACTGCTTGGTAGTATCAGATTCTTTAGGTGTTTTTAAACTACCAACACCATTTTCTTGGTACATTTAATTTTTACATGTATTCTTTTATGTACCAGAAGTTAGAAGTAGAAGAGCTGTAACAGAAACCACCAGCTCATCTACAGCCACAGCACACTGGATTTGCCCAATCTCTCCTGATCATGGAAGCTGAGCAGTGTTGGTCCTGGTTTTAGTACTTGGATGGGAGACCACAAGGAAATACCAGGAGCTGTGTGTATTTTTACAATACTAACACCGTTCTCTTGATGCATTCCATTTTGAAACATTGGGGCAGATCTATTAAGCCTGGTGAACTGATAAAGTGCAAGGTGATAAAGTACCAGCCAGTCAGCTCCTAACTGTCATTTTTCAAACCCAGCCTGTGACATGGCAATTAGGAGCTGATTGGCTGGTACTTTATCACCATGCAAATTATCATTTCACCAGGTTTAATAAATCGGCTGCTTACTCATTTATGTACGAGTAGTTAGAAGTAGAAGAACTCTAACAGAAACCACTAAGCTCATCTACAGCCACACCACACTGTATATGCCCAATATCACCTGATTTTAGGCCTGGTTTGTTCTTGGATGTGAGACCACCTGGGAATACCAGGTGCTGTAGGTAGTTTTATACTACCAACACCGTTCTCTTGATGCATTCCATTTTGAAACATTGGGGCAGATCTATTAAGCCTGGTGAACTGATAAAGTGCAAGGTGATAAAGTACCAGCCAGTCAGCTCCTAACTGTCATTTTTCAAACCCAGCCTGTGACATGGCAATTAGGAGCTGATTGGCTGGTACTTTATCACCATGCAAATTATCATTTCACCAGGTTTAATAAATCGGCTGCTTACTCATTTATGTACGAGTAGTTAGAAGTAGAAGAACTCTAACAGAAACCACTAAGCTCATCTACAGCCACACCACACTGTATATGCCCAATATCACCTGATTTTAGGCCTGGTTTGTTCTTGGATGTGAGACCACCTGGGAATACCAGGTGCTGTAGGTAGTTTTATACTACCAACACCGTTCTCTTGATGCATTATATTTTGAAACTTATTCATTGATGTACCAGTAGTTAGAAGTAGAAGTTAGAAACAGCAAAAATCATCTACAGCCGCATCACACTGGATATGTCCAATCTCATCTGATGTTGGAAGCTAAGCAGTGTTGTGCCTGGTTAGTTTTTGGATTTCAGGTCCTGCCTTCTGGTTTGGCCACGGCACCTCGGAAATTCACCAAGGTCATGGCCGTGATGACGACCCTTCACCATCGGTGGACCAGGGAGGAATCTCTCCTCCCGATAAACATTCTGGAATTGCGGGCAGTGTTCAATTCATTGACACTGGCCCTGCCTCTAGTACAGAACAGGCCTGTTCAAGTACAATCGGACAACGACACCACGGTAGTGTACACAAATCATCAAGGCGGCACTCGAAATTGCATGGCAAAGCTGGAAGTATCAAAAATCCTCAGTTGGGTAGAACGTCATCTGCCAGCAATATCGGCAGTGTTCATTCCCGGAGTCCTCAACTGGGAAGCGGATTTCCTCAGTCGTCAGTACGTTCACGCTGGAGAGTGGAGAGGCCGCAGCAGAAATGTCTGCACTGGTGTCAGTAGGTGACTGAGGCAGGGATGACTGGGAGATAGTGGGTGACTGAAGCATGTATGACTGGGAGATAGTGGGTGACTGAGGCCGGGGTGACTGGGAAATAGTCAGTGACTAAGGCAGGGGTGATAGGGATATAGTGGATGACTGTGGCAGGGGTGACAGGGACAGTAGGAGACTGAGGCAGGGGTGACAGGGATAGTGGGTGACTGAGGCAGGGGTGATAGGGTGACAGTGGGTGACTGAGGCAGAGGTGACAGGGATAGTGGGTGACTGAGGTAGGGGTGATATGGAGATAGTGGTTGACTGAGGCAGGGGTGACAGAGATAGTGGGTGACTAAAGCAGGGGTGACTGGTATAGTGGGTGACTGAGGCAGGGGTCGCAGGTATAGTGGTTAACTGAGGCAGCGGTGACTGGGAGATAGTGGGTAACTGGGGCAGGGGTGACAGGGAAAGTGTGTGACTCAGGCAGGGGTGATAGGGAGATAGTGGGCAGCAGATCACTGCCTCGCTGACAGCAGCACATCCCTGCTTCACTGACAGCAGCACATCCCTGCCTCATTGACAGCAGCACATACCTGCCTCACTTATAGCAGCACATCCCTGCCTCACTGGCAGCAGCAGATCCCTGCCTCACTGGCAGCAGCAGATCACTGCTTCACTGACAGCCGCACATCCCTGCCTCACTGGCAGCAGCAGATCCCTGCCTTACTGACAGCTGTATATAGGGCCTAATTCAGACCTGATCTCTGCTGTGCATATTCACACAACAGGAGATCAGGTCTGAAGTGTGTGTGTGTGTGTGCTGGTGCCGCAGTGCGATCAGCATCTCTGCCCAGTGAGCGCCTCTGCCAACACATACTAATCTTGCATATGAGATCTCTTGATCATGAAGATAGTTCTCACAGGGTGAGGTTCATCCATTACATTTTAAAGTAGGAAGGTACAAATTACATATTCAAATTACATATATGTGCTGGATTCAAATGTTTTCCCCCCTTCCTTTCTCAATTGTGCCCATCAGCAGCTATTCTAATGTTGCTGCCAATGGGTGTGACACATTCATTTCTTCTGTGGGGTACACTGGACTCCACAAGGATTCACATTGGGGTGTAGAGTAGGATCTTGATCTGAGGCACCAACAGGCTCAAAGCTTTTGACTGTTCCCAAGATGCTCAGCGCCCCCTGCTCTATAACCTCGCTTCCATGAACAGGGAGCTCAGTTTGTAGTTGGTGCCTTCAGTAGCAGGACACTTAACAGGGGGCTGCCTCAGGCAGCCTATACTTAGCTATTAATTTTGACAAGAAAAGAAGAACTTTTTTTATAAGAATGTACAAGGGCTGCAGCAGGCTAGGTCTAATAGACATCTTTACTGCAGCTCCATCACTCCCAGCGGCGCAGTATACTCCCGTGCCCTGGTTGCTGGGTCACTGCAGCGGAGGCTCCGGTTTCTTCCTAAGGTCAGTCACACACACACCGCCCTCCGGGATCACGAGGCCGCTGATGAAAGGGAGGTAAGGGGCTTCTGTGCCCACACTATACCGTGATCCAGCGTGGCAGTAGGGGGCGGGCCGTGTGCGCACTGGCGTGGACACTGATTACTGGGCAGCCGCTCCACTAGCCACCAGGGACAGTTAAGGAGCACAGCTCTGGGGGTTTTTCTCCTATATTAACCCCATTTTGTACTACCTGCAGTGCATTGTGATAGGTAATAGAGCCTGATTCAGGTTGGATTGCAATCACAATAAGCAATCCAACTGCAAAAATTGCTAAGAGCATACGCATGCGCCTGCATTTTCTGTGACTGTCAATCGGTGCGGGAGGGGGGGGGGTCAGCAACACTCCATTTCAAAGTCGGAGATGGAGCGGTGCGGGGGCAGGGCTTCAACGGAGAAACAGGAGGCGTGGTCAGAGCGGCTGCATGACATCACATGCAGCCGTTGCGATCACAAAAATGGTGGCGGCTTCCTGCGCACACGTACAGTCTGCACCAACAGGAGGCTAACCCATTTTTTATGATCACGCTGAACTGCACTGAGACTGCAATTTCAGCGTGGTCAAGAAGGGAGGCGGCATGCTGGGTAGCCATGCCCTGTGATGGAATGCCCCAGCATGCGAACCAAAGGATTGCAAATTCTGTTACTTAGCAGAATTTGCAATCCTTACTGAATTAGGCCATTGATTACAAAATTGTAAACAATATTTGAAGTTTTTCTTCAGGGACTAACACAAAAGATGCTTGGGGCTACTAACACATGGGTAAGCCACGTAAAGCTTCCCATGGGTCAGTGGCATCACAACGGGGTTGCGGCACACACCCGAGTGTCACCCGCCAAGTGGGGTGACACCAAAGTGCCGGCTCTTCTTCAGTGACAGAATATGGGTGTTTCACTGTGACATTACGTGCAACACCCAGTTTCTGTCACTGTGCAGGAGCCAGCACCACTCACACACTAGTCCCCGGGTACAGCCCCCAACCCCCGGGATACCCGCAGCAACAAAATGGTGATTCAGGCCACGCCCCTACCTATGAGACCATGCCTCCTTTTTACCATTGCGCTGCTTATCTGCGCGCACTGCATTACAATCTCCCTCGCCGCCTCTCTGGGTGTCACCAGTGATAGTGACACCTCTGCCATGCTTGTAGCAGCTGGTCCTAAGATCTACGCCTCCAGCCCTGAGTGTTTTCCCTTGTGACTTGTTGATCATCATAGCGAAGCAGATGCTTACAGAAAACTGCAGGGGCTTAGATTGAAAAGAAAAACATTGACGAACCCATCATTTCAGCGACAGGGTCTGCCACTCGACTGACTGAAATGACTGGTTGGTTTGGGCCCCCACCAAAAAAGAATCAATCAATCTCTCCTTGCACAAACTGGCTCTACAGAGGCAAGATGTCCACCTCATCATCCTCCGATTCCTCACCCCTTTCACTGTGTACATCCCCCTCCTCACAGATTATTAATTCGTCCCCACTTGAATCCACCATCTCAGATCCCTGTGTACTTTCTGGAGGCAATTGCTGGTGAATGTCTCCACGGAGGAATTGATTATAATTAATTTTGATGATCATCATCTTCTCCACATTTTCTGGAAGTAACCTTGTACGCCGATTGCTGACAAGGTGAGCGGCCGCACTAAACACTCTTTCGGAGTACACACTGGAGGGAGGGCAACTTAGGTAGAATAAAGCCAGTTTGTGCAAGGGCCTCCAAATTGCCTCTTTTTCTCCACCATTCTTTCAAAGGTGACAGAATCATATGCAGTGACAGTAGACGACATGTCAGTAATCGTTGCCAGGTCCTTCAGTCTGGACCAGATGTCAGCACTCACTCCAGACTGCCCTGCATCACCGCCAGCGGGTGGGCTCGGAATTCTTAGCCTTTTCCTCGCACCCCCAGTTGCGGGAGAATGTGAAGGAGGAGCTGTTGACGGGTCACGTTCCGCTTGACTTGACAATTTTCTCACCAGCAGGTCTTTGAACCTCTGCAGACTTGTGTCTGCCGGAAAGAGAGATACAATGTAGGTTTTAAATCTAGGATCGAGCACGGCGGCCAAAATGTAGTGCTCTGATTTCAACAGATTGAATCCTGGTTAAGCAAATTAAGGGCTCCATCCACAAGTCCCACATGCCTAGTTGAATCGCTCTGTTTTAGCTCCTCCTTCAATGTCTCCAGCTTCTTCTGCAAAAGCCTGATGAGGGGAATGACCTGACTCAGGCTGGCAGTGTCTGAACTGACTTCACGTGTGGAAAGTTCAAAGGGTTGCAGAACCTTGCACAACGTTGAAATCATTCTCCACTGCGCTTGAGTCAGGTGCATTCCCCCTCCTTTGCCTATATCGTGGGCAGATGTATAGGCTTGAATGGCCTTTTGCTGCTCCTCCATCCTCTGAAGCATATAGAGGGTTGAATTCCACCTCGTTACCACCTCTTGCTTCAGATGATGGCAGGGCAGGTTCAGGAATGTTTGGTGGTGCTCCAGTCTTCGGCATGCGGTGGCTGAAGGCAGAAAGTGGCCCGCAATTCTTCGGGCCACCGACAGCATCTCTTGCACGCCCCTGTCGTTTTTTAAATAATTCTGCACCACCAAGTTCAATGTATGTGCAAAACATGGGACGTGCTGGAATTTGCCCAGATGTAATGCACGCACAATATTGGTGGCGTTGTCCGATGTCACAAATCCCCAGGAGAGTTCAATTGGGGTAAGCCATTCTGCGATGATGTTCCTCAGTTTCCGTAAGAGGTTGTCAGCTGTGTGCCTCTTATGGAAAGCGGTGATACAAAGCGTAGCCTGCCTAGGAACGAGTTGGCAATTGCGAGATGCTGCTACTGGTGCCGCCGCTGCTGTTCTTGCTGCGGGAGGCAATACATCTACCCAGTGGGCTGTCACAGTCATATAGTCCTGAGTCTGCCCTGCTCCACTTAACCACAGACAAGTGGACATTGGGTACAACTGCATTTTTTAGGACACTGGTGACTCTTTTTCTGAGGTCTGTGTACATTTTCGGTATCGCCTGCCTAGAGAAATGGAACCTAGAGGGTATTTGGTACCGGGGACACAGTACCTCAATCAAGTCTCTAGTTGCCTCTAAATTAACGATGGATACCGGAACCACGTTTCTCACCACCCAGACCTGAGTTATCCGCTTTGCAGCAGGATGACTGCTGTGATATTTCATCTTCCTCGCAAAGGACTGTTGGACAGTCAATTGCTTACTGGAAGAAGTACAAGTGGTCTTCCGACTTCCCCTCTGGGATGACGATCGACTCCCAGCAGCAACAACAGCAGCGCCAGCAGCAGTAGGCGTTACACTCAAGGATGCATCGGAGGAATCCCAGGCAGGAGAGGACTCGTCAGACTTGCCAGTGACATGACCTGCAGGACTATTGGCTCTCCTGTCTAAGGAGGAAATTGACACTGAGGGAGTTGGTGGTGTGGTTTGCAGGAGCTTGGTTACAAGAGGAAGGGATTTAGTGGTTAGTGGACTGCTTCCGCTGTCATCCAAAGTTTTTGAACTTGTCACTGACTTATGATGAATGCGCTGCAGGTGACATATAAGGGAGGATGTTCCGAGGTGGTTAACGTCCTTATCCCTACTTATTACAGCTTGAAAAAGGCAACACACGGCTTGACACCTGTTGTCCGCATTTGTGTACAGGATGCATACCTTCATGTCCCCATTTATCCACCTCATCAGGCGTAACTCAGATTTGCGGTACAGGACTGTCATTGCCAATTTCAGACGTTGCTGTTTGGTCTCTCCATGGCCCTGAGAATTTTCACCAAGGTAATGGCGGAAATGATGGTGCTCCTGTGCAAGCAAGGTGTCACAATTATCCCGTACTTGGGCGATCTCATAAAAGCGAGATCAAGAGAGCAGTTGCTGAACAGCATATCACTTTCACTGAAAGTGTTACAGCAACACGGCTGGATTCTCAATATCCCGAAGTCGCAGTTGATTCCTACTACTCGTCTGTCTTTCTTGGGCATGATTCTGGACACAGACCAGAAGAGGGTTTATCTCCTGATAGAAAAGGCCCAGGAACTCATGACTCTTGTCAGGAACCTATTGAAACCAAAACAGGTGTCAGTGCATCACTGCACTCGAGTCCTGGGAAAGATGGTGGCATCATACGAGGCCATTCCATTCGGCAGGTTCCATGCGAGGACTTTCCAATGGGACCTACTGGACAAGTGGTCCGGGTCACATTTACAGATGCATTGGTTGATCACCCTGTCCCCCAGGGTCAGGGTATCACTCTTGTGGTGGCTGCAGAGTGCTCACCTTCTCGAGGGACGCAGATTCAGCATTCAGGGCTGGATCCTGGTGACCACAGACGCAAGCCTCCAAGGTTGGGGAGCAGTCACACAGGGAAGAAATTTCCAAGGTCTTTGGTCAAGTCAAGAGACTTGTCTTCACATCAACATCCTGGAACTAAGGGCCATATACAATGCCCTACGTCAAGCGGAGACCTTACTTTGCGACCAACCGGTTCTGATCCAGTCAGACAACGTCACCGCAGTGGCTCATGTAAACCGCCAAGGCAGCACAAGAAGCAGAGTGGCGATGGCACAAGCCACCAGAATTCTTCGCTGGGTGGAGAATCACGCAAGCGCACTGTCAGCAGTGTTCATTCCGGGAGTGGACAACTGGGAAGCAGACATCCTCAGCAGACACGACCTACATCCGGGAGAGTGGGGACTTCATCAGGAAGTCTTTGCACAGATTACAAGTCGGTGGGAACTGCCACAGATAGACATGATGCCGTCCCGGCTCAACAAAAAGCTACAGAGGTATTGCGCAAGGTCAAGAGACCCTCAGGCAGTAGCTGTAGACGCCCTAGTGACACCGTGGGTGTTCCGGTCGGTCTATGTATTTCCTCCTCTTCCTCTCATACCCAAGGTGTTGAGGATAATAAGACAAAGAGGAGTGAGAACAATCCTCATTGTTCCAGATTGGCCACGGAGGACCTGGTATCCGGATCTGCAGGAAATGCTCACAGAAGATCTGTGGCCTCTCCCTCTAAGACAGGACCTGTTGCATCAGGGGCCCTGTCTGTTCCAAGACTTACCGCGGCTGCGTTTGACGGCATGGCGGTTGAATGCCGGATCCTAGCATTCCGGTTGAGGTCATCCCTACGCTGATAAAGGCTAGGAAGGATGTAACGTTAAAACATTACACCGTATATGGCGAAATTATGTTTCTTGGTGTGAGGCCAGGAATGCTCCTACGGAAGAATTCCATCTGGGCCGTTTCCTTCACTTCCTACAAACTGGAGTGAATTTGGGCCTAAAATTAGGCTCTATTAAGGTCCAGATTTCGGCCTTATCCATTTTCTTTCAAAAAGAATTGGCTTCTCTTCCAGAAGTTCAGACTTTTGTAAAAGGAGTGCTGCATATTCAGCCTCCTTTTGTGCCTCCGGTGGCACCTTGGGACCTTAACGTGGTGTTAAGTTTTCTAAAATTACACTGGTTTGAACCACTTAAAACAGTGGAGTTAAAATATCTCACATGGAAGGTGGTCATGTTATTAGCCTTGGCTTCGGCTAGGCGAGTGTCGGAATTAGCGGCTTTGTCACATAAAAGCCCATATTTGGTATTCCATGTGGATAGAGCGGAATTGCAGACCCGTCCTCAATTCCTACCAAAAGTGGTCTCATCTTTTCATATGAACCAACCTATTGTGGTGCCTGTGGCTACGCGTGACTTGGAGGATTCCGAGTTACTTGATGTGGTTAGGGCTTTGAAAATTTACGTGGCCAGGACGGCTAGAGTCAGGAAAACTGAAGCGCTGTTTGTCCTGTATGCAACCAACAAGATTGGTGCCCCTGCTTCAAAGCAGGCTATTGCTCGCCGGATTTGTAACACGATTCAGCAAGCGCATTCTATGGCTGGATTGCAGTTACTGAAATCGGTCAAGGCCCATTCCACGAGGAAAGTGGGCTCTTCTTGGGCGGCTGCCCGAGGGGTCTCGGCACTACAGCTGTGTCAAGCTGCTACTTGGTCGGGTTCACACACCTTTGCAAAATACTATAAGTTTGATACCCTGGCTGAGGAGGAACTCATGTTTGCTCAATCGGTGCTGCAGATTCATCCGCACTCTCCCGCCCGTTTTGGAGCATTGGTATAATCCCCATGGTCCTTACGGAGTCCCCAGCATCCTCTAGGACGTTAGAGAAAATAAGATTTTAAACCTACTGGTAAATCTTTTTCTCGTAGTCCGTAGAGGATGCTGGGCGCCCGTCCCAAGTGCGGACTACTTCTGCAATACTTGTATATAGTTATTGCTTCAATAAGGGTTATGTTATAGTTGCATCGGTCCTGCACTGATGCTATGTTGTTTTTTCATACTGATAACTGGGTAGTTTATCACAAGTTATACGGTGTGATTGGTGTGGCTGGTATGAATCTTGCCCTGGATTAACAAAATCCTTTCCTCATACTGTCCGTCTCCTCTGGGCACAGTTTCTCTAACTGTGGCATAGAGGGAGGAGCCAGTGCACACCCAGAACTAAAGTCTTTCTTAAAGTGCCCATGTCTCCTGTGGAGCCCGTCTATCCCCATGGTCCTTACGGAGTCCCCAGCATCCTCTACGGACTACGAGAAAAAGATTTACCGGTAGGTTTAAAATCTTATTTTCTACTTTATTCTTTTCTATCCTAGTTTATTACGACCAACTCTCATCCAAGGAGTTTGATATTCTACTACCTGCATGCAATTTAAATTGCTTAAATTGTTTATATGGTTGATTTGTCCTTCACAATCCATAATCTGCAACTTGGATGTACTTGTGTCATTGAAAATCTTATAATAAAAATGTATATACAGATACTCAACCTGTATATTGAAAAAAAAAAAAAGTTATAAGACATATGCATTCAATATTTGAAGAAACAAAATAAAATAAAGCTATCTATTGGGTTTCACTAACAAGCACATTGGAAGACTTGACTACTGTTAAAAGACATGCATTACATGGTATAGAGCCACAAACCACAATGTAGTAAAATAAAAACAAACTTACATGTGTATCAAACCTATGTGAGGCTTACATTGATAGTGCAAGATCAACACTCTATCAACTGTGCAAACTAGACTGCACATAAATGCCATAAAATTTATCTGAGATTTTAGTAAATAAGGCCCGTTGCTGTCCGGGTCACGCAGCCGTCACGGCCCGCCCCCATACGGTCCGGTCATGTCTGCGTTGTCCTGACTGTGCCCCCAAAATGGCGGCACAACGCCGCTGGCCCGACTCCTCCTGCCCAGTGACCGCCTCTGCCTGTCAATCAGGCAGAGGCGCTCACTGGGCAGAGATGCTGATCGCATCTCTGGCATGTGCCGGTGCACTGCGGCACCAGCACACACGCACTTCAGACCTGATCTCCTGTTGTGTGAATATGCACAGCAGGGATCAGGTCTGAATTAGGCCCTATATACAGCTGTCAGTAAGGCAGGGATGTGCTGCTGCCAGTGAGGCAGGGATGTGCTGCTGGTAGTGAAGCAGTGATGTGCTGCTGTCAGCGAAGCAGTGCTGTGCTGCTGTCAGCGAGACAGGGATGTGCTGCTGTCAGCGAGGCAGGGATGTGCTGCTGTCAGCGAAGCAGGGATGTGCTGCTGTCAGCGAAGCAGGGATGTGCTGCTGTCAGCGAAGCAGGGATGTGCTGCTGTCAGCGAGGCAGGGATGTGCTGCTGTCAGCGAGGCAGGGATGTGCTGCTGTCAGCGAGGCAGGGATGTGCTGCTATAAGTGAGGTAGGGATGTGCTGCTGTCATTGAAGCAGGAATGTGCTGCTGCAGTGAGGCAGAGATATGCAGCCCACTATCTCCCTATCACCCCTGCCTGAGTCACACACTTTCCCTGTCACCCCTGCCTCAGTTACCCACTATCTCCCAGTCACCGCTGCCTCAGTCAACCACTATATCTGCGATCCCTGCCTCAGTCACCCACTATACCAGTCACCCCTGCTTTAGTCACCCACTGTCACCCTATCACCCCTGCTTCAGTCACCCACTATCCCTGTCAACCCTGCCTCAGTCACCCACTATCTCCCAGTCACCCCTGCCTCAGTCAGCCACTATCCCTGTCACCCCTGCCTCAGTCTCTTACTGTCCCTGTCACCCCTGCCACAGTCATCCACTATCTCCCTATCACCCCTGCCTTAGTCATTTATTATACCTGTCACCCACTTTCTTCCCATACTTACCCAACCCCTTCCTATCACCCCTCCCTCAGTAACCCACTATCTCCCTGTCACCCACTATCTCCCAGTCACCCCGGCCTCAGTCACCCACTATCTCCCACTCATACATGCTTCAGTCACCCACTATCTCCCAGTCATCCCTGCCTCAGTCACCTACTGACACCAGTGCAGACATTTCTGCTGCGGCCTCTCCACTCTCCAGCGTGAACGTCCTGACGACTGAGGAAATCCGCTTCCTAGTTGAGGACTCCGGGAATGAACACTGCCGATATTGCTGTCAGATGACTTTCTACCCAACGGAGGATTTTTGATACTTCCAGCTTTGCCATGCAGTTTCGAGTGCCGCCTTGATGATTTGTGTACACTACCGTGGTGGCGTTGTCAGATTGTACTTGAACAGGCCTGTTCTGTACTAGAGGCAGGGCCAGTGTCAATTAATTGAACACTGCCTGCAATTCCAGAATGTATATCAGGAGGAGAGATTCCTCCCTGGTCCACCGACCCTGGAGAAAGTGTTGCTCCAACACCATGGCCCAGCCCAAAAGACTGGCATCCATTGTCAGGAGGACACAGTTGGAGATCCAGAAGGGATGGCCCCTGCTCAACTGTTGGTCCTGTAGCCACCAGCTCAGTGTCAGACGAACCTCCGGAGTCAAGGAGATCATTTGAGACATCATCCGATGAGGCAGGCCGTCCCACTTGGAGAGGATTAACCTCTGCAGAGGGCGGTAATGAAATTGAGCGTACTCTACCATATCGAAAGCCGACACCATGAGGTCTAGTACTTGCATCGCCGTGTGTATCAACACTCTTGGGCGAGAGAGGACGATACTGTCCTGAATTTTCAGGACTTTCTCTGGAGACAGAAACAATTGTTGGCTGTGTGTGTCCAGCAGTGCCCCTAGGTGCACAATGTTCCGAGCAGGGACCAGCGAGGACTTTTTTCAGTTGATGAGCCACCCGTGGACTTTTAGGAATTGGACCGCCAGTTCCAGATAACTGTGGAGAACCTCTTGGGAGTTCACCAGGATCAGCAAGTCGTCCAGATTTGGCAGGATCCTGATTCTCTGATGGTGAAGGGTCGTCATCACGGCCATGACCTTGGTGAATATCCGAGGTGCCGTGGCCAAACCAGAAGGCAGGACTTGAAATCCAAAAACAAACCAGGCACAACACTGCTTAGCTTCCATCATCAGATGAGATTGGACCAGTGGCGTAACTACTGCCCCCGCAGTCCTCGCGGTGGCTTGGGGGCGAGGGGCTGCGGGGGCGCCACTGATTTACAGCAGACTGACATGCGGACGAGCGTCCGCATGTCAGTCTGCAGTCTCCTTCCCTCCGCCGCTTTTTGGAGGGACACGGAGGGCACACAGCGCGCCTCCCTGTGTCCCTCCTGCTGCATCATCTCCGGCGGCCGCGGGTCTAATAGGGGGAAGTGCCGTCCGTGAGCTCTAATTGGCTCACGAACCGGCACTTCCCCCTATTAGACCCGCGGCCGCCGGAGATGATGCAGCAGGAGGGACACAGGAGAGACGAGCTGTGCCCTCCGTGTCCCTCCAAAAAGCGACGGCGGGGGGGGGGGGGGTAAATATCTGGCACTGGGGGCATATATGGCACGGGGGGGCGGAGGAATATCTGGCACTGGGGCATTTCTGGCACTGGGGGGAATATCTGGCACTGGGGGCATATCTGGCACTGGGGGGGATATCTGGCACTGGGGCATATATGGCACTGGGGGGGAATATCTGGCACTGGGGGCATATATGGCACTGGGGGGGGTATCTGGCACTGGGGGCATATATGGCACGGGGGGCATATATGGCACTGGGGGGAATATCTGGCACTGGGGGCATATATGGCACTGGGGGGGAATATCTGGCACTGGGGGCATATGTGTACCTGGCACATGGGGGGGACGACTATATTTGGCACTGGGGCATGTAAGTACCTGGCACCGTGGGGGAATATCTGGCACTGGGGACATATGTGGCACTGGGAGCACAGCCCTAGCAACAAGGACTACCTCCTAGCAACGAGCATGACACCCAGTGCATGAAACATCTGGCAACGAGCATGACACCCAGTGCATGAAACACCTGGCAACGAGCATGACACCCAGTGCATGAAACCCCTGGCAACGAGCATGACACCCTGAGCATGAAAACCCCTGGCACCGTGCATGGAACCAAGAGCATGAAACCCCTGGCAACGAGCATGACACCCAGTGCATGAAACCCCTGACAACGAGCAGGTAATTGAAAAGTAATTAGAAGCCTTACTGTAGGACTTAATGTGTAATGGGCATTACGGTGTGTGGCATAATGTATCACGGACATTGCGGTGTGTGTCATAATGTGTCGCAGGCATTACGGTGTATGGTATACTATATCGCGGGCATTGTGATATGTGGTATAATGTCTCAGGGTCATTGCAGTGTGTGGCATAATGTATCACGGACATTGCGGTGTGTGTCATAATGTGTCAGGCATTACGGTGTGTGGTATACTATATCACGGGCATTGTGGTATGTGGTATAATGTCTCAGGGTCATTGCAGTGTGGCATAATACATAACGGGCATTGCGATGTGTGGCATAGGGTATAACAGGCAGGGCATTGCGGTATGTGTCACAGGCATTACGGTGTATGGTATACTATATCACGGGCATTGTGGTATAATGTCTCAAGGTCATTGCAGTGTGTGGCATAATGTGTCACAGGCATTGTATGTGCTATAATGTATCGGGCATTGCAGTGTGTGGCATAATGTATCACGGACATTGCGGTGTGTGTCATAATGTGTCACAGACATTGTATGTGCTATAATGTATCAGGGGCATTGCAGTGTGTAGCATAATGTATAACGGGCATTGCGATTCCTGTCATAATGTGTCACAGGCATTACGGTGTGTGGCATAATGTGTCACAGACATTACGGTGTGTGGCATAATGTGTCGGGGGCATTACAGTGTGTGCATATTGTGTCGTGCATTATTGTGTGCGGCATAATGTCTAAGGGCCATTGCAGTATGTGGCATAATGTATACTGGGCATTACTATAAGGAGGAAAAATGACAAATAATGTAAGGCGCATGAATCAGGATTATTTTTCTTTCCTGTGGTGGCCAACGTATGGGCGTGCAGGTTGCAAAACTGGGGTATAAGGTAGTCTTTTCCTGCAATGCCACGCCCCTTTATGCGAAACCACGCCCACTCCAACAAAACCACGCCCCTTTTTTGACGCGCGCGCCTAAGGCGCGCGCATATTTATCCCTTTCTTGCTCCCAATTATGGAGCATGAAGGGGGGGGGGGGGGGGGCGCCGAAGAATTTTTTGGCTTGGGGGAGAAAAATTTCTAGTTACGCCACTGGATTGGACATATCCAGTGTGATGCGGCTGTAGATGATTTTTGCTGTTTCTAACTTCTACATCAATGAATAAGTTTCAAAATAGAATGCATCAAGAGAACGGTGTTGGTAGTATAAAACTACCTACAGCACCTGGTATTCCCAGGTGGTCTCACATCCAAGAACAAACCAGGCCTAAGATCAGGTGATATTGGGCATATACAGTGTGGTGTGGCGGTAGATGAGCTTAGTGGTTTCTGTTAGAGTTCTTCTACTCCTAACTACTCGTACATAAATGAATAAGCGGACGATTTATTAAACCTGGTGAAATGATAATTTGCATGGTGATAAAGTACCAGCCAATCAGCTCCTAATTGCCATGTCACAGGCTGGGTTTGAAAAATGACAGTTAGGAGCTGACTGGCTGGTACTTTATCACCTTGCACTTTATCAGTTCACCAGGCTTAATAGATCTGCCCCAATGTTTCAAAATGGAATGCATCAAGAGAACGGTGTTGGTATTGTAAAAATACACACAGCTCCTGGTATTTCCTGGTGGTCTCCCATCCAAGTACTAAAACCAGGACCAATACTGCTCAGCTTCCATGATCAGGAGAGATTGGGCAAATCCAGTGTGCTGTGGCCAGGGCCGGCGCTACCACTAGGCAGCTTTAGGCAGCTGCCTATGAGCGCCGGCCACTGGAGGGCGGTACCGCACGCTGCTGATGAGTGCTCCTATATTACTGTCTTAGCTCAGCTCCTCCTCTTCCTTAAGAGATGAGGAGCGGAGCAGGGATGCCATAGCCGCCCCCCCCCCCTGTTATCAGCCGGCACACACAGCAGCACTGACAATGTAAGTGTATACTACCTGGCAGCCGCCTCTTCTTATGTACACTCCTCTCTGCAGTCCTCGCCCCCCTCCCGAACATGAATGGAAAATAACGCAGTAACTGATAGGAGGGGGGGTCGAAGGCAGGGTTGATTGGAGCGTTCGCCCCCTCTACCTCCTCCCTAGCAAAGTCCGTCCTTGATCCTCTTTCTATTCAGTGATTTCAGTCCAGCACTAAGCAGCATGCGAGGATGCCACTGTACAGACCTCCTCCCCTGTGATCTACGGAGATCAGCGGCAGCCCCTCTCTGCATGATTTATTAGGCTGTGCTGTGAGTGTGAACGGAGGTCGTAGACTCGTAGGTGGTGGGGGAGAAATGCAGTGCAAACAGTGTCTAGAAAGTTATACTGTGTGCAGCCAGCTCCCAGCATGGTACTGGGCTAAGCATAAGGAGGCACAAGCCAGACTAAGCCAGGGGTGAGGGGTGCTGAACATTCAGCTTGTGGAGCTGAACAGGCTGAGCTGCAGTTTACAGAGGGACATGTAGTAATGGCTAGCAGCAACAGCAGATGTGGTCCTGTTCCCTCTCTCTCCCTCCCTGGCCACATTACACTCACTGTAGTCTGCACATGCAGCAGTATGTACTCCCTGCCCTGCTTCACGTAGGTAAGTGGCTGCCGCTGCAAATATGGACACCCAGCCAGGGCAGGTACGTGGCTAGCGGCACCTTCCTGTGACTACTTTGAGCAGAGACTGGTGTTCTTGGTCCTGGGCATTGTGCATGGGCAACTCCTGCATGTGTCGGTACATGGGGGGGGGGCTAACACTAAAATGCGGGGGGGGGGGGGGGCTAACACTAAAATGCAATCATAACTTTGCAAACTGCAGTTTTTGAAGGTTTGACTGCATTTTCCAAATACTCAAAGCTCTGGAAAGGTGACTGATAGGCACAGCCAAGGATGTGATGCTGACATGACGGAGAGGGCCCTCCTGTCTTTAGGGCCCTATGGCCTCCCAAAGGCTTAATCCAGCCCTGGGCTAGCGGTTCTTGCACACCCTGGGTACACCTGCAGCATTACAGCAGCAACCTGTCCTAGAGTTTCCACTAAGAGTCAGCACACTGGGCGTGATGGGGATGTAGCTGGGATCCCAGCATTAAGCATCCTGGCAGACCGAATGCCATCTCCGGAATCCTGACAGCAGTAAAAATGCCAACGGCAGTATCAGTAACAGCTGGGTTCCCGAACGAAAGTTTGGTTAGAGTTAGGCTGCAGGGGGTGGGGAAGGTTAGGGTTAGGCTGCAGGGGGTGGGGGGATTAAGGTTAGGCTGCGGGAGGGGGAGGTGAGGGTTAGGCTACAGGGGGTGGGGAAGGTTAGGGTTAGGCTGCAGGGTGGTTAGGGTTAAACTGCAGGAGGGGGAGGTGATTGTTAGGCTGTGGGAAGGGAGAGATAGGGTTAGGCTGCTGGAGGAGAGATTAGGGTCAGGTTTAGGCTGCAGGGAGAGAAAGTTATGGGGAGGAGTAGGGTTCTCTTACCTAAACTCCCCTGTCAGGTTTTAGCCAGTCGGAATGCTGGGATCGGTATTCTGACCGCCGGCATCCTTACAGCCAGTATACCATACCCATCCTGCGGGATGTACTAATGGGAAAATGTGGTAAAAACCTAGTTTTGGGGTTTTTACCCACATTTCCCGTATGTGCTAAGACCCGCATGCTGGGTTTCCGAAAGGGGGGAGGGGGCAGGGGCGGTATTGTGTAGCTTTGCCTAGGGCGCCTAGAAACCTTGCACCGGCCCTGGCTGTGGCTGTAGATGAGCTCGTGGTTTCTGTTAGAGCTCTTCTACTTCTAACTTCTGGTACATAAAAGAATATGTGTAAAAATTAAATGTACAGTACCAAGAAAAGGGTGTTGGTAGTTTAAAAACACCTAAAGAATCTGATAATACATGGATGGGAGACTGCTTGGTAGTAACAAAGTCCAATACTGCTTTGCTTCAAAGATCAAATGAGATTGGGCATATCCAGTGTGGTGTGGCTTTAGATAAGCTTTGTGGTTTCTGTTAGAGCTCTTCTACTTCTAACTACTGGTACATTAATGAGTATGTATAAGGTTGTAGTTTATCCAATATCCCTTTACTACCTTACCTCCCCCCCCCCTCCCCTCCCCTCCCTTCCCCTCCTTATAGCTTCCTTTGTTCTCTCCTCCTCGTGTGTGCGTTATTTGTTTTCTCATACGTCCTAGAGGATGCTGGGATCACATTAAGAACCATGGGGTATAGACGGGATCCGCAGGAGACATGGGCACTTTAAGACTTTCAAAGGGTGTGAACTGTCTCCTCCCTCTATGCCCCTCCTCCAGACTCCAGTTTTAGAACTGTGCCCAGTGAGACTGGATGCACTACAGGGGAGCTCTACTGAGTTTCTCTGAAAATACTTATGTTAGTTTTTCTTATTTTCAGGGAGGCTGCTGGCAACAGTCTCCCTGCTTCGTGGAACTTAGGGGAGAGAAGTATGACCAACTTCTAGTGAGTTCAATGGCTCTGCTTCTGGCTGACAGGACACCATTAGCTCCTGAGGGTGCTGATCGCTGGGTACGCCTAGATGCCCACTCCCGTAGCCTGCCATCACCCCCTTACAGAGCCAGAAGTCAGAAGACAGGCGAGTAGCAGAAGAACAGAAGACTTCTTCTCCAGTGACGGCATTCTGAGGTACCACGCAGCGAGCGGAATGCTGTGCGCCATGCTTCCACACAAACACAGGCACTGCAGGGTGCAGGGCATGTGGGTGGGTGGGGGGGGGGCACCCTGGGCAGCATAAATTCCTCACAAAAGGCTGGCAAAAGTGGACATTAGTGCCTGGGCACTGTCCTTACCCCGCCAGCGTAATTAATTATTTGTTTCTGAGCGGGACAGAAGCGTGCCATTACAGCGGCGGGGCTTCTTCCTCACCTCACCAGCACATCTATAGAGCGTTACAAGTCTATCACTATAGAGTTTATTATTTCCCAGACTGTGTACTTTTGGCGCTGGGTTGTGAGCTAAAAAATCCTCTCTGTCCCTCTGACAGATTTACTGTAGGTCTATCCCCCATAAGCCGATGTGTCTGTGGGTACTTGGTACATGTGTGTCAACATGTCGGTGGCTGAATGTTTTTCCCAAGAGGAAACTATATTAGGAATGCAGACATATGATGGTGGCCCTGTTGGCACCACCAATAACTGACTGGGTGAAAGTTTCAATAATATCAGAGTGAGGTTGGATAAATCTGTGTCCCAGACACAGACGTAGAGAATAGATGTGATGTTCATGGCTATGCTTCTTTTCCCTCAGGCCCGCAAAAATTTTACTACACACTGATACTGACTCGGATACTGATTCCTATGTCGACCATAATATTTCCTGATTAGATCCTATATTGGCAAGGAGCATTCAGTACATGATTGTGGATATTAAGGACATATTAACATCACTGAGGACCCTGCTGTTCCTGACAAAGGGGTCTATATGTATGTATATATAGATATATAATGAAAGCTGATGTAACGTTCCTCCATCTCTGTTTGAGAAAGTCTGGGCCAGCTCGACAAGATGGTTTCAAATCTCCAAAAGGTTTCCGATTGTTTATTCATTTCCTGCTGCGGACAGAATAAAGTGGGAGTCACCCCCTGTTCTGCACGGGGCCCTGTCACAAATCCAGCGGATCGTATGCAGGAAGCTACATTATTTCTAGTTATGTAACCACGGGTACATTACTTAGACCTGCCATTACATGCGCATGGGTGAGTAGTAGTATTCAAGAATTGGTCGAATACCTTGTCTTCCGATATAGATATCTTGGAGAGATGGGATACTCCTTACGTTGGATCATATCAAGGACACTGCAGCATACTTACGACTGCAATGGATATAGGACTCTTGAGTTCACGGGCCAATTTCATGGCAGTCTCGGATAGGAGGGCATTGTGGATTCACCAAGGGAATGCTGATGCTGACTCCAAGAAGAAAGGGAGTCTCTTCCCTATGAAGGTGAAGCCTTGTTTGGCAACGGCCTAGTTAATTTGATCTCGGCAGCTCCCGCAGGTAAGTCAACCTTCTTGCCCTATGTTCCCTCTCAACGGATGAAGACGCATCATTGTCTAACGCAGTCATTTTGTCCCAATAGATATGCAAGAAGTTAAGATTCCCCTTTCTTTGCAGGTAGAGGAAGGAGAAGAGGGAAGAGGTCTGTAGCCTCTTCAAGATCGCAGGAGCAGAGATCGTCCTCTGCTTCTGCCAAATCCACTGCATGACGCTGGGGCTCTCTTGCAGGAGCCCACACCAGTGGGGGCACGTCTAAAACACTTCAGTCAGTTCTGGATTAATTTGGACCTGGACTCGTGGGTTTTACAAATAGTGTCACAAGGGTACAAACTGGGGTTTCAAGACGTTCCCCCTCACCGATTGTTCAAATCGGCCTTAGTCAGCAGGGAGAAGGTTTTTATTCAAGCCTCTTTGTGCTCCCGAAGCCGGACGGCTCAGTCAGACCAATCTTAAATCTGAAATCCCTCAATTTCTACCTAAAGAAATTCAATTTCAAGATGGAATCTCTCAGGGTAGGGATCTCCAGTCCGGAGGAAGGAGATTTCATGGTTTTGGTAGACATAAGGATGCCTAATTACATGTTCCCGTTTAGCCACTGCATCAAGCTACCTGAGGTTTGCAATTCAGGATTGTCATTACCAATTTCAGACGTTGCCGTTTGGTCTGTCCACGGCTCCGAGGATTTTCACCAGGGTGATGGTGGAAATGATGGTTCTCCTTCGCAAGCAAGGAGTCACAATTATGCCGTACTTGGATGATCTCCTGATAAAGGCGAGATCCAGGGACCAGTTGGTGCAAAACATCTACTCTCCCTGACAGTTCTTCAACAACATGGTGTTATGCACACCAGTGCCTGCAGGAAAGTACTGGTGTCAGAACTGTTATGCACTCCAGTGTCTGCAGGAATGTACTGGTGTTTGAACTGTTATGCAAAACAAATGGACTCACAGACAAACTGGGGAATATGACATAACGTACACAGAAGGTGATAGGGTAACAAAACACACACAAAGTGAACAGAGAAGCCCAGAGGCTAAGGAACTGGGTATCTCCCTTGTATTAGAACTGCTCAGATGGAAAAAAGCAAGATATTGTGTTTTAATACGTAGAGAACCCGAAATGCTGTTGCTAAGGGCAACAGCAAAACCCTAAAGGGTTACCAACGGGTGTGGCAGTAAACTCCTTGGTCAGAGATGGAAAGATAGACACAAGGAGAATCTCCACAATCCTAATTCTCACTTGCAGTGTACAGGTTTTAGCTTACTGCCACTAAACTGACCCCTGACACCTAGCACAGTGAGACAGGATTAGACAGGCAAGTCTTAGAATACAGCCGCAAACTTGCTAAGTTCACAGAGTAGTAACAGAACCCCAGCAAGCTAAACGACTGACTCCAGTCTTACTGCTAGGTCTGGATTGGCAGAGTGTAATACCAAATCCCCAGGCCTATTTGCAGTAAGCAACAAACAAATACAAAGCTACACAGTACTGGCTAACTTTCATGAACTGACTAACCAACAAAGATTCAGCAGCATCTGCTCACCCTGAAAAGAGGCCCTATAAAGCAGGTGCTGTCCACGCCCCACTCAGACCTCACAGACTGTGAGCACAAAAACCAGCACCGGATCCCCTGCCGTGCACAGAGCCTATAACCACTGCACAGCAAAAGACCCGAACCGGAGTATCAGCTGCGCTCAGGTTACTCCACTAGCACTTGTCTCCCGGTTGCCATGACGACGTGGCAGCACAGGGCAGGAGACCCTAACAGTACCCCCCCCTCTGACGAGGGGTCAAAGAACCCCTACCACCGGGTTTATCGGGGAACTGCGAGAAGAAAGAGCGTATCAGTCTGGGGGCATGAAGATCACAACTGCGCGCCCACGACCGCTCCTCCGGGCCATACCCCTTCCAGTGCACCAAAAATGACAGCCGACCCCGAACCACCTTGGAGTCAAGAATCCTTTCAACAACAAACTCCCTCTGGCCACGTATCAGAAGAGGGGAAGGTCTTCCACTGGAAGAAGGATTACTAATCGCCCGTTTTAAAAGGGAACAATGAAATGTTTTATTGATATCCAAAGAACGGGGCAGATCTAACTGAAATGCCACCGGATTGATAACCCTGGTGATCTTATAAGGGCCGATGAACCGGGGCCCTAACTTATGAGATGGCTGTCTCAACTTCAAATTCTTGGTAGACAACCAGACGAAGTCTCCTAATTTGAAGCTGCAGGGTCTTTTCCGCTTATCAAAAACCCTTTTGGTCACTAATGACACAGACACAAGGGCTTTCTTCACTTTCCGCCAAATACCTCTAAGGACCGAAACCACAGAGGAACCACCAGGCGTGGAGTCCAGGGGGTCAAAAGAATTGGCCTTAGGATGATGCCCATACACACAAAGGAAGGGAGAGATCCCTGTAGCAGAGTGAGCCGCGTTGTTATAGGCAAACTCCGCCATGGACAGATGAGCAACCCAGTCAGTCTGACACTTGGAGACATAACACCTGAGGAACTGCTCCAAGGACTGGTTCACCCTTTCAGTCTGCCCATTAGACTGCGGATGGTAGCCTGACGACAAGCTGACAGAAATCTGGAGATCGGAACAAAATGCCCTCCAGAATTTGGCCACAAACTGGGATCCGCGGTCAGAGACCACATCAAGTGGCAACCCGTGGAGACGCACAACATGCAGCATAAATAATTCAGACAGGCGTCTGGCTGATGGCAGCCCAACCAGTGGAACGAAGTGCGCCATCTTCGAAAACCTGTCAACGACAACCCAGATGGCTGTCATCCCCGAGGATTTGGGCAAGTCCACCACAAAATCCATTGAAATGTGGGTCCATGGCTTAGATGGGATAGAGAGTGGATGTAATGGGCCAACAGGAACCCCTCTAGGAGTCTTATTTCGGGCACAGATGTCACATGCCCGAACCCACTGATCCACATCCTTAGCCACCGAGGGCCACCACACCGCCCTAGATAGCAACTCCCGAGTTCTGGCAATACCCGGGTGACCTGCCGACTTCTTGGCATGGAATTCCAGGAACACTCGCTGTCTTAACCTAGGAGGCACAAACAAAAGACCTACCGGAAGGTCTGGAGGAGCCTGCTCCTGTGCTCTAAGGACTAATGATAAGAGGTCCTGGGTAATGCCCACTTTAATACATGATGGGGAAACAATGGGCAACGGCTCCTCGGTGGTCTCCTGGATTGGAGCAAAACTCCGCGAGAGCGCATCAGCCTTGATGTTTTTTGACCCAGGGCGATATGTTATCAAAAAATTAAAGCGAGCAAAAAACAAAGCCCATCGTGCCTGCCTGGCATTGAGACGCTTCGCTGACTCTAAATATGCCAGATTCTTATGGTCAGTGAGAATTGAGACCACAAACTTAGCCCCCTCAAGCCAGTGTCTCCACTCCTCGAGTGCATCCTTAATAGCCAACAATTCCCGGTTACCCACGTCATAATTCATCTCGGCAGGCGAAAATTTACGGGAAAAGTAAGCACAGGGATGAAGGCGATTATCAGACACTCCCATCTGAGAAAGCACTGCCCCAATACCCATCTCAGAGGCATCCACCTCCACCACAAAAGGACGCTCTGGATCTGGGTGTCGCAGCACCTTGGCCGAAACAAATGCCCTTTTGAGACGGGCAAAAGCCGCTTTAGCCTCACAAGACCAGTGAGCAACATCCGCCCCTTTCTTAGTGAGTGCCACCAAGGGCGCCACTATAGACGAAAATCCAGCGATAAATCATCTATAAAAATTTGCAAAGCCCAGGAAACGCTGAAGCGCCTTCAAACTAGTGGGCTGCACCCAATCCAGGACTGCCTGTACCTTGGAACCCTCCATTTGGAAACCTTCTGGGGAGATAATATATCCTAGAAATGCGATTTGCTGAACTTCAAATTCGCACTTCTCCAGCTTCGCCCCAAGCCGGTGGTCTCTGAGTTTCTGGAGGACTAAGCGTACATGCTTCCGATGTTCCTCCAGGGAATGGGAGAAGATTAGGATGTCATCTAAGTATACAACTAAGAATCTATCCAAATATTCCCTGAGCACATCATTCATGAAATCCTGGAAGACTGCCGGGGCATTACAGAGCCCAAAAGGCATCACCAAATATTCATAATGCCCTGAGTGGGTATTAAAGGCAGTCTTCCATTCATCCCCCTCTCTTATTCGGATTAGATTGTACGCACCGCGTAGGTCAATCTTAGAAAAAATGGTGGCAGTACGAAGCTGGTCAAACAAGACCGAAATGAGAGGCAGTGGGTATGAGTTTTTAATCGTGATACGGTTCAATTCCCTGAAGTCGATGCAGGGTCGCAACGAACCGTCCTTTTTACCCACGAAGAAGAACCCCGACCCAACTGGAGACTGTGAAGGTCTGATAAATCCCTTAGCCAAGTTCTCCTGAATGTACTCTGCCATAGCCTGAGTCTCAGGACGTGACAGGGAGTACAACCTGCTCTTGGGAAGCTTAGCATTTGGCAACAAATCAATGGCACAGTCATAGGGGCGATGGGGAGGTAGTACCTCTGCAACTTTTTTGGAGAACACGTCCGCAAAATCTGCATAACACCCTGGCAATCCTGGCAAACTTAGCTGCGAGAGCCTGACTGGAAGGCTCAAGCAACTCCTGAAACAATCAGTACCCC